>NC_092213.1:61920067-62077518 GCF_043381705.1 Parasteatoda tepidariorum
AAAACAGGGGGGGGGGACTCCATAAAAAAGGACAAAAAATCTTAAATTTTTTTTAAAAAAGTCCGGAAAATAAATAAATTATTTATGATAAATAAATTGTTATCAGGAAAATAAAATAAAAAAAATTTTAAAAAATTTTGTCCTTTTTTTCGGATTTTTTTTTCGGTTTTTGTTATTTTTATTTTATTCTTATAATTATTTTTCATTTCCCCCCTTTTTTCATTGTTCTGTAATTTCTCCCTTGTTTTCTCTACATTTTGAACTAATCCTAACAGGAGATGTACTTGATAAATTAAATTTGGTAGGCTTGTTTATACAACTAAGCTCTATTCAAATTTCACGCTTGGCGCATAACTTTGGAGCTAGTAGCGCCAGTGTCAACATGCAAATCATGGTTGATTTAAATACGCGTTCTACAGTTCGTATTTTCGTTACATTTTGACATAGAGAGTTGCTATTGGTTTAGAATGCCTTTAAGAAGACGAAGAAGCCATTATCAACAACTCACTGGCTTCGAACGTGGTCGTTTAATAGGGCTGCGAAAAGGTGGAGTTTCTTTTCGCGATATTGCTGAAACACTGGGGAGAAGTGTATCCACTGTGCATGATTGTTGACAGCAGTGGTCAAGGGAAGGTACTGCTTCATGAAGGCCACGCGGCACTACTGAGAGAAAAAACCGCCGTGTTTGGTGTCTGGCTGTGGCGCATCGTACCAGAGATTCGAACTGCAGTTCGCCCTGCTGTGAAACAACGAACTGTTACAAATCAGCTACTTCAAGTATTGCTTCGAGTGAGACGCCCTGCAACTTGCATTCCACTCACTCCAAACCACTGCCGTTTACGACGTGAGTGATGTCGAGTTAGAACTCACTGGAGGACAGAGTGGAGATCTATTGTGTTTTCTGATGAAAGTCGGTTCTGCCTTTGGTGCCAGTGATAACCGTATATTGGTAAGAAGGCGGCCAGGGTAGCGATTGCTATTGACCTGTTTCCGGCGTAGACACATTGGACCTACATCTGGAGTTTTGTTCTGGGGAGCAATTTCCTATGACAACAGGAGCCCTCTCGTGGTTATTCAACGCACTTTGACTGCAAATTTGTACCTCAGTCAGGAGATTCAATCTGTTTTGTTGCCATTCACGAGCAGCATTGAAGGGGGTATTTTCCAAAAGGATAACGCTCAACCTCATACTGCTGTTATAACTCAACATGCTCTACAGAATGTCGACATACTGCCTTGGTCTGCTTAGATCACCAGATTTTTCACCAATCGAGCATGCATGGAACATCATTGGACGACAACGATTTTTTCAACGATCAATTGGACGAAGTGTCATCCACAATCCGCATTAACTATCCAGAATTGCTTTTTGTTTTGTTTTGTTTCGTAAGCATTCTTTATTATACGTTTTTTAGTTTCTGAATTATGGTTTTTATTGAAACTTAAAATTTTTTGATATAAATTGTTGTCAAAAAACTTTGTTTACAAAATTAAATTACGTAAAATTATGAGGCTTTGTGTCCTACTTTTTGTTCATTTTAATTTTTGAAGTAATATGATTCTTAAAACTATGGAATGTAAAGTTTAAGTGAGCCTTTCATGTTATATCATTAAATTTAGTAAAACTATTTCTTAGACATTAGGTTTTAACTCTTATAAGAATATACATATTTTTTTCTGTTTATTCTAATATTTTTCCGATGTCTTACGGATGTTCCTTCTCTGAAAAAAAGAGATACCATTTTGCTTTCGTTTGCGCAAGAAAGAATATCAAACATTTTTCTTTTTTCAATTTAATAAGCCACAATTGCGAAGGAACGTTACAATGCTACACGCTACATTAATGACATCTCCAGAGTAACTGAATGACTGTTCATATAGAAATCGCAGGTATTCGTCTCTTACGACAACGCCCCCTATAGTTCGTTGCGATGGCGAATTGTTTTAAAGCACTAATTTTGAGTTCCATCAAAATTTCGCTAAAAATGCTTTCCTATTAAACTTTTTATTTTTAAAATATCTTTTGAAATAATTTCACGTGTAACAGAAATCGAAGTTGCGGAATAATAAAAATGGCACAAAAAAGATTTTTGGAAGAAAAAGCTGGTCTAACTTCAAACTTTTATCTTCTTTCCAAAATCAGTGAGGGTTGAAATATAAACAAATAAAATTAGAGAGGCTTCCGGAGAAATTGAGGGAAAAAGCGCCGATTAATGAAGCAAAAAGCAATATTCCTTGTAAAATGTTGATCTTGCGATCCACTTGCGTTGTTGAATCTCCTTATTCTCAACTGAGAACATTGTCCGAAAGATAAAATGGTTCTTTTAAGACGAAAAATATGTAAAACAAACGATCAAAACTTTTTCCGTTTCGTAGGTAGTTACGAGTCGCAAAAATTGTTGCTAACAAATCATAGGAGCTGTTTTTAGAATGTTTTTGGAATTATGTTTAGAGATTAAAGTTCTTTCAACTCTTTCCTAGAGCAGATTATTAAAAAAAGGTAAGAAACTGTGAAAAGCTCCATTAAATATCATTTATAATTAAGAAATTTGCATCGACACGATATTGTTTATTTAAGTTTTAGCAATCATAATCATGGTCTGATACTAAGAATGGTTTAACGGAAATTTGCCTTCATCTTTTCGTTTTAGAAAGTTAAGGACACAAATACTTAGTTCATTTCAAAATAACATGTTCAAAATATGGAACATTGGCCTTAAAAGGGTTAAAAATTATTGTAATCAATGAAAATCAGAAGATACCCTTTATAAGATCAAGAAATTCATACATTACAAACACATAAAATTTCAATATTTGATTTGAGGATACGCAGTCTTTCTTTTACTTTCGTTTAAGGCAACGAAATCGTTTTTAGTTTCGTTTTAGGTAATGGAATCGCTTTAACTTTCGTTTTAAGTAGCGGAATTAGGTAACGTAAGTAAAAAGTGAGTACGTTGACTTATATTTCGTCAACTTTCGAGTTCAAGGAAAAGTATCGCTCTTTGTAATGAAAAATCGTTATAGTATATTTAAACCAAATATTTTTTTTTCTTTTTGAATTTTACATAAAATTTTTTAACTTAATATTTTTTAACTTAATAACAGAGTTTTTTGAGAGCAAATCATACATTAAATTAGTTAAACTTTAAAATTAATTGTATAGTGAGCGAAAAAAAATTTACCACCCTGAAAATTTTTTACTGTAATTATTTGATTTTCACATACTAAGAGCCAATTTCAATGGTACAAAGGATTGCAATCTGGAAAATAATGGTCCCCATATCTTACTCAGGAGATCGAGTATGTTAACTTATTTTTACTTATTTCACTATGTCTCGAAAACTTTTAAACGAATGGAAATTTATGTTCACAAAACTAATTCATGTAAATAATAATTTTTAATTATTATTTAAAAAAAGACATTTTTAATAATTTTTTCATTTTATTTCTTAAATGATAATTTTACTTCAGAAAAATTTTTAAAATGTAAAGAAAACAAAGTTTTACAATTTTAAATGGCTAAATTCAAAATTTGAACGATATTGGTTAAAAAAACTAAAATTTAAAAATCTAAAATTTATCTGAAATTTTAATTTGTCAAAAGTTATTTGACCAATTTATTTCAACTTGGGAATTTTGTCGTTTAAAATTACATAATTGAAAATGACAGAGATGCCAACTTGCTCCGGACAGCAAATATGTATTTTAAAGTGGTAGTTTATCAATTGTGATTCTTGGTTTAATACATTCAATTTAGTAGATTTTCATCCACCACTATTTCTAAATAATTCGTAGGCTTAGATAATTCACCATTCTATAGTACTTAAGTCATGCAATACATTTTAAAAAGCCGGCAAAAATAGTCAAATATTTGCAAAATTTACTTAGAAGTTATTACCGTTTTTTTTTAAAATTACTTTGGGGTGTCAGGAGCAGTTGGCATCTCTGAAATGATATAAATTTTTTTATAAATTACAGTTAAAAATTTCACCGACCCTTATGAAACAAAATAATAAAGAGTTTTTAAAATTTATTTTCATAATTTCGGATATATTTGCTTTGGAACTATTTTGAGAGTGTGACATTATCAAATTGACACAATCTTGTTTTACTTTGAAAAACCTTTTTTTACAGTGAGGGTGACAGCTATTGTGGAAAGTAAAAAAGAAAAACGGATAAACTTTATTGACCATATTGCAACAACCAATTGAAATACTTTTGATTTTATAATTGGAGAAACTTATCCTCCTTGACCCACAACTCTCTTTTGAGAGAGTGTTTTACTTATAATGATGGTTAAAACTGTTTTAAATCAAATTAATAAGAGAGAATGGGAGAGCTTAAATTTTTTGCCACAAAAAACATCAAAGTTTTAATTAAAAAAAAGGTAAGCGTAACACTTTATGAAGTAGTAGCGAATTAAGGGCTAAAAAGTGCAGAATTTTTGCTAATATAATTTTTAAGAGGTTTCCACGATTATTGGAACAAGCAAATGTTTTATCTGCACGTTTAAGCTTAGGTAATTTAATTTTATTATTAGTTCGAGCTTATATAGCTTAGTATTATTAGCGGTTGAACTTAATTGATGCGTAGTTGTGGGCAAAATTACTTTTAGATGAAAATTATTAGACCTAAAATCATACATTAAGACATAAATTTTACCTAAAATATAAAAGATATGCTCATAAAATAGAACAAACTGGCACTTCTGTTGCCATTGATTTGAATTCGTGTAAATTCGTTTAGTCTTTACTGATAATTTTCCACATACAAAATCTGCCACTAATTATTTTCCACAGACAAAATCTGTAACTGATAATTTTCTACGGATAAAATCCTTCACTGCTAATTTTCCACAGACAAAATCCGTCCCTGATAATTTTCCACAAACAAAATCTTTCATTGATAATTTTCCACAGACAAAATCCGTCACTGATAATTTCCCACAGTCAAAATCCGTCGCTGATAATTTCCCATGGACAAAATCCGTCACTGATAATTTTCCATAAACAAACATATTTTCAACATTTAGATTGTGTCACAGTTCTCTTAACACGTTGAGAGCAGCGTCAGCCATCTGTGGCTGACACTGGACTTTCCATTTAGGCCTCGTCAACCACCGGTGGCTGACACTGAAATTACATTTAGGCTGCGTCTGCCACCGCTTGCTGACACTAACCTTTCACATAGGCCGCAAAAAACAGCTGGCTGACAGCGTATAACATGATATAGAACTATAAAATTTACACTCTTTTATGAAATTGCAGAAAATTTATTCAAAATTTACTTAATTATTCTGATTTTTGGTTTAATAAATTCAATTTAATAGATTTTTATCCACCCCTATTTTTAAACAATTCGTAAGCATATATAATTCACCACTTTTCTTAAATGAGTCATGTTAAACCTTATATAAGCTAAAAGAATTTGTCTCTATTCGCAAATTTAGTTTGTAGTTATTTACCGTGTTAAATAAATATTTCATTAACACGAAACAAAATATTATCGAGTCTCAAGTAATTGCTTCTTTTTAGAAAGCAATCAAGAATTCCAGGAAAATTCCTAATCCAGGAAACTTGAAAACAATTTAAGTAAAGTTCATTCACTCCCTCAACTCACTAGAACTAAAAAGGCTTAGTAAGCAATGATTGTCTGTGTGGATTAATCGGAAAAAAATGTTCTTTTCTAGGAATTTCCTTCGAATGGCTTCACGATGGGAGGGGAGGTTGGTAAAACCCAAATGTTAGTTTGTTAGTGGGTGAAAAAAGTAATTCCGCAGAAAAGTGTGAGGTTTTATATATTTGTTACACAGTTAACATTTCTGTTGAATTTCACCACAAATCGGTTTTGCGAGGATTTAAAAGGAATTCCGCTGAAAGCCACAAAGTATTTAAAGAGAGAGAAAGTATGTGTTACAGTTGTTTTAAGAACATTTACAGAGGAAATTTTTTTTAAAAAATGAACACGATCTCTTTCAATACAAGAAAAGTGTTCTGATATTTCACTCAAAATTTCAAAATGTTTTTGCTGAAAAGGTGGTAAAGAGTCATTTTAACTAATTGATGCTTGAATTTGTATTCAATTATAATACGGTTTTGTGACGAGTAATTCCGTTTTAGTTGTGGTTAGACCAGAGGTCGCCAAAGTGGTCTATATAGACCCCCAGGGGTCTATTTAACAAAAGTGGAGGTCGATCTCAGCCAGGGGGTCGATCCGAATCGGAAGTGTCGATTGCGGATCGAAGAAAAAACAGTTATTAATACGCAAATCACACATACCTATTTGAGTATGTAAAATTTGTGAATTGCCTTATAATTGACTTAATATCAGTTTCTTTATAGAATATAAATTAATAAACATATATTTATTCGGGTGAAAAAAGTAATTATGTACCAGCGCTCAGTGGCACGAACTTTGCACTTCTTGTTTATAAGTCATATGTGCGCTTGTCAAAATGTCACGTGTGACGTTACAAACGCAAATATCATCTGCAATTTCAGCTATCTTTGCAAACTATGAACAATCTTGAATATTTCCAGTGTCATTAATAAAACTTTTACAGTTTTGGATAATTAGTTATTGTTTCGATAAAACCATTCGTTTAGTTTAGATATTAATTTTAAATATCAATGCATATAAAAAACAAGGTAAGCATTAATGATATGAATTAGTACAGCCCGGGACAAAACTGCAAGATGAGTTTGCTGAATTATTGTAGGATCTTGAAGCAAAGGCACTTTTTAAAAATTTTACAGTAAGCAAATTGTGAACAAATATAAATATAATGCAAAAATATGTAAAACTTTACGAAATAGCTCAGCCATTTATGCTAGCATTTCCAAGTTTCTATATGGTTGAAGCCGGTTTCAGTCACGTAAATTCAATCTTAAGTAAGTACAGGAATAAATTAAATGTGGAGTTTCGAGGGGATTTATGATTAAAATTGACCAATTTTGAATCCAATATATCGAACCTTGCAAAAAAACACCAGGCACACCCATCTCAATGATTAAGAAGAAGTAAATCTGTGGTTACTTTACTTATTATTTCTACTTATTTATAATTACTTATTATTTAATAAATATTAAGGTATATAAATTTCAACATTAATATATTTTTCATGAAACTATTGTTACACAATGTACTATTACTTTAATAAATGTTTAAAATCATAAAATAAATGTACAAACATATTGTCTAATAGAGTTTTATTTTAATTAACAGAAAATTACTTTTATGGGGGTCGATGGGGAGATTTCGAAAAATTAAATAGGGGTCGATGATCAAAAAAGTTTGGCGACCCATGCGTTAGACAGTTATATTTAAACTTAGTGTTTTTTCTCCTTTTAGCTATAATTATAGATTTTTAAAAAAATTCAATTCTTATAATTTTATGTTTATATTAATGTTACAGTGGCTTTATGATTATTTTCAGAGGAAAATTTTAAAAAATGAACGCGAATTCTTTTCAATTCATGAAAAGTGTTTTAATATTTCACATAGAGTTTCAAAATGTTTTTGCGAAAAAAACAAGTAAAGAACAGGACTGCCAACTACTACGCAAGTAATCCAAATAGTCTATAGAGTGGTAAATAATTAAATTTGAAAGCATTCGGAATTTTTGGTAATTATGCGACATTTTAAAAGCCTTACCACAACAGACCTAGAAAAAGATGGGTTTCGTATGTATACTTTTGAATAATTTATATGCAGTGGCTTGGAAAATAAGTTTAAATCACCTTTACGAAACAAAGGAACATAAACTTGCTACCACAAAAAGAATTTTTTTCTTAAAATGGTAGAAAATTGGCAACCCTGAAAAAAAATAATTTCAACCAATTAATACTTGATATAGTATTCGTTTGTAATATATTTTTGTGACGAGCAATTCCATTTAAATAATGGTAATACATTAATATTTAAACTAAGTGAATGTTTTTTCTTTTATCTACCATTATAGTTTTTTTAAAAACGTGAAATTGGTATAATTTTATATCACAATTTTGTTTTCTTAAAATGCATAGTGGTAAACACAAATATTAACCCATTTGAGCCCAGCATCCTTTTAAAGGAAAGTTCCTTCTTCAAAGAAGAAAAAAGTGGTAGCACAAGTGTCTCATTTTTAGTATTTGTTTTGCAGAAACTTCTTACTACTACGCAACTTAGATAGTTCTATAACCATATTGCAATTAGATAAATGCTTATGTTTGGACTTGGAGACTCCGCATAATTATTTTCATAAGCTAAAGTGGTAGGTATCAGGAAGAAATCTCCACTTGGTTTGAATAAATTTACGCTACCACTTTTTCAGCCATGTATTTTTCATATATAGACCATTTTTTGTCACCAGGAATTAAGGGCTTAAATAATGGCCAAATAATGTTTCATACCTGCCAACCTTCACTCTTTCCGAGAATGGATTTTCAGAGTGGTTGTAAAACAATGAACGAAAAACAATCTGACTCTGAAATATATTTTTATTTTGATCCCGTTAAAATTCGCTTGCGCCAAGATTATTATGCTTTTATATATTTATTGTAATTATTTATATGTAGTGGTGGTCAAACTCATTTATANGAAATTCATGTTATTTCACTAAACTTTTTGAATTACAATAATAATTTTAAATTAGTTGACCACCACTACATATAAATAATTACAACAAAGATATAAAAGCATATTATTACTTACGATAGCAATTTTCAACCTGATTAATTTATAAATATGTTTTTGAGGAAGATAGTTATTCGGTAATTGTTTTACTACCACTTGGAA
This sequence comes from Parasteatoda tepidariorum, assembly GCF_043381705.1. Lineage (NCBI taxonomy): Eukaryota > Metazoa > Arthropoda > Arachnida > Araneae > Theridiidae > Parasteatoda > Parasteatoda tepidariorum. The sequence continues at coordinate 61,928,843 of NC_092213.1, forward strand.
AATCCATTCTCGAAAAGAGTGAATGTTGGCAGGTATGTAATACGGTTTTAGTTGTGGTTAGACAGTTATATTTAAACTGAGTGAATGTTTTTTCTTCTTTTAGCTATAATTATAGTTTTTTTTAAAAATTTAATTGTTATAATTTTATATTAATGTTACAGTGGCTTTATGATTATTTTCTGGGAAAAATTTTCAAAAAATGAACGCGAATTCTTCTAAATTCAAGAAAAGTGGTTTTGATATTTCACATGGAGTTTCAAAATGTTTTTGCAAAAAACAGGACTGCCAACTACTACGTAAATAGTCTATAGAGTGGTAAGTAATTAAATTTGAAAGCATTCGGAATTTTAGGTAATTATGCGACATTTTAAAAGCCTTACCACAACAGACCTGGAAAAAGATGGGTTTTGTATGTATACTTGTGAATCATTTATATGCAGTGGCTTGGAAAATAACTTTAAATCACCTCTACGAAACAAAGAAACATAAACTTGCTACCACTAAAAGAATTTTTTCTTAAAATGATAGAAAATTGGCAACACTGAAAAAAATTATTTTAACCAATTAATACTTGATTCAATTGTAATATAATTTTGCGACGAGCACTTCCATTTAAATAATGGTAAGACATTTATACTTAAACTGAGTGAATGTTTTTTCTTTAAGCTACCATTATAATTTTTTTTAAAATGTAAAATAGGTATAATTTTACATCAAAACTTTGCCTTTTAAAATGTATAGTGGTAAACACAAATATTAACCCATTTGAGCCCAGCATCCTTTGAAAAGGACAGTTCCTTCTTCAAAGAAAAAAAAAAGTGGTAGCACAAGTGTCTCATTTTTAGTATTTGTTTTGAAAAAACTACTTACAACTACGCAACTTAGATAGTTCTATAACCATATTGCATTAACCCGTTTTACCACTTTCAATTTAGGTTTCCATTTTTCAATAACTTCAGCTTTCTTGAAGTGAGTTTGAATAAAATTGGCAACCATTTGTCACTTTTAATAAACGTATAAAAGTTATAAAATACATAATTCCTTTTGAAGTTTGTAGCACTTAAGGAAATTATTTTATAAATAAAGAAAAATAAAAGTCAGTAAGTTCCTAATAGGTCATGTTAAATATATTTTCCACCAAAAAAATGGCATTTTTATAAACTAAATGAGTTTTTTTAATATCAATTACTGTTCTTAAAACAATTTCAATTCCAAAAATACTTTAATTTACCTTTACTAGAAATAAAGGGCCCGTTAAAGGGTTAATTAGATAAATGCTTATGTTGGGACTTGGAGACTCCGCATATTTATTTTCATAACCTAAAGTGGTAGGTACCAGGAAGAAATCTCCACTTGATTTGAATAAATTTACGCTACCACTTTTTCATCCATGTATTTTTCATATATAGACCACTTTTTATCACCAGGCATTAAGAGCTTACGCTTAAATAATGGTATAATAATGTTACCATTATTTACTTCATTTCTAGCAACTAGAGAAGATGAAGGAGGGTTAAAAAGTGGCAGTAAAACGCGAGAGACGGAGATAAACATTGATAATCCTAAACTCAGAATTGGATCAGCTGTTCAACGCCGTTTATAAAATAATATATAATCTTATTAAAAGAGTAGGTCGACACATTGATAAGAGAAGTAGCAATCATGAAGAACAAGAAAAAAATAAACTTTAAATTAATATTATAGAAAAACTTTAAAAAAGCACGCTTTTGAAAATAAAAGTAAGTTGGAGTGTTATAATTTCCCTTAACTGGTTACTACATCTCTTAAAAACAAATAATCAGCCTGGAAAACAAAACTCGAAGAAGTCCTAATACTATGGTCTGCTTTTTCATTTCAACAAAATATTTTAATAATGCTTAGAATATACAATGTTGACTTTCCACATATGTCCCATATGAATAAAGAATACCGACTAAGTCTCTCCTGCAGACATCAAGACGTCACATTTTCTGAAATTTGCACAAGAACATATCCAACAAAAGTTATATTCGTCTACAGTAAGAACTCCCCTAGCCATTCGTCTGCTCCTGTGGCTGTGACTATGGTAACGAGATATAACTATTTCAAGTAGGGGTGTGTGGCAGGCTTGGCTCGGATCGGCAAGAGAGAGGGATCCTTTTTCTTCAGTCTATTGTTTTAACCCTAGAGTGAAGAGAAGCTACCCTCACTAAAATGCGCTATTCTTGTTTCCATAGCAGCAGACGACCTCAGACTTTGTGGCAAGGGGAGTTCTTACCGTAAACAAACTATAAGTTATTCCGATTCTGTCTGACATACGATAACAAATGCAGATGCTGCGCTACTGCCGATATTGACTATATCATCATCGCATGTCTACTTTTATAACAGCAAGGTAACATATTTCGAACTCAAATTGGTTTTGGAGCTCTGTCCTTCTCATCACTCATGGATACTTCAGATGATCACAAACTTTAACCCTTTTTTCAATTCCTAAAGGCTTTCCATCTACTTTAAAATACATTCACTTCATCCTAGCATTATTGATTAGCGAGCTATAAGCGATAAACAGAAAAGAGCTCTACTAACGCCCATCATAATCATTAATGCTTATGTTAGCCTGTTTTTTTTAAAAACTTTTACAACACTTTATTTGTGATTATGGTGTTGAAGTTGATCTAGTCGAGGGAGTTGATCTAGTCAGAATTGTAAGGATATGAAACACCTAGTAAAACACCCATTTTTCTGATGGGTAGAAAGAAAGTGCCGTCGAGGTAGGATGAGATGGTGCAAGGTGGAAAAATATGAAATGATTGGCAGAAATTTAAATCAGTGGCTGAAAGGCAGTTTAGAATGATTTTAGCAAAAGAAAGCTCTAACTTACGATTAGAAGTCGATAGAGTTTATATGAGACCAAAGATGCTGAAAAAAATTAATTCAGTACTTTTGATTTTGCTTCTTTGATTATGAAAGAATGATGATTATGAAAGATTGATTATGAAAGAATTCGGTACTTTGATTTATTGTGTTACTTTTGTTGCATTTATTATGAAGCATTAGGAAAATATAATTCAGTTTGAACTAAACTATAATCGTAGGAAAAAGTTATTATATCTTTTTAAAAAAGTTAATCTTTATTTTATGATAAAAAACTTTTTTTTAGATATATATTTAAGTTTACTTTAAATATGATTTTCTTTCATTATCCACTAAAATATCAGGAACAAACTGAATGAAGTGCAAATACATTAAATTCATTATTAGGAAAATATCAGTTATGAACAAAAGTAATAATAAAACAATGCGTTTACTTTATGTCAAAATTCCTCAGTGAATAAATTTTTTTTTAATTACGTTATCTGTTATTGAATTTAATTTTGTTTTTTTATCCTAGAGATTTCTTAGTAACTCGCAAGTGATGATGAACAGGAATTTTTAATTTATTCGAATCAACTATTAAAATCAACTTCATGTAAATCCCAACGTCATTTTTTTCCTCCAAAATAAACAAAATTTAGAAATTGTTTGCAATGCAAAATTAATTTCATTTGGAATAGTTTGGTTTTATTTTTGTAAAGTTTATTTCAAATTTAGAGTTTTTTTTACATCATCGTAAGTTTTTAATATAAGTTCGTTACGGTTTATATTAATCAGGAATTAATTAAATTTACAATAAAAAAGAGGAAGATTCTGCTTATTAGTTTGCTTTTTAATGCGGTTGTAATTAATTCATGATAGAATATAGCAATAATTTAAAAAATACACTTCTAAAATTTCTTAAAAATTCTTGTTTGGTATGTTTGTTTTTCTAAAAGAATCAGATTAATTGCATTTAATCATTCATAGTTTTTATAATTTATTAAGTAAAATATGCACTGGAGTATATTTAATAAAATTATAATACATTTAAAAAAATTTGCGATATCGATTTGCATAATTGTAAAGAAACCAATCATTTATGCCTCTAATGAAGCTAAGTTGAAGGTCAAAGATAAATGAAACTTTTATTTTGAGAAAATCAACTTTTGACTGAATAGGAACGTCAGGAATATAATTGCAAAAAATATCTTTGCAATTTTTTTATTTGATTTCATTTGGTTCGATTACATTAAATCTTAAATCTGGTAATCATATTTTGACTATATAGGACTGTCAGGAACATGTTTGCAAAAATCTCTCATCGCAGTTTTGTATTGAACTTCATTTGGTTCGATTAAATTAAATCTTAAATCTGGTAATCACATTTTAACTGTATAGGACTGTCAGGAACATGTTTGCAAAAATCTCTCTACGCAGCTTTGTATTGAACTTCATTTTGTTCGATTTCATTAAATCTTAAATCTGGTAATCACATATCGATTGTACAGGATTGTCAGGAACATGTTTGCAAAACTCTCTCATCGCAGTGTTTTATTGAACTTCATTTGGTTCGATTATATTAAATCTTAAATCTGGTAATATTATTTTGACTGTATAAGACTGTCAGGAAAAAGTTTGCAAAATTCTCTTTTTGCAGGTTTTCATTGGGCTTCAGTTTGGTTCGATTACGTTAAATATTAAACCTGGTAATCATATTTTGACTACATAGGACTGTCAGGAACATGTTTGCAAAAATCTCTCATCGCAGTTTTTTATTGAACTTCATTTTGTTCGATTTCATTAAATCTTAAATCTGGTACTAATCACATTTTGATTGTACAGGATTGTCAGGAACATGTTTGCAAAAATCTCTCATCGCAGTTTCTTATTGAACTTCATTTGGCTCGATTACATTAAATCTTAAATCTGGTAGTCATATTTTGACTGTATAGGACTGTCAGGAACATGTTTGCAAAAATCTTTCTTTGCAGGTTTTCATTGGGATTCATTTTGTTTTGTTCGATTACATTAAATCTTAAATCTGGTAATCATATTTTGACTGTATAGGACTGTCAGGAATATGTTTGCAAAAATCTTTCTTTGCAGGTTTTCATTGGACTTCATTTGGTTCAGTTACACTAAATCTCAAATCTGGTATATTGAATCTGGCTCACATCTAGATAATCAACTCTTAATTGTATAGGTACGTCAGGAATATTCTAAAAAAAATCTCTTGACAGATTTTTGTTAAATTTCATTTGGTTTGTTTACATTAAAATCTGGTTTGTTTACATTAAAATTACATGTTAAAATCTGGTATATGAGTTCGCTTTTAAAAATAATTAAGCTAAATGCACGAAGAGATAAACTAATAATTTCAAAATTAATTGAAAAAAACACAATTGTAGTTTTTATAAATTGATGGTTATTATGTTTTTGTTTGTAGGAGAAATTATATAAATTACGTTGTATAAATAAAGTGTATGCATGTGTAAAGAAAGATTTATTTCATTTATGTATACTCATAAATCCCGTTTAAAATTCTAAAGAGATGACGATAGTAATACTTTTATTTTGTCACAGCTTTAAATCTTTAATAAGAAAAATTACATAATTGTTAAGAAATCAAACAAATGAAGAGCTTAGTGGGTAAAACAGAGACATTTTCTGCGGGTATTTGTTAATCAGGTAAAAAAACATAAAGTGGTCTCATCAATATGTTTTATGTAACAGAATTGTTTTTGCTTTCACTTTAATGCAAACATAACTAATCCAGATAAGGTTTGAGTATGCTTACTATTCTTGTGTTAGTTTTTTTTTAAAAAAAGTTGTAACAACCATTTTTTTATTTCAAAATTAGTTAAAATATATATTTATATTCTTCAATCTATTTAGAGTGAATTGAATATTATGAACACTAATAGTTACTCGTTTCGGGACCTGCAAATCATAAATGAATTCGCATGGATTCAGATGCAGAATAGAAAAGAATAAAAAGCGGTAGCTTAAGTTGGGGCATGGCTAATTTGACAACCTTATTTTAGATCTCAATTTAAATCTAATACACCTTATCTATGATTGCTAAAAGTGTAACTATATAATTTTTAATTTGAACTAAGTCTTAAATAAAGAATACAATTACTACCCCGCCCACAAATGAACTGCTATAAAAATAGTTTGGCTACCAGTTTTATCTTTTTTACCGTGATTGTCGCCAACTTGAGAATGCTCGCCAGTCTCGAAGTGATTAAACAGTATAGTTTTTATGAAGCAAAATTAAAATTGCTTTCAGTTCATAAAAATAATGTATAGATTCCGCCCCAGAGTGTCAAAGTTAGATAATAATGTGACGTTTACAGACATAAAATTCGAATAAATAGTTGGATACACAATTTGGGCTAATTTGTAAATGATGCCTTCAGCTACAATTTTATAATTGAAATGTCTTTTTCAATTAAACCGATCAATGGATGAAAGGTGTTTTTTCTAACTCCACTCCAACAGAATTCATTTTTTTATGGAAAGAAAAAATTTGCGCTCAATCGGTGATAATCGTTAAAATTATTAAAATTAGGAATTATAAATTATGATTTTTTTAAAGCTTTTATAAATGATGCACATAATCTATAAGAAATTATTAAATATTATGCACAGCTGCATTGCTGTTGTAACTTTAATGCGTCGTAATTTATTATCTAATAAAAAAGTAAAAACAATATCAAAAGAACTCCATTTTTTAGAATTATTTATTTATTATTTTTTAATTTTTTTATTAGCAATTTATTAAAGATGCGTAAACCCTATTAGACATAATAATCAATGAAAAATTATGCAAATAATATATACGAAAGTATTATATTAGTGGAAATTAAGCACTAATTAAGCAAAAAACGTTTTAATATCACTCAATTTATTCCGAAATAAAAGTTTAAAAAAAATTACAAATTTCTTTCATTTTTTCAAACAATTGTGCTCTTTTCTCAATAAAAACAGATTGTTTTAACTAAATATAGTATATTAAAGCTGTTCTTTCATTTAAAAATTATATTGAAGAAATAGACTGTAAGATTGTAAAATATTTCTTATAAAAATATGAAAATAGCGGAGACATACACATATTTTTTAATTAACTAACTTTGTTCACTGGAGGCATTTTAATTTTACAAATAATGTTAAAAACAAAGAAAATTTTTTATTAATTTCTCTACATCTGAACACTATTAATACTTTCTGAAAATAAGAAATGTTCATTAATCATTTTGAAGAAAGAAAATATCATCTCAAATCAGTTTTGAAGAAATCAATTTATTTGTTCACATAGAAATATTTTTTTTTTTTTTTAAATATTAATTTGATGGTAGCTGGAGGGAAAATCCTCTTCGTGAAATCGGTATAATCTTCTGGAAATAGTGCTTAAGCAAAGATTGAAGCCTGTAGGTGCAGTTAGTCTACTAGGTTTTTTCTTTCATAGTTTGGTTCATTTATTTTTTTTTTTTTCATCTAAACTCTATAAGCGTAAGATTAGTTTTATTTTTGAAAGATAGATGAATTTGATTTCTTTCAAGACTTGGTTTCTTTTTAAAAAGTGAAAAATTTTTTTTACTTGCGTTAAATTCTCCTTAAAGAAATTTTAAGAGAATTTGATGATTTAGAGTAATAAAAGCTTAAGCATTAAGAGTTTCCCATGGGTTTCGTAAAATTTTAATTGTGGTAACAAAATTACGAAAACGTTGGAATTTTTAGTTTTTAACGTTAAAAAACGCGTTTGTTACAAAATATTATCTGTGAAAATGGTCTTAAAATTTTTTTGACATTTAAGCGTTTTCTTCATTGTTACTACCACTATTAATCTTTTCTAAGACTTGTGGGAACATTGTTAATGAGAAGATTAACCCCTTGGGGACGGGTGATTCAGAAAAGCATTCGTACAAGATCGGAATCAAGTTGGTAATTAAATTAAAAACGGTAACTTAAATGTAGTCGTTGCTAATTTGACAGACTTACTTTACTTTTACTTTAATTATTGTTAGTTTAATCATATATATAATCAATGTTGATTCAAAGTATAACTAAATAGTTTTATTTTGAACAAAGCAATGGTGAATTAAATAAATCAAACAATTATAACTCCGCCCACAAATAAACTGCTAAAGAAATACTTTGATTACCAGTTTTATCTTTTTACCCTTATTGATACGGTTTTATGCTGGCACGTATTTGTAACAGTCGGCGCGAAAGTGTTAAGAAACATGTACTGCAATCTTTAAAATTAATGTATGTATTTGATTACACAATTAAAAAATAGTTGAAAATTTGAAATTGCAAAATCAGTTAAGATTTACTAAATAGCAGCTGAAGAAATTGTTTTATTTATTTATTTTTTTTGTTTTGTTTTATGTATATGCTTGGCACTAGTTGAATATTAGAATTTCGCCGTAGATTTTAGCAGGAATCATTGTTGTTGTCTAATTTCTATTTCAATGTTAAATCTTTTCAAAAAAAACTTGGAGAATGAGTTTTGCGAGTTCTGGTACCTGAAGACTGTATAGGATGTTCTCTGGTGGTAAGCCAGATTTAAAAAGTGCAACTGGAATGGTTTAACAGTTGAAAATGTGTTCTGGCGTTAATTGGGTTTGGTGACAAATCTGCAGTACGTAACTGTTAGCAGAGATAAATAAAACAAAGTGAATGTATATACTAGTACACATACCCTCCAACTGCTACGGAATTTCCGTAGTTTCAGAAATCTTCTTTTCAGACGGTAGCAAAATTAATGTCTTAATATTTAAAAAAAATTAATTTTAGCGTAACTTGTCCACTATTACTTATAAAAGTGCAGACCATATGGCTAGATTCTTAAGTTCTGATAAAAGTTTTATGAGATCTCCATTTGCTTTAAAAATTTCTACTTTGGTTCGCTACCACTGGAAAGAATTATTTTCAAAATCCTCATAAGTTGGAGGGTATGCTAGTACACTATGTCATTTACGCTGTCTGTAAAAACTCAAGAAGAAAATCGCCTCATCGTTTCTTTAGAGATTGAGTTCTGAAAACCACGTTGACCAAAGAAGTGGTTGGTTTATTCTCTTTTTCAGAGAAGATGAACGATTTCTTTTCTTCAAACAGTGACAGGCTTTAGAACAGACAAAATCTTGAAAAATCACATTTTCTCCCAAAAATATAGCAAAACCTGTAATTTAGCATATTTTAGCTGTATGCGTAGGATAAGGCTCAGGGTGGCGACAATCAGGGTTAAGAAAATAAAACTGGCAAGCAAAATATTTCTATAGCAAAGTTATTTGGGAGAGGAGTAATAATAGTTTGATTTACTTAATATGTCACTACTTAATTCAAAATAAAAATTATATCGTTACACTTTCAACTAACATTCATTAGAATTAAAGTGAAAGCAAAAATGAGACTTTTAAATTATAAAAAATAAGCCTTGTCCAAACTAAGGTACTACTGTATATAATTTTTTGTACATAGTCTTATAATTAATTGTATTTTTCCTTATTCATTTGTTTTTACTATGACTACGGGAATCTTCCCCCTACCATTAACTAGTAGAAGATTATTCCCTTATGACATGAGAGCATAGGACAATACAGAGATGACAACTGCTCCGGACACGCCAAAATAATTAAAGAAGCGGTAAATAACTGCAAAGTAAATTTCGCAAATAGTTGACTATTTTTGATTGCTTTTTAAAAGGTATAGTACAACATAATAACTATTATTTTTTCTTTATTTATTTAAAATAAATTGGGTGCCTGGGCCGCTCAGCGGCCCCTAACCCATACACCATGAAATAATTTACAGTGAATTAAAATGACGTAATAACTACAAAGTGGTAAATTATATAAGCCTTCGAATTATTTACAAATAGTATTGGATAATAGTTATTTTCCTTTTTTTAAAAATTATTTTGGCGTTTCAGGAGCAATTGGCATGTCTGAATATATCTTTTTTCCATGGAACAAAAGCGCAGTAATATCAAAATTGTCCACAAAAAAAACAATGTTCTGAGTTTTTTTACATGAAAAAAAGCTACGTATGCTAATACGTATGTATCAATAAAACCGATGATATTTCTTTTCTTTTTCAAATTAATATTGAAATGCACAGGTTTAGAATTTTCTACAGTGAAAAGTTTTCGGAACTTCAGTGTTCAAAATAGTATACAAAAGCTAGACGTTAAGAACGTATCCAATGAGCGAGCATCGGATTGCGAAGCAATCCGAAATCAACAGCGAAAGCAGTTCCGGGGGTTGGAGAGCGCCAGCGAGCAGGGGGTGAAGCCTCCTAGTTAAATGAAAAACATTCTGACTCAAAAATATATTTATATTTAGATCCCGTTGAAATTCGCTGGGGCAAGGATTATTATGCTTTCATACATTTATTATAATTATTTATATGTTGTGGTGGTCAAACTCATTTATAATTATCATTATAATTCAAAAAGTTAATTGGAATAACCTGAGTATTGCTACCACTTTAAATATGAAAATAAAATCTTCCGGAAAATCCGGAAGATTTAGCAGATATGCATATTTGTCAAAAGGGATCCTCGATACATTACATAAATGCCGGCGATGGTTGGCATGTTGTATAACTAAATATATTTATAATATTATAATAACATGTGGATCTAATTTTGGTGATTGTTGAACAAACGAAATATTTCAACTTTTTTTGTCCGTCCATTTAAAGAAAACTATTGACTTTCGGAGATTTCATTTCGAAACAGAGAGGTTAATAAGTTGAAATTGGTCGTTTCAATTTTTAAATAACATCAATTTTAATCTTTAATCGTTTTAATACGTTGAATGAACATTTTAAAGCTTTGATTCGAATCATCATTTTCTTTCACCTGGACGCCTGATGCTTCTTTCGGTTTCTTTCACGAAAGCTTTAAACTTTAATCAAATAAATTAGGATTTTTTTAAACTCAAGTTTTAGCTAACATAAGATTCACTTAATTTAAACCTTAATAAAATTAAAAAAATTTTATTACCACCGTACAAAACTTTTCGGAGGGATTGCCAAGCACGACTAAAAATCCAAGAAATGGTGATTAATTAAATTTAAAAGCTTATTTAAAAGAGACTAAAATTAGCAATTTTTCAAAGCATATTTTTTTAGCTTAATATAGACATATTAAACAGAGAATGCTTAAGTTCTAAATATCAATAATTTGTAACGTAAGTCATAGTGGTACTTACGATTGAATACTTAAAGAGATAAAAAATAAATAAAAATGGTTTGAGTAAACCCCTTTTTACAATTTTTGTCCCTCTATCCTGTGCCATCCCTGTATAAGTTGTGCTTTTTACTAAGGAAAAAAAACTACAACTGTTAAAACTGTAGAATATGAGGTGTACGAACAATAAGGTTTCACAACTTTTTCGACTTAGTCGTTTTTTTAATCTGTTTAGTAGTATCTTCATCAGTTCCTGATCAATTCCAGTTCCTGATTAATTCCAGATCAAAATATCAATTCTTATATTATTAATAAATTATGGTGATTACGACTGTCTTCTTTGTCCATGATAATTTTCAGAATGAAATAAGCAAGCTACTAGCATTAATCTTCAAGAAAAGACGGACACGTTGGCACTTCATGGGTTACGAGTTCTAAGAAAATCATCTTTAGGCTGTTTAGGAACCTGTTTATAATTTTCTTCGGAGTGTTTCCCAAACTTATGACTTTTGTGTACCCTTTCTTAACCTTTCGTAACGCTGCTGTGTACCACTAATAAAAAATGAATGCATTTTTTACTATGAGATAAATTGCACTAAAGTTAAAAATCACAACTGGCTGTTGACACCACTAATTATTAACTTAGCCAATAAAAAAATACGCAAACGTAAATTTTCATGGCTAGCTTTGTTTTTAAATTAAAAAAAATTGAAATTTTCCTTTGTTGCAAGATATTTTGCATAAGAACGCGTACCCCCGCTAAACTGCTCCCGTACCCCTGGGGGTACGCGTACCACACTTTGGGAAACACTGCGTTAGGCTAAGTGAAAGATGAACATTATTTATGAAGCTCTTAAATTTTATATTAATGTTACCGGTTACAATATATCTGTTTATTATATTTAAGTTGAAAAGATTTTGTTTTCAAAAGAAATTGAAACTTATCTTAATTCTAAACTTTTAAGATCAACCTAAGGCTGAGAAAATCAAAGACGAAATAACATCATAATTGGAATTTTATGACGCTTGTATATATTTATCAACGCCAGAGAAATGTTTTACAAAATTTTTATTATTCTTGTGTTAGTTTTACAAAAAAACGAAAGTTGTAACAACCAGTTTTTTATTTCAAAATTAGTTAAAACATATATTCTCAGTGCTGATTAGTGTGAATGTCGAAGTTGCTCTTTTCAAGACGTGCGAGTCACATACCTACCAACTCTTCCGGAATATTTTATTTTCATATTTAAAGTAGTAGTAAATACTATTTTTTCTTTTATAATTTTAATTCTTAAATGATTTTGATCACCACTATTCTTACAAAAATTAAGCACATATATCAATATGCGTTACTATCATGGTTGTCAACTTAAGTTTTCTCAAATACAACGTATTTGTTTGCTTAAAATTGTTGCTTAAAAAGTTTTAATTCCATTTTAATACAACTGGGAAAAATTATAATGGAAAGGATTAAAAGTTGGCAGGTATGGAGTCATTAATCTATTCGCATGGATTCAGAGGCAGCACAGAAAAAAATCAAAATCGATACCTTAAGTTTGGGCATGGCTAATTTGGCAATCTTATTTTAGATTTCAATTTAAATCTAATACATCCAATCTATGTTTGTTAAAAGTGTAACTATATAATTTTTAATTCGAACTAAGTCTTGGTGATATAAATAAAGAAAACTATTACTACCCCCCCCGACAAATAAACTGCTATAAAAATAGTTTGGCTACCAGTTTTATCTTTTTACCGTGATTCTCGCTACCCTGAGATTGCATATATGGCTCGCCAGTCTCGAAGAGGTTAAACAGTATAGTTTTTATGAGGCAAAATCCAAACTGATAAAAATAATATATAGATTTCGTCCCAGAGCGTCAAAGTTAGATAATAATGTGACGTAATAAATAGTTGGATGGATACACAATTATGGCTTATTTGTGAATAATGCCTTCAGCTACTACTTTATAATTGAAATGTCTTTTTCAATTGAACAGATCAATGGATGAAGTTGTTTTTCCTAACTCCACTCTAACAGAATTCTTTTTTTTATGAAAAGGAAAAATTTGCGTTCATTCGGAAATTATCGTTAAAATGATTAAAGTAAGGAATTATAAATAATGATTTTTTAAAGCTATTATAAATGATGCACATAATCTAAAGGAAATTATTAAAAATTATGCACAACTGCATTGCTGTAAAATAATTTGTAACTTAAATGTGTTTTAATGTGTCGTAATTTATTATCTAATAAAAAAAAACAATATAAAAAAACTCTATTTTTTAGAATTATTTACTTATTATTTTTATTTTCTTTATTAGCAATTAATTTAAGATACGTAAATTCTATTAGATATAATAATCCATGAAAAATTATGCAAATAATGTATAAGAAATTATTATATTAGTAGAAATTAATAACCATTTTCATTGTTATTTAAAAAACGTTTTAATATCGCTTAATTTACTCCCAAATAAAAATTTAAAAAAATTGCAAAGCTCTTCCATTTTAGACTCATTTTTTCAAACAATTGTGCTCTTTTCTGAATTAAAACAAACAGTTTTAACTAAATAAAGTGTATTAAAGGTGTTCTTTATAAATATATTGAAGAAATAGACTGAAAGATTGTAAAATATTTCTTATGAAAATAGAGTTTTTTTGCACTTTAACAAGCGGAGACGTACGCATATTTTTTAATTAACTAACTTCGTTCACTGGAGGCATTTTAATTTTACAAATAATGTTAAAAACAAAGAAAAAATTTAATTAATTTCTCTACTTCTGAACACTATTAATACTTTCTGAAAATAAGAAACGTTCATTAATCATTTTGAAGAAAGAAAATATCATCTCAAATCAGTTTTGAAGAAATCAATCTATTTGTTCACATAGAAATATTTTTTTTTATTTTTTTTAAAAAAATTATTAATTTGATGGTAGCTGGAGGGAAAATCCTCTTCGTGAAATCGGTATAATCTTCTGGAAATAGTGCTTAAGCAAAGATTGAAGCCTGTAGTTGGAGTTAGTCTACTAGGTTTTTTCTTTTATAGTTTGGTTCATTTATTTTAGTTTTTTTCCATCTAAAGTCTATAAGCGTAAGATTAGTTTTATTTTTGAAAGATAGATGAATTTGATTTCTTTTTAAAAAGCAAAAATTTTTTTACTTGCGTTAAATTCTCTTTAAAGAAATTTTAAGAGTATTTGATGATTTAAAGTAATAAAAGCTTAAACATTAAGGATTTCCCATGGGTTTTGTGAAATTTGAATTGTAGTAACAAAATTATGAAAACGTTAGAATTTTCAGTTTTAAAGATACTTCTTTAACGTTAAAAAACGCGTTTGTTACAAAATATTATCTGTGAAAATGGTCTTAAATTTTTTTGACATTTAAGCGTTTTCTTCATTGTTACTACCACTATTAATCTTTTCTAAGATTTGTGGGAGCGTTGTTAATGAGAAGATTAAGAAACATGTACTACAATCTTTAAAATTTATGTAGGTATTTGATTATGCAATTAAAACATTGTTAAAAATTTGAATTTCTAAGAAATATTTACAATTGCAAAATTAGTAAAAATTTACTAAAGAACAGCTGAAGAAATATTTCTTTTCGTTTTTTTTTGTTTTATGTATATGCTTGGCACTAGTTGAATATTAGAATTTCGCCGTAAATTTTAGCAGGAATCATTGTTGTTGTCTAATTTCTATTTCATTGTTAAATCTTCCAAAAAGTTTGGAGAATGAGTTTTGCGAGTACCTAAAGACTATATAGTATATTCTCTGGTGGTAAGCCAGATTTAAAAAGTGAAGCTGGAATGGTTTAACAGTTGAAAATGTGTTCTGGCGTTAATTGGGTTTGGCGACAAGTCTGCAGTACGTAACTGTTAGCAGAGATTAAAACAAAGTGAACGTATACACTAGTACACTATGTCACTATGTTTTCTTGAGAAAACTCAAGAAAATCGCCTCATCGTTTCGTTAGAGATTGAGTTCTGGAAACCACGTTGACCAAAGAAGTGGTCGGTTTATTTTACTTTTCAGAGAAGATGAACAATTTCTTTTCTTCAAACAGTAAAGTGACAGGCTTTAGAACAGACAGAATCTTGATAGATCACATTTTCTCCCAAAAATATAGCAAAGCCTGTAATTTAGCATATTTTAGCTGTATGCGTAGGGTAAGGAGTTGTCAAAGAATCAATTTCTATTTTATGCAGTACGCTGCCTTCTAATGGTCAGTTGAATAATATTTCTGATACACACAGGGCAACAAAAAATAGTGACTTACAGACTTAAAAATTTTAGAGATAAAAATTAACACCTTTTTAAGGCATATTTTTTTTTCCAGTTTACTATTGAGAGTGAATGCAAGAAATGTTTTGCTTTCAATATGAATAATTTGAAGTGTAAGTCTTCGAGATGGGCGAGTCACATATGCATACTCAGGATGGCGACAATCAGGGTTAAAAACTGGCAGGCAAAATATTTCTATAACAGTTTATTTGGGGGAGGAGTAATAATAGTTTGATTTACTTAACCCGTTTTGTCCCGAATAATATAAATTCAAATGATACAAAAAGTGGTTTTATGGAAAAAGTGGTATAATATATTATCGAAATTAATTGGTTTTTCTACTGTTAGGGCATTCCAAGTCTTTGATAGATCAAAAAGGGTGCTTGCTCCTTATAATTCTAGATCTAATCAGAAATAACTAAATCATTGTGGTATCTGAGAATCTTTTAATTCACCCAGATAAATGAAAATGCTGAAAAAAGTTTCCCACCACAATTAATACAAACTAAGGTAGACAACGTTAAAGAGCACAAAAATATTATTAAAAGCAGACAGCTGTTTCGGATGCTCAAAGGGCAACCTTCATCAGTGTAACATCTCTGTTGCACTGATGAAGGTTGCCCTTTGAGCATCCGAAACAGCTGTCTGCTTTTAATAATATTTTTGTGCTCTTTAACGTTGTCTACCTTAGTTTGTATTTTAGCACAAAGGTTGCCCACTTGTGTATTCACCACAATTAATGTTTTTGAAAAAAGGAACCGTCCTAAATATATAACGCTGGGCGTTAACCAGTTAATGTCACTACTTAATTCAAAATAAAAATTATATCGTAACACTTTCAGCTAACATTCATTAGAATTAAAGTGAGAGCAAAAATGAGACTTTTAAATTATAAAAAATAAGCCTTGTCTAAACTTAGGTACTACTATATATAACTTTTTGTATAGTCTTATTATTATTTGTTTTTACATTGACTACGGAGATCTTCCCCCTACTATTAACTAGTAGAAGATTATTCGCTTATACAATACAGATATGACAACTGCTCCGGACACGCTAAAATAATTAAAGAAGCGGTAAATAACTGCAAAGTAAATTTCGCAATTAGTTGACTATTTTATGCTGCTTTTTAGAAAGTATAGTATTACATAATCTCTAAAAAGTGGTGAATTATATAAGCCTACGAATTATTTATAAATAGTGGTAGATAAAAATCTATTAAATTGAATTTATTCAACGAAGAATCACAATTGATAAACTACTACTTTAAAATATATATTTTCTGTCAGGAGCAATTGGCATCTCTAAATATAGCTTTTTCCATGGAACAAAAACGCAGTAATATCGAAATTGTCCACAAAGAAAAAATGTTCTAAAGTGTGCTCTTTTACATAAAAAAAAGGATTTTTTTGGCCGGTTTTTTTCAAAAAATCTGTGCGTTAAGGGGTTAAAATGTTGTTGCTATCCCACACGGTTAGCGGAGCTAAACCAAGTCCATGACTCCAGAGACTCTGAGTGAGTCTGTAACAAAAAGTGGATCTGAAAAGAGGTCCACTTTAGAGATATTTAAGCATTGAAGTATATGTTCAGGAGTAGCTTGTTGGTCGTTACACTTAGTGCAAACAGGGAAAACTCTTGAATCATTACTGAACAACATAGTTCTTAGGTGACCACTTCGAAATCTTGATATAACCGTCTGATCCCGCCTACTGCACTGAAGGGTCAGGCTGCCACCTGGGCGGTTGCACTGATACCAAAATTATCCAATTTAATACTTAAAGCTAAATAGAAATAAAAACGAGTAAAATTTCCATCAGACTCAAGGAATAATTGTCACTACTTTTAATTTTTTTCAGTTTGTAACCACGTTGATAAAACTTTTATTATTTTTAAAGAATAATAAAAAAACTTAAAAGCTATAACTACCCATCTTTTGTTTAAATATTAGTTTAGATGTATAAATTTTTTTCTATGCAATTTTGTAAAAAAAAGAATTTTGTACATAACATAAATGCCAGTGATGGTTGGCATGTTGTATAACTATATATATATATATGGTGATTGTTGAACAAAACAAAATATATCAACATGATTTGTCTTTCCATTTAAAGAAAACGATTGACTTTCGGAGATTTCATTTAGAAACAGAGAGGTTAATAAGTTGATTGGTCGTTTCAATTTCTAAATAACATCAATTTTAATCTTTAATCGTCTTAATACGATGAATGAACATTTTAAAGCTTTGATTCGAATCATCCTTTTTTTTTTTTTTACCTGGAAGCTTGATGCTTCTTTCGGTTTCTTTAAATTGTAATCAAATAGATTTTTGATTTTTTTAAAATCAAGTATTAGCTAACATAAGATTCACTTAATTTAAACCTTAATAAAATCTAATTTTCTTTATCACCACTGTACAAAAGTTTTCGGAGGGATTGCCACGCACGCCTAAAAATGCAAAAAATGGTGATTGATTACATTTAAAATCTTATTAAAAAGAGACTGAAATTGGCAATTTTTCTAAGCATATTTTTTTAGCTTAATATAGACATATTAAGCAGTGAATGTTTAAGCTCTAAATATCAATAATTTGCAACGTAAGTCATAGTGGTACTTACGATTGAATACTTAAAGAGATAAAAAAATAAATAAAAATGGTTTGAGTTTACCACTTTTTACAATTTTTGTCCATCTATCCTGTGCCATCCCTGTATAAGTTGTGCTTTTTACTATGGAAAAAAAACTACAACTGTTAAATCTGTAGAATATGAGGTGTACGAACAATAAGGTTTCTCAACTTTTTCGACTTAAAGTCGTTTTGTTTAATCTGTTTAGTAGTACCTTCATCAGTTCCTCCTTTGTTGTTAATTATATTTTCAAGATACATAAAACTGTTTACCTCCTCTAGTTGGCTATTTTCAATAATAAACCATTTAATTGTTTTGGATTATATTTCAAAATTTTAGTTTTATTTTGATTGATGAGTCCCATTTTCTTTTCCTCTAGGTTTAAAAAATTTGTGTGCCATTTTTGTACATCACAAAGTGTTTGTATATCATTTTGAAAATTATCTGTAGTTTTCTGAACAAAGCTAATTTCAGATTTGAAATCTCCACACCCGTAGGTAAGATCAAGTACTCGTATAATTGCAACAAAGATTTGTTCCCCAGTTTAGTCATTTTTTTACAAAGTCGAAAAAATCAGAAAAAAAGAGTCGTTTTTTTTATTTTGTGTAACAGAAGTGTAATGTGCGCAAAATAGATATAAAATTAAATGAATTTAGTTCTAATGATCGGATTTTCTCGTACAAAGAGTCAATCTGAATGGTTAAAAAGGTAGCATTAAAGTTGCTGCAGTTGAAAGAAATATATCAATACATCTTGAGAAATGTGTATTTGAAATGCGGCTTTGTTTGAATTATATTATTCAAGAATTATTCGATCGATTTTATTTGGATCATTTATATTTGCATAGTTTGAAATCATGTAAAAAGTTGAATACCTTACAATTAAAAGTTTTTCTGACCACTACTAGATAAAAAAAAAACGGTAATTAATTATGAAATATTTGGAATTATCTTTGAAAAAACGAATCTCATAGCTATGTAAAAAAGTTTTGATCGGCTGAAATAGTTACAGAAAAGTGGTGAAATATGCAAAAATAGAAATCAACAGGAAAGGGTTCCAACTTTCGATTGTTCTCCTCACTTGACTTATTGGTACTATACTTTCGCGACTGTGACTACCCACTGATCTTGATGGTCAAATAACCATATCCATCGGGTGGAAAAAGAATTATCAGGGAAAGTTTAGTTTAAAAGTGTCTAATTAATTTGGGGATAGTTTTAGTGTCTAAAACCGTAAATTGATATATAGGCAGCAATAACTAATTTTAATATTTGCGGCCAACCTTTTGAACCATTAAGATTGACACTGCCGACCAGGTGGCCGAGTGGTTAGCGTGCCTGACTGCGGAGTCGATGGTTGCGGGTTCGAATCCTGGCATGGATGTTTCTTTCTCTCTCTGTGTTCTATGCTCTTTCTCCCTTGTGTGAATGTGACCCGCCCTATAAACGTGTTTGTGTGACGTGGGCGACGCTGCTCCTCCGCCGTGACTTCGCCACAGGTTCCCACTGGGTAACGAGAAGAGAGTAGCAGTTCTGGCATAAGAGGCCAATGGAACAATACATCCCAAGTGATCCCATTAAAAAAAAATTGACACTTAGTACATGAACGAAAATCCGTTCATTAGACTAAAAGCCATTAAGGGTGACACTTTTTTTCACTCTCTGTATTTAGAAAAAATATTTAAAGATTAGCATTTTTTATTCTGCGTTTTATTATTTTTTAGAAATGACATTTTGAATTGAGGAATTCCTTTAAAAACTAAAAATTTTTTTGTTGCTAATCACAAGTATGTTAGCTTTTAAACTTGGCGGATCATTTTTAGGTAACTTAAAATCCGACGTATGTGCTTGAGGGTTAATATTTGAACTTATTATAAGTAACTAAACTGAACATTCTTATCTTTAAGACGAGAAAAAATCCGAAAACTAAGTTCTTTCAATTTATTGTTCTTTTGAACACAAGTATTGTTTATAATTCATTGTTTTTAAGATTCTGTAATTGCTTTCTTTAGCAGATGTGCCTCTCTTCAATCTTTGAACTTTGCTAGGTTCACAATTACTGTCCTTCTTAACATGTTAACTCTCAGCGTCATATTTATAGCACAACTTCTTTTTTTTTAAACATATATTGTGGTAGGACAGTTTTTTCAGTTATGCCATTTATCGAGAAGAATTAAAAGATAATGTAAGATAGACTCTGCAGTGCGACACAAAATAAAGATAGAATATAGTGGTAGTAGACCATAATTTATTAATGATTTAGGACTTTGTGACTAGATTTAGAACTATAAGGATATGATACTTCTTTAAATGAAATGGTGGCTAACAGAAGAAATTAGACACATAATACTATACTACTTAATTTATTATACCACTTTTTTCATAAAGCCACTTTTTGTATAACGTCATTATAAAAAAGTCTGGATATAACGGGTTATTTGATGGCTGTTTATCACTTTATTTTCACTTTTCAAAATGATACTCACGGAATCTCAACCTTCCAAAAGTCTATGAAATATTATTGTATAGACACCTACGTGTTAATAGCACATTTAATGTTTCTTTAAGGTGACCAACGTACTGAATATACTAACGAAACTTGTAGCAAAATTTCTATATGAACATACGGAAACTCACTTCTTTACCTTAAAAAAAAAAAAAGAATAGCGAAAGCATAACTTACAATAGAAAGTAGCTCCTTAGTGTTAGCCTCTCGTCTTGACCCCACATAAACCTTGTATTATCTGAAGTTAAAAGCAGATGACTACAAAAATCACAAGTAAAAATAGCTTCCAACAAATATTTAAAAATTACTGAATTTAGTGGTAGGTATACTTCCCACAGCCTTTTAAAGGGTTAAGATACCACTTTAACACGTTGAGCGCTACGCTAATTTTACATAACTACTAGCCCTTCTGGTCACGGTAAATAACTACCAACTATATTTGCAAATATTAGACGGATTTTGTTATTTTGTTTAGATGGTTATCATGACATATCCTTTCCTTCTTTATTTCAACAAAACTGGGTGCCTAGGCCGCGCAGCGGCCCCTACCCCATTCATCATGAAAATTATATACAGTGAATAAAACATTTTGAATTATGTAACAATGTAGTAACATTATAATAACGTAACCATGATTAGAAGTATGTACAAACTTGATCGGAAATTTACATTAATTGCCATTGAAAAATGAATACAGTCATGATTAGATGGATATACATGAAATACGAGCTTGATCTGTGATATTTACATTAATTGCAGTAGAAATTTGGAATTGAGCATTAAAAATTGATGATTGCATACATACAGAAAATCGGGATTCAAAATCATGAAGATTCTACATAAATTTTGCTAAGCCTTAGTAGCGCCATCTAGCATGTCATAATGATTTGTGGTAGCCATAAAAAAATCAAGCCGTTTGCTTGTGAAATAATAAAACAATGAAAAAATTCAATATGACGAATTGGCGGTTTTACATAACACTAGAAATATTGATGGTAGACTTAAATTAAAAGTAAAGATAAAACATGATTTGATATGTACAATACTTGATTTTTGAAAAATGAAAGACATAATTGATGAATATAGATAAATCATACCTTAATACATGATAAAATAACATATTTGGAGAAAATGCAGTAAATATATTTTTTCAGAGAAATATTGCTCTTTAAATACAATAGAATTTGCAAAAGAATTTAACGTGCATAAGTTAATAAATATGTATGCATAAATTGGCTAAATTATCAGAAAATAAATCTTAATGTAATTTAATTTAACGTAAGTAAAAGTCTGCAGTGAAAAGTTCGGTGAATTTAACTTTAGAGTCTTGAAAATAAAAATAGACCTCACTGGGATTGAGATGTTTCCCCGATGATCCCCCGCAGAAGGCGGAGCACTTCTTCATTTTTGAGCAATTCCTGTAATTCTTTAATTAATGACACTAATCGGTGAGCAAGTTTAGGCGTCGAATTTGATGTTGCTCGAGGGCTCCTTCTACTGGGGCGGGTCTCGCACCCAGTATAGTTGGCTGTGTGGCTTTTGTAACAATTACAGCATTTTGGAGGTGTAGTTCTGTCTTTGTTGCATTCATGTGACCTGTGGTTTTCAGCACATTTTACACACCTTGCAGGTGCATTGCAGTGGCTTTGCGTATGTCCATAATTTTGGCAGTTGTAACATTGTATAGGTCTTAGACTTCCTCGAAATCGTTCGATTTTGATCGGGATCTGCTGTATGTTGTTGACTTTGAATACTCTATGGTGATTCACCGTTGATGTTAGGATTATGAGAAAAAGGGGAAGGTGCCGATAGGCCTCTCCCGTTCTCTTCTTAAACTGCACTATTTTAAAGGTTTCAATATTGTTTTTCTGTATTGATGGGTTCTGTATCAAAGTCCACAGGCAGGCCCCGGATCAGATCAAAACCTTAATAAATCTGGCTTGCAGTGTTATTTCAGGTTTGCTGGGCGGATCCCGTACTTTGTCGGTATCATCTTTGGGATTTGTTGTCGGAAAGATAGTGAAGTCATCGGTTGAGTTATGGTGGCTAGAAGAAAGACAGCTGTTTGTAGACATGAGTGCAGAATTATCGTTAATTGTTTTGACTGCATTTTGCTTTTTCTTCTTTTTTCTTTTCTTTGCTGGTGGATCTGTATTATTGTTAATATTGATGTCCGTGTCAGTTTCTGTATTTGGTGTTGTATTCAGGTTTTCATCTTTATTTTCCATGGTTATGTCGCCAGTGCTTGGATTAGTTTCAGTCATTATTGATTCGACTTGAATGGATTTTTTATTCATCTCCTTGTTTTCTTCTGCTTGAATTTTCCTCTTCCATCTGACGTGATAAGCTGCATTTGTCAGTTTTAGGAAGTAATTGTATTCGTAGTCTCCAGGGTAACTTGATCTTATTTGAATGAGCAGTTTGCTAAGTAATTTATCTAAACGAATCAACTCCTCTGTATCAAACTGAGTGTAAAACTCTACAAGATCGTCAATATGTTCATGTTCAACTGATGGAAAATATCTTTTTGAAATCCCGCAAAAAGCAATGATTTCTTCTAATGACGCGGATTCTTTGAAATGCGACGGTGAATTACGACCAGAGAGTGAGACTTTTCCACCACGAGCTGTTTTATGATACGGCATGACTTGAAAAAACAAAATGGCGGGCTTAAAAATCCAGTCATCAAAATGGTCAGTTATCAGTATTGTCTCTCTCGTCTCAGAAACCTGACGAGATCAAAATCAGCATCACTCACCTTGTTACTTTCAGGATAATCATCAGCATCAATTCATCATGACCGACATCGCAAGGGAGAAGAGGACATCAGTAGAGCAAGACCAGCATCAGTTGTCGGCATCCTAGACCAGCATCACGGTGTCACGTCAGAAGACTTCGCATCGCTTTATCAAAATTTCTAAAGAGCCCGACCTCAGCTTCCGATGACATCATCATGACATATCCGCTGGATGCTGGATATTGGGGTTATCTCGGCGTTTGGCGCGAAGCGCCACTAACCGATTCATCGATTCTGTTTTGTTGTATTCTGGGAGGTCCTATATATCTTTGAAGTTGTAGTATGTTGTAACAACAAGTCAAGTCCTTAAAGAAGTAAGTCTTTAGTTTTGAAGGGAAAATCATCTTTGGAATGGGGAGATCCCCTTGAGTAGAGTTGTATGATAAAGTTAATAGTATTTTGATAGTATGCAGTCTGAGCATAAAAAAGTGGTAATTGGGCTGAAATTCGAATTATCACGGATTATATCAATATCGAACAATTTATTGAAATCTGATATGACATATCCGCGAATGTGGTGAATTATTTAAGACTACGAATTGTTTAAAAATAGTAGTGGATAAAAATCTACTAAATTTAATTTATTAAACCAAGAAAAACACTAAAATTAAGTAAATTTTGAATACATTTTCTGCAATTCCATAAAAGAGTGTAAATTTTATAGTTCTATATCATGTTATACGCTGTCAACCAGCTGTTTTTCGCGGCCTATGTGAAAGGTCAGTGCCAGCAAGCGATGGCAGACGCAGCCTAAATGTAATTTCAGTGTCAGCCACCGGTGGTTGACGCGGTGCTCAACGTGTTAATGTTTAGAGGTCTGACAGGTCAAATTTCTTTTTTAAGTGGATTTCTCTTAGAAAATAAAATAAAACTGTGGCCACAAATGTATTAAAATATTGACGTATATA
This sequence comes from Parasteatoda tepidariorum, assembly GCF_043381705.1. Classification (NCBI taxonomy): domain Eukaryota; kingdom Metazoa; phylum Arthropoda; class Arachnida; order Araneae; family Theridiidae; genus Parasteatoda; species Parasteatoda tepidariorum. The sequence goes on from NC_092213.1 coordinate 61,953,012, forward strand.
TTTAACTTCCACCACCATTGTTTAAAATTTATAACACCTAAGACCATCCAGTTTTGAGAGAGAACGTTATTATTTGTCTCCAGAAATGCAATATTAATTATTCTTTTTCAAAATTGTGCACAGTATAAGTTAATTATTGTATAATTAATAAGTAAAAATATTTAACACCATAATTTTCTAAAATACTTTTTTTATTAAAATGTAACACAATAAAGTATTTCTTTTTCGTCTTACTTAAATTTTTTTTTTTCAAATATGCAATTTTTAGATAAAACAATTTTATTTGCCCCCAGAAATGAAATCTCAAAATCTTAATTATTCTTTTCGAAATTGTGCACAGCATAAATCAATTATTGATGAAGTAATTAGAGAAAAATTTAATCTCATTGTTTTATAAGCTATATTTTTTTAGTAAAATGTTTCAAAAGATAAATGAAAAAAGTAGTAACTTTATTGAAACATATTTTATAATTTAAGTAACTCAATAAAGTACTTTTTCATTCATGAAACTTGCTTAGTTTTTTTTAAAAATAAATTGACGACACATTAAAATGCAACATTAAATACAAATGCAGAGAATATAAGTGCATTTTCATTTCAAATGTTCCCCTCATTTAAATCGATTTGTGAGAAAGGAAAAGAATCAAACTTTCGAAAAAGAAAATGTAATTTTGTAATTCGAAGTGAAATGAATTAAATTTATTTGAGATCGATTTTCGCACGAAACTCTAATGAGATTCGATGGAACTTTTGAGCTGACGAAATCGAAAGAACATCGGGGAATATTTACTCATTAAAAGTTTCGACTTCCCCCATCAGAGAACATGAATGTCGTTCCGTGTATTTCGTACGTGTAAATTTCCTGCCGATGTAAAATGAAAAATGTTGGAATGAGATATTTTGAATTGTAAATTTATATGTACTATCTTCTTTATAACTGTGTTTTCAGAGATGAAATTTATATCAGAGATGAATTTTAAAACGAAATGTCAAGTTTGTTTAAATGTCTCTTCGTTTTCGTTCTGCATTCTGGAAACATTAAATCCAAAGACGAAGTTAACTAAGTAATAATAAACTCTATTTTGTTTAAATAATTTACAAATTGTTTAATTTTCTAAGTATAGTTTTTAAACTATATTTTACTCATATATTTGTGCCAGATTACGTAACTGGAGACGAATTAACCGAGCAATCATTAAGTCTATTTCCTTTAAATAATTTCGATATTGTTAATTTTTCTGAATGTATTTTCAGACTATATTTTACACGCATACTTGTGCCAAATTACATAACTGGAGTCGAAGTTAACCGCGCAATCATTAAGTCTATTTTCTTTAAATAATTTCGAGATAGTTTTTTCGGAATGTATTTTCAGACTATATTTTACACGTATATTTGTGCCAGATTACATAACTGGAGACGAAGTTAACCGAGCAATCATTAAATCTATTTTCTTCAAATAATTTCGATATTGTTCGTTTTTCTGAATGTATTTTCAGACTATATTTTACACGCTTACTTGTGCCAAATTACATAACTGGAGTCGAAGTTAACCGCGCAATCATTAAGTCTATTTTCTTTAAATAATTTCGAGATAGTTTTTTCTGAATGTATTTTCAGATTATATTTTACACGTATATTTGTGCCAGATTACGTAACTGGAGACGAATTAACCGAGCAATCATTAAGTCTATTTCCTTTAAATAATTTCGATATTGTTTATTTCTCTGAATGTATTTTCAGACTATATTTTACACGCATACTTGTGCCAAATTACATAACTGGAGTCGAAGTTAACCGCGCAATCATTAAGTCTATTTTCTTTAAATAATTTCGAGATAGTTTTTTCTGAATGTATTTTCAGACAATATTTTACACATATATTTGTGCCAGATTACATAACTGGAGACGAAGTTAACCGAGCAATCATTAAGTCTATTTCCTTTAAATAATTTCGATATTGTTTATTTTTCTAAATGTATTTTCAGACTATATTTTACACATATATTTGTGCCTGATTACATAACTGGAGTCGAAGTTAACCGCGCAATCATTAAGTCTATTTTCTTTAAATAATTTCGAGATAGTTTTTTCTGAATGTATTTTCAGACTATATTTTACACATATATTTGTGCCAGATTACATAACTGGAGACGAATTTAACCGAGCAATCATTAAATCTATTTTCTTCAAATAATTTCGATATTGTTCGTTTTTCTGAATGTATTTTCAGACTATATTTTACACGCATACTTGTGCCAAATTACACATCTGGAGACGAAGTTAACCGAGCAATCATTAAATTTATTTTCCTTAAATAATTTCGAGATAGTTTATTTATCTGAATGTATTTGTAGACTATATTTAATAGCCAATTACTTCAGAATTCGTCTTTTTATTTTTGAGTTAATCGACGTAGACACATTATCTCTAGTTACCACCATTGATAGAAAAAAGTAAAATTTTTCGTTAAAATGGAATAAAATTTTTACACGAGATATTTATGCAGTTCTACGTTAACTCATTTTGAATTCAACTGAAAAGCTTCATTACTAATTCATGGATTTCATTTTATTTACTTAAACAGCTTAAAATAAAGTAAATCATGACTTTTTCTAAGATTGAATCTAGAAAATGAAACTCAAGCAAATACTTCAAGTAAAATAAAAAAAAATCCTGTTAGCAATTTTAATTTCCGTATTTCTCCCTTGAGACTTGAAGGCTGTTGTTGTCTTTCAATTAATTCAATTGATGAGTAAAAATAACGACAAAAAAGGCAGTTAAGGAGCTTAGAAATAACAAAGAAATCTCAACGCAGCAAAGCTCTTTTTGTCGTTTCAAAGTGATTCAACCCTACGGGGTCAGTGTATCGAACTAATTAGTTGAAATTGACGCCAGACATAAAAAATAAAATCAATAGCCTTTGAAAAAGTACAGAATTGTTCTCTATCAAAAATAAATTTATTTTCTATCGACCCCGACAGAGGTTAGTGGAGTGCAGATAGTAATATTAAAAAAGGAAAGTTGTTGAAAGTGAATATTGATTGGCGACACATCAACGGTCAATAGCTTGTAAGGTTTCATTTCGTTGGTACAGCTATGGAAGATGAAAAACTTGGTTATAAAAATTAATTTAATGATGAACTATCTAAAAGAATCTTAAAGTTATATAGACGCTTGTACTTCTTCCTTCTTTCCAGACGAGTATACGTACCTAGGTTAATAAAACCCTTACCCGTATAATTCGCGTCTGGCAACTATTCCAGCCAACCTCAACCCCGGGAACGTGCCTGATCAGTGGCTATTACTTAAAATTTCAAAAGAAAGGAGGTTACAATTTTGCTTACAAATATACAGAAATATTAATTTGAATAAAGTTTAAACAAGAATCTTTTTTGATAAGTATATATGAAATAGAAAGTAACAATAAATGAATTTTGAAAAGTAAATTATTAAATAAAAGTTTAATAAAAAAAGAATTTTTTTTTTCAAATCGTTGAGGTCTTTAAATTTAGATGGTGATGTTATAGGCAAATAATATTATTTTAAGTTCTCCATTAAAATTTTGATTTCCAGGTATTAAATAATAAAAGAAAGTAATTAAAATGTTATAATAATAAATAAGAAATTGAATAGGAAAATATATACAATATTTACAATTTTATGATGAAATATTTGTATTCATATATTTTACTAAAAGAATCTTAAAGTTATATAGACGCTTGTACTTCTTCTTCCTCCCTTCCAGACGCGGATACGTACCTAAGTTAGTAAAACCCTTACCCGTATAATCCGCGTCTGGCCACTATTCCAGCCAACCTCAACCCCGGGAACGTGCTTGATCAGTGGCAATTATTTAAAATTTCAAAAGAAAGGAGGTTACAATTTTGCTTAGAAATATACAGAAATATTCACCCGAATATACAGGGGTTGGACAAAAATATGGAAACACCTTGTGAAATGCGTGTTTGAAAAGAAAGATTGATTTTAATGAAATATGTAGGTGGCCCTGGCGTTTTTGACTACTTACGCCACCTATACAACTTCGTAAATGTGCTAAACAGTTCAGTTGCTGTCGGAGTACTGTTATGTGAGGTTGTCATTGCATTATGTCAGAGTTAACAGACTTCGAACGTGGGCAAATTGTTGTAGCACGTATGGTAGGTGCTTCCGTAAGCAAGGCAGCCGAGGTGTTTAGTGTTTCAAGAGGTACTGTATCGAAGATTTATTCCGCATATTTGAAAAGCGGAAAAGCATCATCTGCGAAATCACAGCGCGGACGAAAGTGTGTCCTGAGTGATCGTGACAGACGATCATTAAGGGCAATTGTGACGAAAAATACGAAGACCACAGCTGCAAAAGTTACCGCTGAAATGAATGTTGTGTTACCGAACCCTGTGAGTACCAAAACAATTAGAAGGGAGCTTAATAAACAGGGAATTGCTGGCTGTGCTGCAATTGAGAAGCCACTCATCAGTGATGCTAATGCCCGTAACAGGAAAAGGTGATGTTTAAGTCATAAAGCCTGGACTATAGAGCAGTGGAAGCGAGTAATATGGTCTGACGAGTCTTCTTTAACGTTGTTTCCCACTTCTGGCCGAGTTTACGTCTGGAGAACGCCATCTCAAGTCTATAATATAGACTTCTTGTTGCCAAGAGTGAAACATGGCGGGGGTTCTGTTATGGTTTGGGCAGCCATATCGTGGTTCTCTGCTGGCCCCATGATAACTGTGTCAGGTCACATGACTGCCAAGACTTACGTGAAAATTTTGGCCGATCAAGTTCATCCCATGGTACAAACTTTGTTCCCCGATGGTGATGGTGTCTTCCAAGACGACAAAGTCCCTGTTCACACAGCTCACATTGTCTAGGACTGGTTTTCTGAGCACGAGGATGAGTTGTCCCATCTCCCCTGGCCACCAGACCTGAATATTATCGAACCTTTGTGATCTACATTGGAACGAAAAGTGCGTTCTCGTTATCCACCGCCAACATCGTTATCTGAACTTGCCACCGTTTTGCAGGAAGAATGGTATAATATTCCATTGGCAAACATACAGGAACTGTATTTATCCATTCCGAGAAGACTGCAAGCTGTTTGGGATACCAACGGGTTTCCTACACCATATTAAGCAAAGAAACATGTTTTTTTGAAGCTGTTTCCATATTTTTGTCCAACCCTGTAGTTCAAACAAGGATCTTTTTTATAAGAATATATGAAATAGAAAGTAACAATAAATGAATTTTGAAAAGTAAATTATTAAATAAAGGTTTAATAAAAAAAGAATTTTTTTTCCAAATCGTTGATATCTTTAAATTTAGATGGTGATGTTATAGGCAAATAATATTAATTTAAGTTCTCCATTAAAATTTTGATTTCCAGGTATTAAATAATAAAAGAAAGTAATTAAAATGTTATAATAATAAATAAAAAATTGAATAGGAAAATACATACAATATTTACAACATATAGGTAAGCATTCCTAAATATATATTAATTTTTTTTTAATTTAAAATTTTAGAATATTATCAGAAAGAAAAATTCATTACTAATAATAATTTAGTTTTAAGAGAAGCTTGTACTATTGTGTTTTATTACAAATTTTCTTAAATGCAAAATATTTTTTATAAATATAACTGGAAGACCCAATTCCCTACTCACTGCGCTCGCCTACCCCCCGAACTACTTTCGCATCGCCTAGCAATCCAAGTCAACTTCGCCCACTCATTTGATACAGTTGTAATTTTGTCTAGCTTTATATGAATAGTGGAACTCTTTATTTCGATTAAGAAATCAAGTTAAAAAAATATGCGCTGGAAAGAATTCTAAAAATGTTTTAATGTGTACCTGCGATAATTATCTCATTAATCTTAAATATAGTGCGATTAAATTACATAATTAATACACATTTTATTTATTTATTCAGTTCTATTTCATTTCAATACCATTTTGAAATTTAATTTGGAACAGAAATTCATTTGAGAATTTCACTATATACACAATTCTAAATTTCAGACTTCGAAGCTTTTTAAAGAAGTTTGAAGCTTTTCAATTTTAAGATTGAAGTTTTAAGCTCTTAAAATGTACAAGAACCAAAGAAAAGGGTTAGAAACTGAAAAAAATAAATAATATAGTAACAAAGAAGATAAAAATGAGGGTTTGGTCTACTAATAACTCCATTTAACATTAGTATACCGATTTTCATTAATTCTGTTATGATTTTTAAATGCAATGGTCCAATAGGAATAGTGCAAACAACTATTTGCCATTCACAACAACAAAACTATAAAAAATTATTGATTCAGTGATATAGTTCAGCCTCTGACTAGGACGTCTCTATTTGTGTTTTAAATGTTACAGTTAGTTTTTTTATAAATGTTTTAAAAATGTCTAAAGAAAAACACAGAAATGAGAATATTGTCGTTTAGAAAACACGTCCATAAATATGTTTTAAAGATCTAAATTAAAAAATTTCATTTAACAAGACAACCTATTCCATCATTTATATTGTAACCATCTAAATATAATATTGAGGAATAATAGTTTCTTTTCTAAAAACGAAATCGTGCTTTGACAACAGAATAGCTGAGTGAGGAATATGAGATATTTTCTTGTCCTCAGAGAATTCTCGACTTGTTGAGATGTCTCAGTTTTCTTGCTATGCAGGTTAGGAGGAACTAAAAAGGGATCAAATGATATTAGATTATCACATGACATAGATTGATGTTTGTGTTTAGTGTAGATATTGTGTCAAGTTTTATTTTTAGAAGCGAATACTATAAATATTAAGCAAGAAAAAATTTAGGTTGTTATTTAATTTGGTAATAATATGTCGCATCGAGTTATTTATTTACAAATTTTATTTCATCTTCTCTAAACTCTATCAAAAATCGGTTAAACAGAAATCTTGAACGTAAGTTAAATTATGTATGCATAGTTAATTAATTATAAACGTATAGTTAAATAATTTTTATTTCAATATTAATTTAATTAAATTTAAGAAATACTGTGGTATCATCCTAATTAGTCCCATATTTGGGTTGGCGCAAATTTGAGCGGTCTTGTGAAATAAAATAATTCAAATTATTTTACCGAGTAAAAATTAAATACAGGATTTCGAAATCCTAACATATCAAAGATCCTAGATGTATAGCAGCTATCCAAAAAAAAACTTCTCCTGTGAATTTTTGTTTCTTGCCTCTTGCAACTACATTTTAACATAAACTAGGATATTGATACTTATTTTGTAGAAATTGTTTCATTATTGCCTTATTTTCGGAACTGTGTTCCGAAGAATTCACCTGCATATTAGCATATTCGATCATAAATACCTGCGTTGCAAAGGACTGGCTAATCCGTATATTTTTGATACAGAGATGCCAACTGCTTCTGACCCGCTAAAGTTAAAAAGCGGTAAATAACTACAACGTACATTTTGTAAATGTAAAGTGGTGAATTAAATAAGCCTGCGAATTATTTAGAAATAGTAGTGGATAAAAATCAACTAAATTGAATTTATTAAACCAAGAATCACAATTAATAAACTATCACTTTAAAATATACTAGAATGGTATAATTTGTATTTATGTTATATTAATATCTTGTATATATGTTTTCGTATTATGATGAGTCATTATGTAGTATAATTTTTGAACTGTATATATGCTGTTATATTATCATTATATGACAAATTTGACATACTTGCCTAGCATCGTAACTTAGTTACTGGTGAGGGAGTATTGTAGGAACATCATATGTCACATGTCTATTCATATTATTTTTATGAGAGTTGCGAATGGCAACAGATCAAAAAATAATAATAAAAAAATGAGTGTTCTAAAAAATGTCTGCTGATAATTTTTATCCTGTAACTCTGTTGCGTACACAACCACAAAACTTTTCTCGTTACCATCTATAAACTGATATATAATAAATAAATTATTTAACAAAAAATACGATGCGCATAAGCACATAATATTTTACACTCTGGTTATTTCCGTTTTTAGAAGCGCTATATGTTGAGCCACCCAATCTAGATTTGGCATGTGACATTTTTAGCGGCAATTATTGGTTGATTTTCTAGCGTTGCCATTCCGAGAGTTGTAATGAGGCTTTTTTTTTTATCGCCGTGTAAGAGAAATATATATATAGATATTTGCTGACCGGAGCAAGTTGGCATCTCCGTTGTAATTTTGTTGCTGTAGATATACCAGTATGTACGCATATCAACAACATACGTCATCAACACATCTATGAAATCTAGAGATCTATCGTTTAATGAATACTCCATGACGAGAGCATTTTTAGCACAATTTTAATTTTTTCTATATATAAAAAAAGTTTTTTTTAGTAAATAACAAACTCCTACTGTACACATATATCGTCTCGCTAGTAAATCTTGATAAACTTTCTTTTAAAAATATAAAAGCGGCTACTTTATTTCTTTTTCTCTGAAAAGTCGTTTATTTTGGCTTAAATCTCCGAGTTTAAAATTGCAATTCCTCTGTTTGTCTTAAGATCTGAATTCACGAAAGTCAGATAAGAAGAAGAGGGATTCTTTGCTTTTTTCTTCGGAAGTTCAAGCAACTAAAGAAATACCTCACGCAACTTCGCGCCTGAGTATTTGCTTTTTTCTTTCGCATTTATTTGCCGTATTTGTTTTTCTGGAAAAAGAAATATTGACGAGAAGGCACCCTTTTTGATGGGTCTTCCTATGAAATTTATTTGTATTTTTATTAACTGAAAATATCATCCTTCGTAAACGCTTACTAGAATTTATGAGCTTCAACTTTTTAAACGCGCCAAGTGATAATTTTTTAAGACTCAGAACTTTGAAAACAAACACGTTTATCTATTTCTATTCTGCAAGCAATAATTGGGTACTTGCATCTCCAGAAGAAGTGAAGTGATTGAGCCTAACCATATGAATTAAATCAGATTAATTCGGTACCTGTAAGCGACGTCACGCATGTGCGTCGAACCTGATTGGCTTCTGAATGGACAACTGCCACGATTTACTTACCATGACGTCATTTGCAGGTATCCAATTAGAAATAATGGAAGATAACAACAAAGTCATCTATCTAACTAGTGGATAACCTTTTTTACGTAGCTTGTAGCCAGAGTGCTGCCATTTTGGCTTATATTGATAAAAATATGGTCGTCTTTTTATTTACTATAGCATTAAAGTAGAAACTCTTCATACATTTCTTTGTATTTTTATTGTGTTATTTCATTTATTTATTTTATTTTATTTGTTGTTACTCTTGATGTCAAATCAAGCATGAGCTTATAAAGTGGGAATTTCGAAAAAGATAATTTTCTTACAACAATGAAACAATAGCCATAATTTAAAAGCAATAAAGTTAAAAAAAATTGTGAAAAAAAAACATTTAAAATAATTTTGAAACAAATTAGAATATTTGAAATCACTGCCTTTTCTGCTAAACGTATTCCATTAATCCTTCAAGTTTATGCTATAGGTAGAAGATAAATAAATGTGCTTTCTTTTCGTCAAAACGATAATTTTAAAATTTTTCAGACAATTTTAAAACGTTATTTAGTTTTGTTTCGTACTTGCGTCACAAGATACTTCAGGCACAGGTATACGATGAGTAAAATGTCAAAACTAGAAAGCAAGTATAAAAAAAATAAAGAATCTTTAAGCTACTTTTTTTATAACCGTCGTTGAACAGTCGACCCAATTCTGTGTCTATCTACGACTATCTATGTTCAACTCCCTAGCCTTCTAATTTTGAACCCAATGCAGAACAGAACTCCTGGATCAAGCATTGGGAGAAATTTGTCTTCATGGAGTAGTTTTTAATGAAACTAACCTGCATTTGCGTTACACGAAGAGGAAAACATTCCATGGTTAGTCTGACGGAAAGGGGACTCTAACCCATGATCCGCAAACCACTGAGAACATTTTACGCCAACACTGTGGTCGGTGTAATCCAGGTGGGAATTCGTATCGATCATCCATCCCTGGAATTCTAAACCGGGTTACCTCATTGGGAGGCGAGCGCTCTATTCCGAGAGTCCCCACGACTCTCTAAACTGTTTTATTTTATTTTATAACCGTCGTTGAGCAGCCGACCCAATTTTTGGGTTTACGACTACGAATGCTCAACTACGCAGCCTTGTAATCTTGAACCCAATCCAGAGGACAAAGGAACTCCTGGATTAAGTATTGGGAGAAATTTGCCTTCGTGGAGGACTTTTTGATGGAACTAACCTGCATTTGCGTTACATGGAGAGGAAGACCACGAGAACCTCCCACCGTTAGCCTAATGGCAAGGAGACTCTAACACATGATCCACCTACCACTGAGGATTTTTCACGTCAGCACTGTGATCGGTGCAACCCGGATGCGGAATTCGTATCGACCAGCCATCTCTGGGATTCAACTTAGACGAACGTTCTATCCCATTTCGTAAGCAGGTGTATTCATTCTGACATAGGCATGTATGTAAAATATATGGCCTAGAAATCAATCTTTAAATTAATTAAACAAAATAGAATTTAGGATTCCTTAATTAACGTCGTCATCAACTTTTAAGGTTTCCAGAATGCAGAATTAAAATGAAGTGGCGTTTAAACAAACTTGAAATTTCTTTTTAATACATAATAAATAAATTTCATCTCTGAAAACAAAGTTATACATTTAAGTTATTACATAAAACATATACGTTTATTACATAAAACAAAGATAGTACATTTAAGTTCATAATTCAAAAAATTTCTCCTTCTAGCATTAATCATTTTACATCGGCAGGAAATTTACACATACGAAATATATGGAACGACATTCATGATTTCCGAAAGAGGAAGTCANACTAAATGAAATTAAGTTGAAATGCTTAGAAACTAAAGTTTAAACAAGAATGAAAGCTGCCTTAAAAATTTAAAAATAAATAAAATGAGGAAAAGTAAGAAATGGAAAGAAAAAAAAATATGGAATGTAAAAAGAAATGAATAAAATAAGTTAATAAAAAAAAAGATAGCGCTGAAAGAAAAAAACTAATAGACTTAAAAGTATCACTAGATATAGAGAAATGTTAACAAGCAAATATATATCTCTTTTTAGTAGGGATTTGTGTAGACTTGATTGGATTCACGTAGCTCTTTAAGTTCGTGCAGGTAAGTTGGGCAGGAAGGTGAGGAGGCTCTGTGATTACAGTCGAGATTTAAATTGGAGTATTTGTTGGATGAGTGACAGTTTATACAGTATTGGCAAGGAGACTCTAACACATGATTCACCTACCACTGAGGATATTTCTCGTCAGCACTGTGGTCGGTGCATCCCGGATGCGGAATTCGTATCGACCAGCCATCTCTGGGATTCAACTCAGACGAACGTTCTATCCCATTTCGTAAGCATGTGTATTCATTCTGACATAGGCATGTATGTTAAATATATGGCCTAGAAATCAACCTTTAAATCAATTAAACAAAATAGAATTTAGGATTCCTTAATTAACGTCGTCATCAACTTTTAAGGTTTCCAGAATGCAGAATTAAAATGAAGTGGCGTTTAAACAAACTTGAAATTTCTTTTTAATACATAATAAATAAATTTCATCTCTGAAAACAAAGTTATACATTTGAGTTATTACATAAAACATATACGTTTATTACATAAAACAAAGATAGTACATTTAAGTTCACAATTCAAAAACTTTCTCCTTCTAGCATTAATCATTTTACATCGGCAGGAAATTTACACGTACGAAATATATGGAACGACATTCATGATTTCCGAAAGGGGAAGTCAAAACTTTTGTAATGAGTAAGTATTTCAAATATTAACCCTTAATTATATACACCGGATTTTAATTTAGCTAAAAATGGTCGCCAAGTTTAAAAGCTAAAATACTTTGTAATTAGTAAAAAAAACTTTTTAAGGAACTCCACAATTCAAATTGTCAATTTTGAAATTAAAACCAATGAAATATTTCTTAAAACTTAACGGGAAAGGCTTATTCTCATTTTTTGAAATCAAGTGTAAGTTCAGACGCCAACAATTCTGCCAGAATCAATTGTTTAATTTTTTGTTCCAAAGTACTATGGAGCAGACCATAAATGTTCTCCGACTTGGTGGGGAGGATGTGGTTCGTGAAATTGTAACAAGAAGTGTGACAACCCACATTTTGGCAAAAATATATATATATATCTGAAATCAGAAGATTAAATATTATTATATTATTTGTTTTATATTTTTTCATCTTTTTAAACAAAATAAGTACACATCTAATCACTATTGTTGTTATGTTCACACATGTCAAAACAAATAGTTATAAATGAAATTTAAACATGATCTATAACATCGAGCTTTGCTTCTGAAATGCAAGTATACATATTTACGTAATGTAGCGTGGCGTGTGAGAAGAAATGAGTAGGGGGTATGTTGAAATCTGGCACATTGTTACTAAGTGGAAGAATAAGATCAAAAATGTGGGACATCATTTATGGATGACTCCTATTTGCAGCTACGAACGAATTTTGTTTGGAGTTTTTCATTTGTTATTCAACACAATAGCGTCAAATGGAATCATATCACTGGGAAAAAAATCTGGAAAAATACATTTACAAAAACATTCAGTCACGTGCCTACAAATGTCAGATGTATTTCAGACTTAATGCCAGGAAGAAGTCATTAAAACCTTCAATTTTTGAGTTCACTCTGTTGCATATTAGAATTTTATTTCTTTGACGAATTTTAATTTTTTGAAACTATCTTCAATATATCAAACCCAGCAGATCACCGAAGTCAAGCATCACTGGCTACGGTCAGTGTGCGGGTGGGTGACCACTTGGATCAGTCTGCGTAGGGACCGAGGGTGTGCGGTATTGGTCCTCGTTAAACTGTGCTACCGTAAAGTGCCCGACTTCGCGCGCAGGTCGTCGGGCTACCGAAGCGGGGGTGCCATCCCCTCCGCAGAGGATCAAAATTGTGATGGCATGTCTTCGGATCATCCTCCGGGATGTTTCCCAGACCGTCGCCAATAGCCCATTGTGCAGCTCTAGTGCGACGTAAATTAACAACAACAACAATCAATATATCAAAGACACGAAACAAAAAAAAAACTATAACCAACTGAAAATAATTTAAATGAAATAATCCAAAAACTGTTCGATCTTAACTAATAAAATTGATTGTTAAAATATATGATCAATAGCTTATATTTAGAAATTAAATCTAAATTTAATTGTTTTGAAGTTTGAAACCATACAAAATCGTTGCTCAAATGGTATTTTAACATCATGCTTCAAAAATAATGCAAATATTCTTAAAAATTTCAAATATGAATTACATTTTAAATGTAAATAAATTCAGCTTTCGAAATTAATAATGTAAGGCATTAGGAATTCAATTAACTCACTCTAGATGAACGAAATTCCTGAAAAATGTATGTTACGCTAGCATTTTATGAAATACTTTGCATTGGGCATTTTATCACTCTGAGGAATATTATTTCTGAAAATCGAATGAATTAAGTGTCAGATATTTTAAATCCAGAGCCTTTATATAATTGATAGTGAAATAATTTTCGCATTTTAGAATGATTTCAAAAGGGAAAGACAGTATAATAGATAAAGGGAATAATAATTAAGAATAATGTATTAGTGAAACAAATGCCGAAGAGAATTTCGAGTAATTTAAATTTTTAATTCAAAAATAGGTGAAGGATATAATATTTGAATAAAAATTCAGCATTATTAGATGAATAAGAACCATTTGTTCCAAATTATTTTGAAGTTAATACATGACGAAATAAGCTGACCGGCTGTATGGTGGTCAAGGATTTGGCCTTTTACCAGGAAGATAGCGGGTTCAAATCCCACTTGTAATAGATGTAATTTTTATATCTGTCCATGTATTGTTGGAGCAACTTTGATCCACCTATATATGGTGCCATCGAAAAAGTACTTAACAATACCGCCCATTAGATACCATAAGACATTAGAGTCATGATAAATAGCAATCCGGACTAGGCAAGATATTGGTACCTGTTGGAAGAAATCTCCTGTGCATGATTGGTATGGGGGAGGTCGGCTTGGTCTTGCTCTGATCAGGGCAAGCAATAGGCGTGTCCAAACGGCGCTTGCCAGACTTAGAAGCGGACACATTCGATCCTAACGTTGCGGGCCTTAAAGTCTGCCCACCCTGCCATAAGTGCAATGTGAACCAGTCTGCTCCTGCCCACATCCTATCGTGTATTGGCTGCCAGAAGAGCAACCTGGTCTCCAACCCTGCTGCAATAGTACATAGCTTTGGGAGCTTTTTGGATGAGTTCATGGACTTGATTTAATGCTTCTGTTGATCAAGTGGGCCTTATGACGAAATTCGTTTACTTCGATGAAGTGACAATAGTTATTTCATCACTTTGGCAAACTGTTTGGTCGGAGCTGATACAGAAAACGGTTTCCTTAAAAACGAAGTATCCATTTTTTACAGTCTTGAAATCTTAAAAATTGTTAGGTGAAATCTGAAGTATTAAACTATTATAACGCAAAACAGGAAACTGTGGTAGTGCACATTTGATTATTCCAAATGGACATTTTTATTTGTTACCTGCTTCTATTGCTTTTAAACAGAACTGTGTTTTGACTTCAGATTTAAATGCATGTATTTATACTATTAACAAATTGTGACAGATAATTCCTAGTATGGACAAATAAATCTTAGTTAAAGGAGTGTAAGCGTGTCCGAATCGAGGTAACGCTGGTAGCATAACTGTTTCAGTTATAGCTATTCTTTTCTCCAAACTTTCAATTATATTTTTTCTTGAAAAAGAAGCAGTTTTATATATATTCTCTAAGTGTAAGAAAATCTTGTTAGTTGCAGACATTTTATTTTTCTCGGAGAAAATGTTAGAATGATCCGATCTACTACTGAGGATATTTTGAGTCAGCATTGTGGTCGGTGCGAGGTGGGTGGGGAATTCGAATCGACCAGCTATTTATGGGTTCGAACCCGGTTCAACTCATTGGAACGCTCTATCCCCTGAGCCACCACAGCTCAAGTACAGCGGTTGGACAAAAATATATAAACACTTACTCTATGTAAACAATCTTTCTTTTAGCACCAAATGTTCTGGATGATTGAAGATGGCAAAACTGTTGGCTCAATTTGAAAGATCATGCTTGGAGCTTTTAGAAATTATGTCTTATTTACCCATACAAAATTCGCATCGACAAAAATGAGGAGGAGGGGAAGTTAAAAAACTCAATTCTGTCTTTAATATGTATCAGCAATTTTGAGATTATTCTATAGGATTGTTACATTTATATAGGGATGCTTGTAAAATTATAGTGATATTTAAATAGGACAAAAAGAAGCTTTTCGGACAGTATTGAAAGAGTTGATAAAACATTTCGATGATTTACAGATTTGACGATTTCTTGAATGATCTTTCTACCTTGAAAAAACGTTTCAATAGTTTCCTTTTGGCTCCGTTTGTGTGGCAGAATTCCGTAAGATTTCTTCAAACGAATACCTTTTCGTTATGACTTTCTCCATTTTAAAAAAAAATGGCAGAGAGATTATTTGGCGAATTTCTCTTTGTTGTGTGTCTCCAGGGAAATCTTTATTCGAACGATGGCTGGATCTTGACACAATGGCGAGTTTTTGACGTACACGACGTATTTATTCTTTCTAAGGCTTAAGATAATAAAAAAAACGATAAAAATGTTTACTTTGTATCGCTAGATTCGTGACTTTTTGCTTTAAACTTGACTAGAAAGTATTTGGTAGTTTTATTACATCGAAGCACTGTTGAAAGCAATGTAGTTTGCAGTATCATACATCTTTGGAACTTTTAACTTCAAATTAATGTGAAGTTTTCATACCCATTACTTGATGAAGCTTTTAAAAATTATATATTGCTGTTTGTACCCCTGAAAGGAGAAAAAAACCAGGCAGTAAAACAATTTCATCTGTAGAATTAAATTTATTAAACAAAGAATCACAATTGATAAAATACCACTTTAAAATATATATTTACTGTCCGGAGCATGTTGGCATCTCTGGATATGTCATGCTAAACCTTTTAAAAACTAGCAAAAGTCTAATATTTGCAACTTTAGTTTGCAGTTTATTCACCGTGTGGCCAGACGAACAAGCCATGTAAAATTAGCGTGGCATTCAACTTATTAATGACTCACATTTGTCTTCATATCTTTTGAATGATTAGTTAAACTATGATGATTCTTTCACAGAAAGTTATAATATAATCCCACAACCCATGTAATATAATCAAGAATTTAAATAAAATATTAAAAAAATTATTCATTAATTTGTTAACGATGAAAAAAATTTAAATTGTAAGAAATAAAATTTTTTATATAATCAGAATTCAAATTTTTTTAAAGCCTATAACTAATGTTTCTTGTCATTTGACTAATAATAAAGTGTCTAAAATTGATATGAAGAATTGTTAATAGAATGGTTAAGAAATAGTACTCCATTTGACGATTATATTGCCAAATAGCAGTACTTTACATTATTAGAAGTAGCCTATAAATGAGAGTTAAAACTTTCTTTAATCATTTACTTGTAAAATAAATAAATGCCCTTGTTTTAGAGAATTTTCAGAGGAAAAATTCCCTTATATTTTATCTGACATTTCCTTTTTTAAATTATGCGGTTTAGCTATGAAATGTTTCTTGAACCTGCTTCATTATCTAGTAACAGCTTTATTAAAATATTTATTTTCATATTCGTGCTACTACTTTTAAATTTTACAGAATCAGGTAAAAGATTAGGTGAAATTGTCTAATTGAAATTGCAATTTTTACAATAAAATTCTCGTTCATTAGTAATCAGTGGTTTTTATTGTTTTGGACTAAAATATTGTAGAAAGGTACACATAAATTTTTAATGTTAACAACACTAAGTTCTTTTTTTCTAATTATTATTTTTTTGTACGTAGCTGCTTTTTTCTACAAAAAAAAAATTTTCTCAGTGAAAAAAAAATTAGGATTTTAAAACCAGGCAGCTAAGATTTGGAGGTCTGTTGGAGATAAACTGTTTGACCTAGAAACTGTCAGACTTACTCAAGATATTCCTTGTTTAACTGCATTCAATATATCATTTCCGAAAAGTCATAGAAGCACTACTTTTTTTATGAAATTTTTTTTCTAGAATTTCTGTAAAAAAGTGGTAGACATTTTTATTTTATATGACAATTTATAAATTTTATGTATGTAATTTAAATGTGATGTAGTTATTTTCTTCCTCTGTTGCTATGCAGCTTTTGTGGGTCCAGAATATTCACAGATCAAGGAGGGGGGGGGATCAAATCCGCATAGTACCCGGTGGGGTATTATCCGCTCTTGCCCCAATTTTAGGGATTATAGGAATGAAAAAAAAATGTTACTATTAGACTAAAATGGGCTGCTTTGACCCAGGATGGTACTGTATGCTTACAGTGGATTTCCTCGCATGTTGGGATTTACGGAAACGAAGTTGCTGACTTGCTTGCTGGAAAAGGTATCGAATTCCCTACTGCCCCTTCCATCGAACTAAGATCTTCTGAGGTTCACTCCCAGTTTTTGGCTAATATACACACCACTTGGAGAACCCCGCCCTTACATGTCTATAGTTTGTCTACGGTTAAAAACTCCCCCCCCCCCCCCACNACTCAACCCCCCCAGCCACAAAGTCTGAGGCCGTCTACTGCTATGAAAACAAGAATAGCGAACTTCAGAGAGTAACCTCTCTTCACTCAAGGGTTAGCACAAAGACCGAAGATAAGATTCCCTTTCTCTTGCTGACTCGAGCCAAAACCTGTCCTAAACTATGAATCCACACTCCAACTTGAAATAGTTATGTCTCGTTACGATAGTCTCAGCCACGAGTATATTGCTATTTAATTTACAAAAGTACATTTTGTAAATTAAATAGCAATTTACTAAATGTACTTTTGTCTTCAATAACGAGTATCATTAAAGAATTAATAATTAAACATTTTGTAAAACTATAATAAAACAATAGAAGACCAAACGATTGCAACTAACTTTTTAAATTCAAAAAAAAAAAGAAAAGAAAACAATAAATTGAACGGCCTGTTAGTTAAGAGTTTTACCATTGGGTGACGCTGAGCTAGAGTCCTAACGTCTAACTTTAGTTCGATATCAGATACTCTGCGCTGAGCCCAGTAGGGAATAGAGTCGTGTTACCACTTTGGAAAGAAAAAAAGAAAAGCGCGTTGTTTATGTATGCTTTCAATAGATTTCTCTGTGATTGATATGTAAAGGGCCGTTGTTACTGAACATTCAATATACATTTTGTATTAAAGATATTTTATGATCATCACTCTTACATTTTGCACCTAATCTCTTCTGGTATAATTCCATACATAAAAAATAATGGAAATATTGTCACCATTTTTTACAGTTTTTTTAGATTTGAAAAGAAATGAAAATGCTAAATATGAAAAGCAAAAAATAAACCCTCAAATTTTAAGCGTTATATTTGTTCAATATAATGCCATACACTTGTATAACTTTTGAAATCAATACAAATTGAAGCTATTTTATACGTCTCAAACATACATCCATTTCTAACTAGTATTCACACTTTTTCTCTTTGCGACAAAAATCCAGTGGGTGATTTATTGCTTTCTAGTTATTTACAAAAAGAAACGAAAGTTTGAGAACTTTATTTTGAACTTGAGCTGTTGGATAAATATCATTTGCCGGAGTTTAGCAAACGATTGATGACTACCGTTGAAAAATGATCTTTGAATCACTTCACACAACAAAAAACAACTTTTCTTAAAAGTTTTCTACGTTTTGGCTTCCGAATTTTGTTTTATATTTTTGTCTCCCACTACTGAAAATAATACAACGTTAAAAAAAATTAGACATTTAAAAAAATGCATTAAAATGCAGGGTTTGCTCTTCTGAATAACCTGATTTTAAAAATTGATATTTTTGAAACTAAACACGAAATTAAAGAAAACTAAGATTTTTTTCTTCAGTTCATGTTTGATAAATGATCGTTTTGTTACACGTAATGTCATACGAAAACATATCATCAATAAAATTATGAAAGTAATCCTTTGCGATAAAATTAAATTTCGTTAAAAACAATGTTTATAAATCACAAATGGTAAAATTTTTACATTTTGATGTCAATTGCTGCGCCTTTATCAGTACGATAAATGGCAGGAATGATACATCACATATGATGTAATTCAACACAGGTTACGTCACACTAAAAATAAATATAAATATACAGTTAAAAGTAAGTATAATAAAAGTAGTAAACTGAAAAACTCATTTCATGCCGTGTATTACCATAACCTAGCCAGTCAATGATTATTAAATTCGCGAATCGGTATTTCGTAAATCCATATTAGATGAGCGAGTCGAGAGTATTTTTAGAATGCCTGATAGATTTCATCCTTTGCTGGTTTTTCATTTGGAATTTCTATATAATATCTAAGCAACGTGTGAGATGTTTAATCGTTTCAAACCTTTGCTGTTAGTTTTCAGCATTCTATAAAATTATATTGAAAGTAAGGTTTCAAAATAATCCTTACAAAGTTGCCAAATGTTCCGATTTAAATCAGAATATTTTAAAGCGATAATTTTTGCTTCAGGCAATCACTACTGGCCAGTTCTTGACATTCTGTAAAATGTCTGCCTAAGTAATACTATTGAAAGTCAGGTTTAAGAGTTTGCCATTAGCATATGTGTCTGTAATACTAATGTTGTAATCATTGTATAGCTGGCAGTAGTTCCAATTTAATCAGAACATTTTAAAGTAATAGATTTTGCTTCAGGCCAGTTTTGGCATTCTATAAAATGTCTGCCTAGGTAATACTATTGAAAACCAGGTTTAAAATTTTGTAATCCTAGATTTTTTTCCCAATAAAAATAAGCAAATTTTAAACATCCATTCTTACGTACTATTTTGTTTTTCAAGGTTTAGTATTTTGACTTAAGATAAAATGCTATTAACAATTTACAAAGAATTTACCAAGACAAATATTTTAATGTCTTATGTTAAAAATGGCTTATTCTCCCTCCCCCCTTCAACTACGGACGTAATGATTAAGTGGACCCATTTGAATCAAGCATAAAACAAATTAATTCTGTCTACCATAATCCATCCATAGTAAAAATATTGATGTTTAAATCTGATGCGTTGGAATAATATCTTTTCAAAGCTAAGAGAACAGGTATGAGTGCAAGTCTAGAAGAGATGGCCATAGTTTTTTAAATTGAAATAATAGTGCCAAGAATTCATTCAACATGTATTCAACATATTTTGAGTAAATAATAATGAAATATTGAGAACAAAATATGAAGAAAAAAATGTGTGAATCTATCTTTCCTTAATGTTGTCAAGGTGAGATGGTCAGGAAATACAGTAAAGGAAAAGTGAAAAAAATATAGAAAATAACACATTTCATACAGTTAATCATGAAAAACTTACAATAAGATATAAGGAATGAATTTTATCTTGGAAAATAACTAAAAAGAATGTAATAAACAAAGCCTAATGTACAAATTTGATTAATTAATTTCGAAAAAAACTTAACTACATTTTTGACAATGATTTTCAAAGTTCGTACATTTCATGTAGCCATTGCATGAACTTTACGCATCTCATATAGTTATCGTTTTTAATTGCGTTATACTCTTCTCCATAGCTAACACATAATGATATTCATCCAGTTATGTGGGTGTAGAATCGGATAAATACGGTTCTATCAAGTAGGTTACAGGGTTCTATAGGATAATATGTTAGATCTGTGGAATAGAAATGTATTAGGCAAGGTCGTACGGAATTATTCAATTGGTATAACTATACAATATTTAGTGCCTTCCATTTGATGTGATTGAATTGGTACTCGAAGGTTTGATTTCCAATAATCGACTGATGGGTGAACATCGAATGTCTATTTCGCATAAAAAAAAGAACTAGCATTTTCTTAGTTCTCCATGTATTGCGAGTTTAATTATACAATAAGTATCATTATAGCAAATTTACCTAAATATATAAACTTTAATTTTCTATTAAAAATCTTAGTAAAAATAAGTGAAACCTAATTATTCAGGCAGTGCTATGAACCCAGAAATTAAATTGTATCTGAATTTCAACTATTGTTAAATATTTACGTGGTTAATTTATTCTTTAGAATTTCTCATTTTTATTAGATACGATAAGTATTGTTGCAGTTTAAAACAAGCATACTTTAAAGCTTTTTTTGTGTGTGTAAGGCGATAAAATTCAAGCAGAAACGGCAGTAAACAAATTGCTGTTTATTTTTAGAATTTCGCGTGAAAATCCGTTGTTTTCTTGGTGGCCCAAATTGCTGTTTTCTTGTTGAGTTAACTTTTCATCTATTTTGTTATTTGTTTCCGATGAAAACGAATCGATTTGTTACTCTTCAAGCGTTAAAAAGAACTGAGAAAAAAACGTTTTTCGACTCAAAGAAAATGCACTTTGTGTTCATTAATGACACCACTCCAATGTTGAAAGGAAAAAAAGAAAAAAAAAATTTCAGAATAGCCTGAAACTTCAAACAAGTTTCGGTTCGTTTAGTAAAAGAGATGTAAGGTAATAAACAGTTTCAAAGGTTGAAAATAGCAATTCTGTTATAAGAATTTAAAAAATTTTCATCTTCTTTACTAATTGTAACTTTACGCTTATAAAAGCTATTAACCCTTTTGAAGGCCGTGGTAAGTATACTTACCACCACGTTTTACCACTTTTAATTTAGGTTTCTATTTTTCAATAACTTCAGCTTTCTTGAAGTGAGTTTGAATAAAATTCATAACCATTTGTCACTTTTAAAAAACGTANAAGAAGCAATTCAATATAAAAATTGCATCCGTTAAAAACAATTGGTAGTTATGGATTTTTATTATTCCCGGAAAAAAACTAAAAAATGAAATCTATTGTTACCAGTTTTTACTCCGGTGCGCTGCCAAGATGAGACAATCTAGCGTGACCCACCGGTGGGTCACCCCGGCGTGAACGTGTTAAACTGCTTCCTGCGAAACTGCATCTGCAGCATCATGTTATAAAATATCGAACTGACCATCTCTCCTCTATGGCCATCTAATCTAGACTTATCCTATCAAAAGGAATTATTTTCTTGGTACAAATATACAATATTTAGTGCCTACCATTTGATGTGATTGAATTGGTACTCGAAGGTTTGATTTCCAATAATCGACTGACTTCATCAATGGAATGTCTATTTCGCATAAAAAAAGAGCTAGTATTTTTTTAGTTCTCCACGGTATTGCAAGATTAATTAGATTAATTAATTATGCAAGTATATTATAGCAAATTTACCTAAATATAGAAACTTTAATTTTCTATTAAAAATCTAAGTAAAAATAAGTGAAACCTAATTATTCAGGCAGTGCTACGAACCCAGAAATTAAATTGTATCTAAATTTCAACTATTGTTAAATATTTACGTGGTTAATTTATCAGTTGAAATTTCCCATTTTTATTAGAAACGATAAGTATTGTTGCAGTTTAAAACAAGCATACTTTAAACCTTTTTTTTTTGTGTGTGTAAGGCGATAAAATTCAAGCAGAAACTGCCGTAAACAAATTGCTGTTTATTTTTAGAATTTCGCGTGAAAATCCGTTGTTTTCTTGGTGGTCCAAATTGCTGTTTTCTTGTTGAGTTAACTTTTCATCTATTTTGTTATTTGTTTCCAATGAAAACAAATCGATTTGTTACTTTTCAAGCGTTAAAAAGAACTGAGAAAAAAACGTTTTTCGACTCAAAGAAAATGCACTTTGTGTTCATTAATGACACCACTCCAATGCTGAAAGGGAAAAAAAAGAATTTCAGAATAGCCTGAAACTTCAAACAAGTTTCGGTTCGTTTAGTAAAAGAGTCGTAGAGTAATAAACAGTTTCAAAAGTTGAAAATAGTAATTCTGTTAAAAGAATTTAAAAAATTTTCATCTTCTTTACTAATTGTAACTTGACTCTTATAAAAGCTATTAAGATAGATTTTCAATCAGGAGGAAATTATAATAAGAACAAATAAGTGTATATTCACATTTTTGTTTAATATGATATGTGTCCATGGAATATGAAAATGCACTTTGTGTTCATTAATGACACCACTCCAATGTTGAAAGGGGAAAAAAAAGAACTTCAGAATAGCCTGAAACTTCAAAGAAGTTTAGGTTCGTTTAGCAAAAGAGACGTACAGTAATAAACAGTTTCAAAGGTCGAAAATAGTAATTCTGTAAAAAGAATTTAAAAATTTTTAATGTTTAAGAAGAAAAAAAAGAATTACAGAATAGCCTAAAACTTTCGGTTCGCTTAGTAAAAGAGACGTAGAGTAACAAACAGTTTCAAAGGTTGAAAATAGTAATTTTGTTAAAAGAATTTAAAAAATTTTCATCTTTTTTACTAATTGTAACTTTACGCTTATAAAAGCTATTAAGATAGATTTTCAGACAGGAGGAAATTATAATAAGAACAAATAAGTATTTATTCACATTTTTGTTTAATATGATATGTGTCCATGAAATATTAAATGTCGTTTTATAAATAATAAGCTCATTGGGATTTACATTCTCTTCATTCTTACTAAGATACGTCTCCATCAAAAATTAAACTTTGTTATATAAATAATAATATGTAATATATTTGTTATATATAAATATAATATATAACAAAACATTTTCATATTTTCTTACAGCCAAGATATATATCCCTTAAAAATTAAACATTGTTTTACAAACAGTAAGCTCTCTGGGAAAAAAATCTTCACATTTTTCATGAACAAAGATTTGTGCTCATTAAACGATGTTTTATAAATATCAAGCTCACTGGGAAAAAATTAAGTTCTTTTAAAAGAAATAATGCAATATATTATTCAATACCTATATAATACTGATGTTACTACACACTAATTGTTCAAAATTGATAGACTTCGTACTAATTGTTCAAGTTATTATTTTTCCACCAAATTTAAATAATATATCTTTATACTTTTGACTGTTTTGGCTGAATAAGTTGCGATCTTAGTTATAAATTATTTAAAAATTAATATTATCTCTAATGCATAATTTATTCTTTATGTTCAACAAACATTACAGAGGAAACATAATTTAAACAGAATAATTTGTAATGGTGCTATGAGCTTTTAAAAAAAGTAGTTTTTAGCAAAAGACATGTATCCATTAAAAACTAAACGTTGCCTTACTAGTAATACTATAGTTAGTTGAATAAATTTGGATCTTAGTTATGAATTAATATTATGTCTAATGCATAATTTATTCTTTATGTTTAACAAACACTACAGAGAAAGCATAATTTAAAAAGAATAATTTGTAACCGTGATATAAGCTTTTTTAAAAAAAGTTGTTTATTAAGAAAATTAGTCCACTTGCCAATCGGACAGTTAAAAAAAAGTTTTTTTATAGTTTTACTGCATGGATATCATGTTTCACAACATAAAGCATACACAAGTAAAAACATTTTTTTTTTCGAATGGCAGGCACTGAACTTTATTCGTTTCGCCTTAGAAAATGCCAGAGTCGTTACTCATTTCGCGTTACCCAGTGGGCACCTGTAAAACAAAGTCACGGAGGCGAGTAACATTGCCCACGCCACACTGCCACAAACCCGTTCATAGGGTGGGCCACATTCACTCATCACACACAACAGAGGACAACACAAGAGAGAGAAACATCCATGCCCAGAGCGGGATTCAAATCCGCTGCCATTGGCATCTCAGTCACACGCGCTAACCGCTCTGCCACCTGGCCGCCACAAGTAAAAACAAAAATATTTTAAATTATATATTTTCAACTTTGACCTCCGAAGGTATACGAACACCTTAACTCTTAATAGCTATGCACATAGTTGCATGCCCGATTGTATAGTATCAGAGATGCCAACTTTCTCCGCTTTGTAAAATAGTATTTTCTATTGGTAGCGAAATTTAAGTTACTTTTAGTTCAATATTTTTCATTATAAGTAATTTTCACACCACTAAATATCAAAAATTATAAGTATATTACAAAATGCAACATTAACCCTTTGGGAACGGGTGATTCAGAAAAGCATTCGTACAAAATCAGAATCAAGTCGTAATTAAATAAAAAACGGTAACTTAAATGTAGTCGTTGCTAATTTGACAGTCTTACTTTGCTTTTAATTTAATTATTGTTAGTTTAAACATATATATAATCAATGTTAATTCAAAGTATAACTAAATAGTTTTATTTTGAACAAAGGATTGATGAATTAAATAAATCAAACAATTATTACTCCGCCCACAAATAAACTGCTAAAGAAATACTTCGATTACCAGTTTTATATTTTTAACCTGATTGATACGGTTTTATGCTGTCACGTATTTGTGACAGTCGGCCCGAAAGGGTTAAAACATCAAACTACTGGTTACTATATTAAAAAGTAGGCGTAATTGTCTTTCTTTAACGAATTTTACTATATAATTTGCTACCACTTTATTAAAACTATTCCAGAAAGCGGAGCAGTTGGCATCCCTGTAGTATACCATACCTGCCAACTTTTAATCCCTTCCATTATCATTTTTCCCAGTGGTCAAAACTTCAATTTTAAACAACCAAATACGTTGCATTTGAAAAATCTTAAATTGACAACCATGATAGTAACGCATATTAATATGTGTGCTTAATTTTTGTAAGAATAGTGGTGATCAAAATCATTTAAATACTAAGTTTATAAAAGAAAAAAATAGTATATATTTACTACCACTTTAAATATGAAAATAAAATCTTCCGGAAGAGTTGGCAGGTGTGGTATACCCAAGTGATTTTGACCCGTGGGTGGCTGTTAACGGTCCTTGAGAATTTTAAAAAGTGGTAACAAAATTAAAACAAATTTTGATATTTTAATTTCTGTGTAGCCACCACTAAGAATTGTTTCCTAAAAAATATATGTGCATGAAAATTCCAGCACGTAACGATAAAAAGATACATTAAAATTAATAAGTATGATGTAGCATCACCCTAAATTTACTATCACTTTTAAAATTTTTCAAGGACCGCGAGAACAATGATTAAGTATTGAAATTTATTGCTACTTTAAATATTCAAGAATATTTGGGAGAAGTTGACATGCATATTGTTGCAGGGATGCCAACTGCTCCGCTTTCTGGAATAGTTTTAATAAAGTGGTAGTAAATTATATAGTAAAATTCGTTAAAGAAGGATAGTTACATACCTGCCAACTTTTAATCCCTTCCATTATGATTTTTCCCAGTGGTATTAAAAAGCAATTAAAATTTCAATTTTAAGCAACAAATACATTTTTTTTTGAAAAAGCTTAAGCTGACAACTATGATAATAACACATATTTATATATATGATTAATTTTTTTTAAGAATATTGGTGATCAAAATCATTTAAAAATTAAGTTTATNTGAGGATGTGTGAAAGTAAGTGTGGCTCTGTTAAAGTAAAAACCCGGCAGTCTTAGTAATTACCACTTCTGCCGGGTAGCAAGAATTGCTTGTTTAGTTTGGTTATTTGGTTATTGCAATTACATAAATTTTCAGGCTTGTGTGCTCAAAATAGGCTTATAAACCTTCGTCAAGTAGAAGAGGACAGATAGCAGATTAGGAGAGACAGCAACAAGCAGTACCGCCGCCAGAAGTGAACAACTGCTTGTTTCATCATCATCATCATTTGGGATTGCTCAGGGCCTTTAGGCCCCGTAGGGGCCTTTTACCCTTCCATCTGGTACTAGTGAGATCTGACTTGGTTGTATCTGTGATAAAAGAGAAGGAGAGAGAGAGAAAAGAAGGAAACTAATGTAATATTAGTTTAATATTAGATGTGCGCGACTGCAGCGCCCAAAGCCACGCCTACATTTGAAGTTGAAAATTAGCGCCAGTTATGGCTAGCGGAGAAATATCAAGTAAATAATATTGAGATAATGCAATCAGCGCCAATAAAGTTTAGCGGTAAATGTTGCAACTAAATTGGCCCTTTTAAAAGCCTTTTTTAATATTAAAAATTTTTTGTTTTTAAAATTAATTAAAATTTTTCGAAAGTATTGCATCACTAGTTAGAAAGTATGCAATAGGTCTGATTTTAGAGTCCTCTATTAACATATCTGCCTCAAAAATTTTATAAAAATTTCCTGCATTACATTTCATCGCATTTTTAAAAAATTTGGAATTTAGATCAACAATTGTTTCAGTTAAGGTTTTAATGTGGAAATCTCTATGGATGGCACTATTTCTTATGAAGTATGGCATTCCACTCATTTTTCTTAGAATTTTATTTTGGAAAGTATTTAATTTCTTTGTTTGCTTTTTATTCAAATTGCACCAGGCTGGGGATGCATAAGTTAAGATCGGTCGAATATATGTTGTGTATATGAATTTTTTGTTTTTAAGGGACATTTTTGAAAAGGGTCCAAGGATACATTTTAGTTTATTATTAATGCCATGGGCTTTACCAAGAATATTATTAATATGAGTGATAGTAAATTTAGGGTGATGCTACATCATACTTATTAATTTTAATGTATCTTTTTTGATGGATGCTTAAACGTTGCGTTTTATATCATATTTATAATTTTTGATATTTAGTGGTGAAAATAATTACTTAAAATGAAAAATATTAAACTCAGAGCAACTTAAATTTCGCTACCACTAGAAAATACTGTTTTACAAACCGGAGCAAGTTGGCATCTCTGTTGTTGCAATGATAACCAAACATAAGTATTAAGTTCAAATTTTATTCAATTAGAATCGGAAACGGTGATTATGGAACCAATTCTGTATTAATACAATAAAAAATTTTGAGACCTTTTAATTCAATAATTTTCGCTTGTGGTGTAACAATTTTGCTCGAAGAAACAAAAAGGATTGCAAAGCAAATAACTTGAAAATTGATGATTGCAAAGCAAAATGATGGGTACGCGTTGGGGAAAAAACCCAAGTTTGCTGCATAAAATGAGAAATCGATAACCATTTATAATAGAATGATCTCACAAACATTTTAACAAGAACCTCAGAAGAAAAAAGGCAAACCATTTATAAGCGAGTCATAAAACACATGCCTTTTCGCAAGAGAGGATTTTATTCTGTCAAATATTGTTAGAGATAGGCTTTATTCTCCGTAATAAAGCATTAAGAATGCAGAATGTAATAGTTTTCCTTTCGCCCAAACTATTATTTTTCACTTTCTTTTTTACAATAATAACCATGCGAAAGCATTTTCAAAGGGAAGCGAAAGACGTACATAGCCTACCGTAACATAGGCTAGATATTTCTCATGAGGAACATAACCTGAAACCTATAAATTAATACCAAGAATGGGATTTCATACTGCGATTACTGAAAATAATGGTTCAGGAATTATTACCACAGGTGTTTCTAAGTGCGAAAATGGTAAAATCCATCATAAAATTATTTGCTGTAAGTGCTTAGATATTTAGAGTTTAGGATGCATAATTTTTTAATAGATAATGTATTTTTTATTAACTTTTTTTAGAGTTGTAAATTGTTTTACAACTTAAATTAATTGCATCATATGTTTTGTTATAACGAAATAAAAAGGAAGATCCCTAGAACTTTTAAATTTTCTTTTCGTTTAGTATTTTAATTTTATAGTGTTGTTCATCTATTCTAAACTCAATGGAGGCTAAATTATGAGGCTTTAAAATAAAATTGCTGTTTTTTTTTCTTTCAAAGCACATAAATGTAAAAAAACAAGAAAAAAAAACAATGTTTTCCGTTACAAGTTTTTATGTTTCTATTTTAATGTTGTTTGATGTTTATTTTTTATTTTGTTAAAATATGCGAAGAATTTATGTGAAGTAATGCAGTACAGCTAATATTAGGGGAGCATTTTCCCAAAATGTGTAGAAAGTTGGCTGCCTTGAATATGTTATTTTCAGTAAAATAATGTTCATTCAAATTTACAAAGCAAAGAACAATGCATTAAGACATAAACTTAGCTACAACTTGAAGATTTCCTTAAAAAGCGTAGAAAGTTGACAGCCCTGTCATAGTTTTTACGCAATTTATTAATATATTTCTTTATCAGGAATTTTTAGAATTTACTCGAGTGAATTCTAAATGTTCCCACTTCTCTGCTACGTAGAAAGTGGTAGGAAGAAGACGATAATGCATTTCAGTGAATGATGAGATGCGTTAAGGCTATAAGTTTTTTCTCGTGTGTTATTTTCAAAGGAGAAGACAAACGTATATGTGTGTAAACCTGTACGTTCTTTATAAAGCTGTACATTCTTACAAAATTTAAACTGAAGTAAAAATATCACTTTGAAAGAAATCTATAGCTTTCCGATTAATACTAATTTCTGATTTGAAGTCGCCAGTGAGATCAAGTACTTGTATATTTGCAGCAAAAAATTTGTTCCCCTGTCTAATGCATGTCAATGCATGACATTTTTGAATGACATTAGGTGAGAAAAAATCTAACCAATTGCGTCCTAACAGCATTTTGAGACATGAGTGGTGTATTTCCTAATGTAGTTTTGATGTTCCTTGCGACGATGCTGAGTAGATGAAGTAGGTAAGTGACATTTTTAGGGAGGCTATAATCAGGGTAAGAAGGAAAAAAAAACGTATCCGAACTAATTTATTATAAACATAATAAAAGGCAATAATTATTTGCTTTATTTACCACTAATTTGAATTAAAAACAGTACAAGCATATTAAAAATTAATGTAGATTTGTTAAATCGAAATTAAAAATCATTCTGCTACATTAAACTCACTCATATTAATGTAATCATCTCTTAATTTATAAATACCCCGGGAAAAATGTCACTTATCAGCTTCACCCACTAATCTCTTCATATGAGAGAGGTTCCATATCATTAAAAACAAATATTCTATTGCCCATGATCTTACTGTTGTGCCACATTGTTTAAATGTTTGGAAGTTACTAAATTTTAGTTCTTAACGTTTACTATTAATTTAATATTGTTACTTTTCAACTGTATTTGTTTACTAATTTATGTATCTCAATTATAGCCATTAATCTATGCCGAATTATATTCACATAGTTTAAATTTTTGGAATTTATTAAATTTTAGTTTTTAACGTTTACTGTCAATTTAATACTGTTACTTTTTAACTATATTTGTTTTCCAATTTTTCTATCTCAATTATACCCATTAATCGCTGCCGAATTATGTTACCTCTGTTTTACTAACTTTACCATTTGTTTTGCATACTGTGGTGCGCCTATGTGACATTAAAAAGCGTGCGTTTAGGTTTTGAATTAGAAGTTTACTATTAAAGATTTCAGGCGTTTATCTATTTCAATTAAAAATCCCGGAAATATATTTCGCTTATTTTTCACGAAAAGTTCTCAGTAAATGAAATAGAACTTCGACTTTACGTTTTTCCGTCGGATTAGCTTTAAAAAACGCATGCAGCTGGAAAACGTAAAATAGGGGTTAAAAAAATGTAAGCTAAATTTGCAGCTACAAGATGACTTTTAGAGCAAAAATATGTAATCGTTATTTATTTTTATTTACAATTTCCACAATATCCCTTTTGTTTCACAGCTCTTATGCTTTGGAACTCTTGATCAGTTGTGGATATATTCTCCGATATTTTTGACTCATCTTCATCCTTTTCATCACTATAATTGGGGGATAAGCTTTAAATCAAATATTGAAGGAACTGTTAAAGTAATGGGGATCTAAGTTGCAGTGGATATGCGCGTCATTGACTTCGGAAGTTATTCGACCACGTAATTTTACTCTGAATGGCCTATGTTCCCGTTGGATACCAAAAATCCTGCTTCATTATACCCATTCGAAATGCATTTTAGCCGGTATTGCACAATGCTGTAGAAATCAAATTCAGAGCTTACTGAACATTTATTTTCGCTTTAGAAGCATCTTGCAAGAAGCCACAAGCAAAAAAAAATTATCTAGCCAGTTGTTTATGTAACATTCATTAAATGTTTGGATTATTCCAATATTCAAAGGTTGAAGTTGGCTGGAAAAAAATCCATTCTCAAATTTTATAATTTAAGCTCCCATACTTCGTTTAATCCCCCCTTCATGTGCTTTGCGCATCCTACCATTTTTCTGATTTTGACTAAAAGGGAAAATTCCCTCTCAATGATAAAAAGGGCTATAAGATAAAATAGAAAAATTGTCAGACAAGCTTCAAACAGCTACTAAATAAATCTTTTTTTTTATTTAAAAATTTTTTTAAATGAAAGAACTCTGAAAAGGTTTGTTTGCGTTTGGCTTTGTAGCAAAAATTTTTTGAAATGTTAGAAATATGTACAAAGCGCGATTTTCTAAAAAGTGCAACGGACCAGCTGAAAACGGCGTAAAAATTGGGATAACGAATGAAACGGATAAAGTAAAACCGTGGTTCCACTGTATTTAATCCTTTCTAAGGCAGTGGTAAGTATACTTACCAAATTTTAAAGTCCATGGTAGACTTTTTAAACACTTTTGATTTCGGTTTCCATTTGTTAATAACTTTAGCTTTCTTGAAGTGCGTTTGAATAAAATTGGTAGCCATTTTTTAGTATAAGAAAACGAATAAAAGTTATAAAATGCATAATTGCTTCGGAAGTTGGTAGAATTTATAAAATGTATTTTACAAATAAAGAAAAATAAAAGTCAATAAGTTCCTAATAGGTTGTGGTAAATATACTTACCACCAAAAAAAAATGTCATTAAAATTTTTATAAGCTAAAAAAATTTCTTTTTCTTACATCAATTACTATTCTTACATCAATTTCAATTCCAAAAATGATTAAATTTACCTTTACGAGAAATAAATGGGCCATTAAATGGTTAAAATGTAGTAAATTCATTTTTGAGTGTTTTAATTTTCTGTTGGTAATTATTTTACTACACTTTGAAAGTAGTAGGTGGCTAAAGTGTAAAAATTTGAGATTTCGCACAATCAGTAACAGTTATTTTGAGTTCATGAGACAGCAATAAAAGTGTTTTAATATTTTAGCACTATGTTTTCTAGTAAAATCGTGCAGTCGGGATTTGTTGTTAGTACAATTTGTTTAAACATAAAAATGTAATATCTAAATTTTTATTTACTCATGCATGAATAAAGTTTAAAACTACTATGCTAAATACGACAAAAACTGAAAACTCATATTAGAAACAGATGCTTACTAAGATACAGTTTTAAGAAAAATGAAAGCTTACTGATTTTTTTTTATCAATCAATTTTAAAAAGAAACGTAATGAATAGGTTTTTTCATAACCTCCACAAATATTACTCAAGATTCCTGAAATGAGCAAAATTTCCATGACTAAAATAAAATGAAATAATCATTAAAATTTCTTCCATTATACTTCCTAAGAGATTTTCTTTTTCGACATTAGAAATAATTTTATCTACCGTTAAAATTAATAAACTTTTTACATCAAAATTTTAATAAATTAAAGATTGAACTCACAATTTAAAAATCAATTCAACATTCTATTATTTAAATTACATTCTTGTTACCAAGAGTGCAAACCCAAACATTGCCTATTCCTAATAATCTTTAGAGATAATATTAAAACGTGGAAACTTTGAATCTACAATTCGCCAAAGCGAAAGTTATTTTCGTCATCTCTTAAAACATCACTGCACTATTTTGTAACCTTTTAGAAGTTTGTATGTTAATTTTTAAATTTTTTTTATGAATCAAACATCAGAAGAAAATTAGGTTTAAATTTTGAAACTTCTGAACATATGAAAATTTTTGTACCTTGTAATTCGAAAATATTTTCATCATTAAACTACTAAATAATATCAATATTTTTCATATCCACACTTCTCATGTTATTACAAATTTGTGGTTGCGCTTATAGCGTTTAGAGAAGAAAAATTAGCATTTTTATTTAACGAATCTTGCAAAATATATGAAAATATATTTGATAATTTAAAATAAATTTAATGAATGGCAGGAAAATCTAGATTTAGGTATAAAATACTTTCGAAAGTCTACACATATAAAAAGTTTTTAACCTACAATAAAAAATTTTTTGTCATAAATAAATCAATTAATACAAATTATTTATTTTATCTTATCTCCTCAAATATTGCAAAATTTGTCTTCAGGCTGAGAGCTTATAATTTTCTAGGAAAAAACTATTTTAATTTAACGAATCTTTTAAAAGGTATGGAGAAAAAAGGGACATTTTAAAAAATATTACTTTATAGCAACAGAACTTAAAACAGTTCTAACTGTTCAACTATAAATATACGCCAGGTGTCCAAAGCGTTGCCTAATTCTCATATTTCAGGAGTGTTATATCCGTATTTATTAAAAAAAAGTATGCTTTTTTCATAAAAGAACATGAGCATAAAAGAAAATGAATAGGTGCACATTATGACGGCGTTATGTATGATAATAAACATTATACCACGTTATGTCTAACAGTAGATATATATTATACTTGTGTTATGCACGATATTTTACATATACCCGCGTTATTCATGCTAGAGAACAGAAACACATTATACCCGCGTTATATATGATAGTGAACAAATGCACATAACATTCCTGTTATGCATAATATTGAAAAGAGCCGGTATAGCTTGGTTGGTAGGGCACTAGGCCCATGTCTAAGAGTTCGTGGGTTCGATCCCAGCCGGCCGAGGACTCCCCGTGTAGTAAATGGTGTTAAATGCACGTTAAATCTGTCGAGTCGCAAAATTCTCCATGTTCACATAGCAAATCAATACCTCTGGGGGTACTGATCTTGGAGTTTCGTTGTCTTCTGGATTGGTCCAAAATTACAAGGCTACGGAGTTGAACATTAGTAGTCATAAACCCAAAGTTATGTCGGCTGCTCAACGACGGATGTAAAATACAAAATAAAATATTGAACAGATGCACATTATAACCACGTTATGTGTTACAGTGAACAGATACACATCATGCTCATGTTATGTATGATATTGAACAGATACACATTATATNCCCCCCCCCCCCAATGACACAATGATAAATGGGGTATAATCTCCTTATTAGAATAAAAATTAGTAGAAATAAAATATATCGTATAAAAGTATTCGTAAATTTCTTTCATCAACCTTTGTTATCTTAATCCACTTAAAAGTATAGAGAGAAGATTCTGGAAAATTTTCCTTACTGAAAAGAACTGTACATTGAATTAGAATGGAATTTCTGTTTTAAAATTATAATCATGAGAATACCAAACTTGATCATTTGACATGGAACCGACTTGCAAATATTGATCTATGTAGGTGGAAGATGGGGTCTCAATGTTCTCGTTAGGCTTAGTAAATGCAATAGTAGTCACGAAAAGGAAACAAACCTCGATCGTCTAATACAGAGGTTCCCAATTTTTTTGGTTATGGAACCCTAAATGATCAACATTTTTTCGATGGAATCCCGACTTTATAACTGGCAAATATAAAGACAATCGTAAACGTATTAATCTGTACTGCTTGTTAAATGTCATGGATGTAAATTTGTTGTTGCCATCATGTAAAAGATAGCTCGCCAATTTGGCGACCGTTTCTTATAAGGTTTTTGTTTCTACAATTATTACTTGTTCGTTCTTCGATGAGGATGCTCTATGATGAGCGTTCTATGGTAAAACTATGGATATCAATTAAAAATATATCGTTCTTCGTTGAGACCGTTCTATAGTGAACATCTCACTATAGAACTGCCTCAAGGAACACTCTTTAACCCGTTCGCGGCGGCTGTCACTAATACGTGCCAGTATAAAAACGTATCAATCAGGGTAAAAAGATAAAACTGGTAATCAAAGTATTTCTTTAGCAGTTTATTTGTTATAATTGTTTGATTTATTTAATTCACCATTACTTTGTTCAAAATAAAACTATTTAGTTATACTTTGAATTAACATTGATTATATATATGATTAAACTAACAATAATTAAAGTAAAAGCAAAGTAAGTCTGTCAAATTAGTAACGACTACATTTAAGTTACCGTTTTTTATTTAATTACAACTTCATTCTGATTTTGTACGAATGCTTTTCTGAATCAACCGTTTCCAAGGGGTTAGGCTTAGGCTGAGATGTAGTACAAAGTACCTGCCCGCCGAGCAGGCACTCCACTTCTTCATCTGTATTGATGCCCGTGGGCGACTAGAGTACTGTGTTTGTAGCAATAAAAGCAAGAGAAATAGCAGAAGCACTGGTTGACGTAAGTTTATACTTGTTGTCGTGCTTATGAAAATGGGAGAAGTTAGGTATAATACTAGGGGTGGATATTCCCGAGTCGGCGATTACATGAAGGTTACTTCATCCCCAAAGGGTTAACCTTCGTAAAAACTGCTTTATTTTGAAAAATTTTAATAAGAAAAATTGTATTTTGTACATCGTTTTACAATTAATAATCTTAAATTAGGCTTTATATCCGACATTTGAATTCATAGTTCTGAAGCTGAATCTATTTTTACGAATTTTTTTTGATGTAAAAACTCAAGCTGAAAATAAATGAAATAAGCCGAATTATGGTCTTCGTTTAAATGAAAATTAAGAACTGTTATGAACGTTGAAAATGAATACCGAACAAAATGTTGAAATGAATTTAAAATTCATAGGAAACATATTTCTTTATTAACAATCTAGTTACTTTATTTTGGTTTGAAAAGCGCGATGGATAGTGCTAATGCAATATTTTATGCTTGTCATTTTCATAGATAATACTTGTATAATATAAATACTTGTCATTTTCATAGTTTATTCAATACATTATTTTTATTTGTAAAATTATGTTTTTTTTCTCCAAAAAATGTGCTTTTTCTTTTTACTTCCCATTTTACCTCATACAACATCGTAAAAGCAGTTAGAATATTTAGTAAATAATGGATTATTCATTGGATCTGAATATTAAGTAAATAATGGATTATTCATTAGATCTGAATTTAAATTCAGGCTTTAAAAATAACTGTTTAAAAAAATTCTAATTCTCGGAACCCGTTTCGCGGTTCTGAGAATTGGGATTTGTTGGTGTTCCTCGAAGCCCTAGAGTTCTTCCACGAAACTCTAGGACTCCACTGAACAACTTTTAGTGATCATCAATTATTACTTCTTTATAAAGAAAGCATACCTGTATAAAGACAGCTATACTAGATGCATACCTGCCAACTTTTACGCATTTGTCGTATAACTTTATTTCTAAATTTAAAGTGGTAATAAA
The DNA here is from genome assembly GCF_043381705.1 of Parasteatoda tepidariorum. Classification (NCBI taxonomy): domain Eukaryota; kingdom Metazoa; phylum Arthropoda; class Arachnida; order Araneae; family Theridiidae; genus Parasteatoda; species Parasteatoda tepidariorum. The sequence goes on from NC_092213.1 coordinate 61,989,177, forward strand.
ATGAAGGCTTTCTATATATTCCTTGCATTTATAAACTTAATTTATAATATTTTTGATCCGCCACTATTTTTAAATAAGCATATATATTAATATGTGATACTGTTGTAGTAATCAGCATAAGATTGTTCAAAATACAGCGAATATTTTTGCCTAATATTGTAATTTAAATTTCATTTTACTACTACTGGGGAAAATCATCCTTAGAAGGATTAAAAGTTGGCAGGTATGCATTTTGAAGATCCATTTAAGAACCTCTAATAGAGCTTTTACGATCCCTGCATGCTCAAGATCGTGAGAGCAAGAATTTAAAATAAATTAGTAACTGTATTATCGTAATTATTTAAAGCCTTAAGGAATCATATATAAAATATTAAAAATATATCTTATGTGATACTACCACTAAATAAAATAAAAAAATTTAATATCTTTTAAAAAAAAATCGTACCCTTATGATAAAATACACATTTGATGAAGTTTAAATAGAGTTCTTACGATCCTTGCATGGTCATGAACTTGAGAGCAAGAATTTTTAATTAACTAGTAACAATAATGATCGTAATTATATAAAACATAAAGGAATCATCTACTGCTCCTCACATTCCAAAGTAATAGAAAAAACGATAAATAACTACTAAGTAAATTTTGCAAATATTTGACATGACTTAGGTTAGGTATAGTACTATAAAGTGGTGAATTATGCAAGCCTGCGAATTATTTTGAAATAGTGGAGGATAAAAATCTACTTAATTGAATTTATTAAATCAAGAATCTCAATTGATAAACTACCACTTTAAAATATATATTTGCCGTCCGGAGCAAGTTGGCATCTCTGTAGATGTACGAGCTTTAAAGTGTATCTCCATGCTCGCACTATAGCCAATAGAAGGCTTCTATTTTCTCATTGTCGTCTTCGTACTCATTTACTCTCCATTGTATTTGGTAGAGCAATTAAAGAACATTATCGCATATTAAAGAACTATTCTATTGTTTTGATTTTTAACTTTTATAGTTTGAAAAACGCAACAGTTTTAATATTTATTAAAGCTCTGCTTTATTTCAACATCAACCAAACTGAAACTCTATTATTTTTCTTCCAGACTTATTTTTCAATTTTCCTGTCAACCTCAAATATTTTTCTTCTCATAGACTATTGACAGTATATGGAAAATGCTCTAGAACAAGTTGCCCCCAAAAGAAAATTTATTAGCCTTCCGCTTTTAAGCTTTTGTACATAAATCAATGGGTTTAAGCGCTCATGAATTTTAGACATTTTATGTAAGCACAATGTATTTTATTGAAATAACCATCCAAAAAAAAATAGCTTCACCGAAGTTTATTATTTCGTTCATTCTTACTATTTTTAGTATTTATAAATAAAACCAAATTACAATATTTGGCATTAGAAAATCCTCTAGTTTAATGAGATTTACGAAATAAAGTCGATGAACTTCAAGAATTAGATGCTTTTTTCCAATAGCAATAGTTTTAAGAATACTGGTTTAAATTAAACAAAAGAAAAATTCGTGTAGCGACGTTTCATACAAACTTTTGAATTATTTACATTCAGAGAAAAAACTCACTTGAAATCAAATGTACTAAACAAAGAATAATGCATTAAAGCAAAAATTAAGCTACCACTAGAAGAAGTTTTCCCTAAGAGCATCGAAAGTTGGCAACCCTGAGTTACTAAAATTATGTATGTTTGAAGAAAATGGGTGACGATTAGCCAATTTTTGAAAGCGAATAAAAAAATAATGATATGTATAATTCCTTTTGCACTTCATAGTAGTATAAAATTTATTTTATAAATTAAAAAATAAAAGTTAGTGAATTCTTTTACATAAAATGTATAGGATTATGGTAAACATACTTACCACAAAAGAATTTAGCTTTAAAATTTATATCAATTTTATCTAATAAGGTGAATTATTTTTTTTTTCTTACATAGATTTCAATTCCAAAAATATTTTAATTTATTTTGCTAGAAATCATTAAAGGGTTAATTTAGTTGAAACATAAATGATAATGCCTCGAAGAGTGGTCTTTCTTCACTACCTTACAAATTGACAGCACAATTGTCAATTTTACGAAAACTGAAACCGGTGGAGAAAAAAGTCATCTCTACTTTTATTAAAAAACAGTTAAAATAAAACACACTCGTTAAGTCATACTAGTGAAAGTCAACACCATATGTACTTACCTATGTTATTAATAAATGGTATTGATTAGAGACTAATCTTTACAAAATGACATAAGAAAAAAGACTTCCTAACAGAAATGGTAACCATAATATCGAATATTATTAAAAATAAACAGCCCTGATACACCGCTCCTTTTCCAAATTAATATAAATGTGTGACTTATGATGACGTTTAACATTCGCTAGCAGTTTCATTTGCACGCGAAATCGTAATACAAATCCATACCCTCCAACTGCTACGGAATTTCCGTAGTTTCAGAAATCTTCTTTCCAGACGGTATCAAAATTAATGTCTTAATATTTAAAAAAAATTAATTTTAGCGTAACTTGTCCACTATTACTTATAAAAGTGCAGGCCATATGGCTGGTTTCTTAAGTTCTGATAAAAGTTTTATGAGAGATCCATTTGCTTTAAAAATTTCTACTTTGGTTCGCTACCACTAGAAAGAATTATTTTCAAAATCTTCATAAGTTGGAGGGTATGCAAATCCAAACATGTTTAATGGAACTGAATGGTTAGGAATGAATGCATTTACTTATGATCTTAATTTAATATTAATAGTGGTATATAAATAAAACTTAGTTGTTCACAAATAAATATTGCTATTCAGATAGTTTACTAGGCCAAATTTCATAAAAAAATAATTATATAAAAATTGACGACTTTCTTAACTGTATGAGAAGCATTTCTAATTTTTTATTATGCTTCAAAAATTAAAAAATAATGATTTTATGTTTCTCCCAGTTCATATGAAATTCGAATTTTATTCTTTTTTCAACGTGGCTTTTTGAAGACATATAATTTTCTATTTTCAGTTCTGATGTTTTATATTTAAGGCCATTTACCTCAAAATTTACTTTCTTTACATTTCTGATAATTTTATTTTGCTTGTTTTCTCTTATGACATATTTTTGGGGTGTAATGTAGCAGGCCTTCGTGTGGTGCATTCTTGGTAACGCTAAATTTGCTACAGCTTTCTCCGAGCTCTTCAAAAATGTAGTATTGTGGGAAATGAGAAGACTACCTTGCGAAGAAGACATCTTTGGTTCCTCAGTAATCAAGGAACTCCATTCAGAACAGATTTCCAAGTGTTTCTTCTGTGAAACGACTTTGCATCATTCGAGGGAAATTCTTGGAATTTACTCTCCTGTAAACCACATGCGGCTGCAGTTGTAACTTTATTTGACTCCTGACAAAGCATGACTGTTTTCGTGCCCATCTTTTTCGTTGAATCTTCTATATGTTCTCTTTCTATGACTGGCTGGGATAAGACTGCTTTGCATTCGGGCCAGTACCTTACACTATCTTCTAGTTCTTCTTCAGTAGAGAAATATTAGAGAGCCAACGGCCAAACGACTCGCATTTGATTGTAACATTTTTTTTTAACACGAGTGTTATTTAATTTTAGATACTTTATTTTGTTTTTACATTCTTTATTTTTATTTATGTGTGGTTATGTGTGATTTCATCACTATTATTAATGCAATCTTTAGCTTAGAGTTTAGGAGAAATCTGTAATGACAGATTGCTTTTATAATCAGAAAAATAAATCAGTTTTCTCCGGTTCTGCATTACGACCTCTTTATACAATCATTCACCTATTGAAATGCAATACAAACTTTAAATCCAAGTCCTTAGATTTACTTTTCTCGACCCAAACTAACTTTTCGGTAAATTATGAATTTAAGTCTTTATCCCTTTTGAAGGCCGTGGTAAGTATACTTACCACCACGTTTTATCACTTTTAATTTAGGTTTCCATTTTTCAATAACTTCAGCTTTCTTGAAGTGAGTTTGAATAAAATTGGTAACCATTTGTCCCTTTTAAAAATCGTATAAAATTTAAAAAATACATAATTCCTTTTGAAATTCGTAGCATTTAAGGAATTTATTTTATAAATAAAGAAAAATAAAAGTCAGTAAGTTCCTAATAGGTCATGTTAAATATATTTACCACCAAAAAAATGGCATTTTTATAAACTAAATGAGTTTTTTTTTAATATCAATTACTGTTCTTAAAATAATTTCAATTTCAAAAATACTTTAATTTACCTTTACTAGAAACAAAGGGCCCATTAAAGGGTTAAATTGGGCAGAAAATTTTAAATTTTGGAAACCACTGAAGTCAATTGGTGAGATGAAATAATCTTCCTGAGTAATTTCAATGATTTCTTTGAAAGAATTAAATTATAATTTTAACAATTATGTACGTACATCATTTATAGATAGTGGTGTGGAATATATCTTAAAACCAAATATATAAATCAAAGATTTATACATACAAACATAAACTTAATTACCAATGGAAAAAATTTTCCCAAAAAGTGTAGAAAGTTGTCAGCCTTGCAGGACTATCAACTCTCAGCACTGTTAAGTAAAATTTCATCAGGTGGTAGCTAAGTCGTCTGCATTTTAATGTTTTATTCTTTACTTTTTATAGTTGTTTTAGAAAATATTTTTCGCACCACTACACGTAAATGATTAGGTTAATTTACTCTTAAAAAGATATCGTATTTTAAATATGCATACATTTTTTAAAAGCATTTCTTTTTTTTAACCTCTTATAGGAATGAATATTTCTTCGTTAAATTTCTGAGAGATAAAAACCAAAAATAGTATAGTACTTTCACAAAATCATATAGAAAAACTTAAATAACTTAGTCATTCAAAAAATAGAGATAAGAAATATGAAGTATATATTATCTTTTAAGATACATTGATGTATAACAGTCATTTATGTCTTATGTAATTTCATATAATATTTACCATACCATAAAACGGGGAATATTCAGTTTTCCATGAAATATGAGCTTAATTAGGTCAAGGTCGCTTGTTTTCATCCAAAGCTATCTATCTAATGGCTATCTTAATATCTTTCTGTTCCCTTGCTGTCTAATGAATGTAACTATCTTATAAAATAATCTCTCAGGGGTAGTTTTTCTAGGAATTTTAGTCTGGATATTTTTGATGAGACAGATAATCAATATTTATAAAGAGCAAATATATTGAAACTACAAATCAAATTCTCATATTTACTTATTGATATTTACGTTTGCAGAAATTACATAAAATAGCAGAAAGAAAAAGGAAATCTAAGACAATAAGGCTTTTGAGGATGCCAATTGTTTGACCTTCTGCAGTATATTTTACTGTGGTAGAGAGTTAAACACTAAATTATGCAAAATTTTGGTTAATTTTTTTAATACATTAGAAGCTTCACCGCGAGGTACCTGGATTAAGGTAACCCTTTATAAACAGGGTGTACCAGAATTATTGGGACAATACTTAAGGGGAGGTAGAGAACATCACAAAGACTCAGATTTGTATAGCAACATATGGTAGGAAACCTCTACGTTCGCCTCTAAGTGTTGTTCAAAATAATGGAGAAAATAGACCTGCATTGTCGCAGTCATTAGAGCTGTTATCGGCTACAGAGGAGCAACTGGCTGGTAGATTTGCAAATGATGTATGGATTGACAGAGGGAAGTACTGGAGCTGCAGAAAGATTGTATAGCGGAGGTACCCACAGAGTAGTACACCGAACCGCCGGTTGTACCATTCATCATGTGCAATCCGTACATCATGTGCATAGCTGCCAGCTCGGTGTTCGTTTACTTCTCTGTACACTCCTCTGTGGGCGATGACAACACAAATGGCTGCGGCCGTGGCATACAAAGATTCTGGTGGCCAAGACTGCGGCAATGCTGGTTTTTTCCCCCAATGCTCTTGTAAATAACACCATCTAACGGCGAACGAAGATCTTTCCGACCTGGATTGCTATGCAAATCTGAATCCTTGTGATCTCCCCTACCTCCTCTTAACGTTTGTAACCCTGTACATGTTGGAATTACTTGGAAGGTAGGGTGCCGAAGCCCTAAATCACTTTAACTGTAATTTACTATACCAAGAATCACATTTTAACACGTTATATGACACGGGGTCACCGGTGACCGGCGTCGCCAAGATTATTAAAAACACATAATTCGAGCAAATTTTTAATTTTCTTATATTATTATTGTTACTAAAATGGTTTTAAGAAATTAATGCAATATAGAACACACAAAATTAGTTTCATTTATATGCACAGAGATTCCACATTGCACCGGGCAGCGAATAAATATTTTCAAGTGGTAGTTTATTAATTGTAATTATTGGTTTAATAAATTCAATTTAGTAGATTTTTATCAACCTTTATTTCTAAACAATTCATAGGCTTATACAATTCACCAATTTTTTCAGGTATGTCATGTTAAACCTTTTAAAAAACTAGCAAAATCTAATATTTGCAAATTCAGTTTGTAGTTATTTACCGTTTGGCCAGACGGGCAAGCCATGTAAAATTAGCGTGGCATTCAACGGGTAACTGCTTACCAGCCGAACTCACATTTTGAAGTAAAGAGAAAAGTGGCATCAAGAAAAAATGGTAGCATCATTTATTACTAAATTGGTTGAATATTTGATTCAATTACAACCAATTTGGTTTAAAGTAAATATAATTTAATATTATTAAAATATGCTGGTAGATACATTTGCTTTTTCTTATCCGGGATAAATGAACAATTGAGGTACCAGTTTTTGTCTTTCACAAAAAAATTAAGTTAAATAAGAAAAAAAAAATTATCCGAAAACTTAACACTGAGGTTAAAACGTATGTTTTTTTACCACTAAAAAAAGTTGGTATCTCTCGATTTTTGTTGTTTTTAATTGCTACCTATTTACCACTACTTACTTTCTTCTAAACAAAAAACCTCTCTCGCTTACCAATGGGTTTAGAAAATAGTGCTTGCAAAAAAAGTTTTAATTCATTTAAAAAGAAATTGAAATAAATTGATGAATCTATTCGCCTAACTAGTTTTCAAAATGTAACCTTTGAATTTTCGTTTTCTTTTTTTTATTCATCTAACAAATTTTAATTCTCGGATCTTTCTGTTCAAACCTTTTCATTTTATTCCACTAAAGTTGAAAACCAACCGTAGCGTGAAAAATCGGTATTTAAGAGAAACCATAAATCCCGCAAATGAATAATTCATTTGCTCAATGAAAAAGGCAAACATATTCTTACGTTCATTATTCAACTCTGTTCACTATATCATTCTTTTCAACATATTACATGATCGTTTTTGTTCCATGAGTAAATTCTTTGTATCATAAAGAGTGACATGAGCTGACATTATGTAGAAAGAAGAAAAGAATTTGTAGGTCGAGATTAAAAGCGGTTATTTTTTATCAACAAAGAAATATTTTCCTTTTAATGTTTTGAACCTGAGATAGTAAATCATTTTTATTTTATTTTAGCATTGCAAATTTTTGTCTAAACATGCTGTTGAACGTCTAATAAAAATATACGCATGAATATCGTTATTAACCAATATAAGTACCGTTTTATTTAACAGTGAGTTGAAAAGTTTTGTTGAGAAAAGAACGGGTTGTGCATGAATATGCGAAATATTAAAATCGATTAAGTTTTCTTTATGTTAGTTGCCACTTAAGTTTTTTTTAAAAAGAATATCATTGGATAAGTGCAAGTGACGTGATCGTAGGTCAATCGGGAACATTTGTCGATTCAGAAGCCAATCAAGTTCGATACACACACGTGACGTCGCTCACAGAAATTGAATTAAAACTAATTTAAATCACATGGTTAGGCATAATCACTTCACTTGTTCTAGAGTTGCAAGTACTGAATTGAATTTATGAATTTGTTTGTAATCGTTTGGTCATTTGTTCCATGAAATGCTTAGATGTAAAATATTTAAGGACGTCACCTGTTTTTGTCGACAAAAATACATTTTACAAAGCGAATTACACTTTATGTAAAATATTAAGCAAATTACGATTTATTTAAATAGGTATCCAACTAAATCTAATGTAAATCACATGGTTTAGCCTAATCACTTCTTTTCTAGCTGTAAGGACACAATTGTAAAATTCGCGTTGCTAATTTTGAGATAACATATTGTTATATAGGTTTCTTGCTTATACAAGTAATATTTTAAGCAATCGCATGAATCGTCCCATGTGAGTTATATTTCAAAGCTCAGCCCCGTTCCGCCCCCTAGCGGGGGCATCCGGGGTGAAAATTTATTGATAAACAAAAGGATACAAAACAATTTCCAGTTTGAAAACAAAAGAAGATGAGAATTTACAATGATAAACATGAATAATAAAACAAAAAATAAATGAATAATAAATAAATATAATAATATTTAATGCTTATCCTAAATTTTAGGATAAGCATCAAGTTGACATCTAATAATTTTAGTTGACAATGACTTGTATGCCTTAGATTTGAATAGAAACGAATTTGATATAGCGTTACATGATTTCTTAAGTATCTTTGAATATTACTAACAACAACAATCTGAAAAAGAATACAGTATATAACATTGGATCCAAGAGGGTAAACAGGTAAGTGAAAGATTGTAAACATTAAAAACATTGGATCAAAAGGTAAATTAGACAAGCAAAAGCAATTTAAACGTGATAAAACATTGATATTGAACCAACAGGCTTCCAGAATACTAAAATATAAAAATATCATTGAACCAAAAGGGTTCCAAAGTTAAAAACAAATAAATAGCAATGAAGTGAAATGAGTAGAATTAAAAGAAAGCATTAAGAGCATTTAGCTGTTTGTGGCAGGGCAGGTGGTCGCTATGCAACCCTGAAGATAGGTCATATGAAGAGGGTCCATGAGATCGTCTGGTGTCATTATATCTACCAGGGTACGTTTAATAATCTCAGTGATAGCATATTTCTGTGCGTTTGATCGGAACCAAAGAGTCAAGTCGTTTATATTACGAAAGAGATTTCCTCGGAGTGTCCGGAATTTCTCACATTCGGCGATTAGGTGTTTAAGAGATTGATATTTTCCACAGTATTTACAGCTGGCTGTCCATGTGAGTTATATGTTATCCTACGGAGTTATGATTGTTATGCACCCAACTGTTTCCATGGAAACAATAATAGCCAAGCTGAGATGTTCTTTTTCGACGGCGGGTATATGAGATTGAATTTGGTACTCGCAACTCAAGAAAAAGATCACCGATACGCAGACATCTGACCTATGACCTCTGTTTATAAACAAAATGGTATGCTAATATTCTGGGAATCGCAGGCTAAGATTGAGCAAAGTTTATTCATATAAGTTCGAATGTTAATTAACGCAAAGTTAAATACAACGACGTATCGCATATCAAATTTGTTGAAATATAAATCTTTCTTGTCTACGTCTTTTATTTAACCTAGATAAATAATTTGTTTACATGCTTTATTATAACTGTAATTATTTTTGTTTCGTGTATTTACAACTTCCTTTCATTATGTTCTACATGGTTTCGTGCCTGTCTTTGTTTTAAGTACGGAATAAACTAAATCTTTCCTTGGGCAAGTATGTAGAATGTGTCACTTAAGAGAATTCCTATTTAACAGGCTGGACTTACTCGAAATAAAATGGAAAGAACAATTGTTAACATAAACAAATACCTCATTTCAACAGAAAATCAGTACACACACTGACGTCACTTGCAGGTAACTAATTGTGAACTCGTAAGATAGCTTGCGAATGTCACATTAGCAGAGATGCCAACTTGCCCCGACAGCAATTTTTTATCATTTCTCAATATTTTTATTTTCTAAAATTTAATTTTCTCCCAAACTTAATTAATTTTGCAATTTTAAATTTTTCTCTGATAATTAAAACAAATAAATTTGCCTTTATCAAAAACGGCAAATCGCTTTTTTCCTATTCCTTTAAGTGATTAACTGTCTGAACGATATTTCTTTGTTTTTAAAATTTTCAAATAATCACGTGGTTTAAAATTTATATGATCATATAGACATCGTTGAACCGTTTATTTATTTTGTTTCTGACGCTCTAATTGCAAGCAAAATATATTTTAATTATTTTTAACTGTAAAAAACAGTCCAATAGTTTCCTTTTTTTAAAAAAAATTCGATTAGATTATCGGAATTATATTTGTACTAAAATATAAAATCCAAGAAAAAAAAGCAGTCTTAAAGTTTTCATATTCAAAAAATTATCAACAGTTTATTTTGTAGATTAAAGAAATTTCAATGATGAATAATTATTTCTCTTCAATCTAAATAACTGCAAATGAGTGCAAATTTGAAAAATTATTGTTTGGAAATGAGCCGTGTTTGGGAGATTTTACTTTTAACATAGAAAAAAACACCAGTGTTTCATGCTGTATTTCATATCTATAAATTATTAAATTGCTTAATATAATATTAATGACATATTTTGGTCTAAATTATTACAAAATATTCAAAAATGCATGAAAAATTTGTTCTTTTCTCTTAAGCCATCGGTTATAAGGATTTATAGTGCTTGGATTTATGTATTAAATTCTAGAATATATTTTTTTTACTTTCTATTTAGTTTTATTTTTAATGAAAGGCTATTGAAGAAAATTAGATGCTTCGTAGTCGTGCAAAGATTTTAACATATATCATTGTTAATGAAAAAATCGAAAAGAGACCCATTAAATAATCAAGAATACTTCACAAAATCATTAGATATCAGTTCAGATACATAGTACAAAATTAATTTGTTTAATTTAGATGCATCGTAGTCGTGCAAAGATTTTAACAGATATCATTGTTAATGAAAAAATCGAAAAGAGACCCATTAAATAATCAAGAATACTTCACGAAATTATTAGATATTTATATCAGTTCAGATACATAGTACAAAATAAATTTGTTTAATTTTAGATCAGATTTGCTATTCTTTATCTTAAATAATTTTTTAAACACAAGTACAACTTGTAATAATTCTTTAGACCAGCGGTCCATTAATTGTTTTTTTTTTTTGGGGGGNGGGGGGGGGGAGGGGGTATGAAATTCTAACTGATAGCCCTTCTTTTGGACTTAGGCGTAACCCAGATTTTGAAGTAAAGTATTTATAGACAATTGTGAGCATATTAACCGATAAAAGCCTTTATTTTGAAAATACATTCTAAAATGAAATAAATTTTTTTCATCAATTTATCATTAATAATTTAGGTTTTATGTCCAACAGTTAAAGTTGCATTTTTGGAGATTAATCTAGTCTAGTTATAAATTTATTTTAAGCGTATATATATAAACTGGAAACGAATAAAATTTGAAATGAAAAAAAAAAGCCTATAAGGGTTAAAAAAATTTATTGAGGAAATTTTTTTTAATTGTTTGCGATTTAGTTATTTTCTGTTGATTTGAAAACCTCGAGAGGGAATACTGAAACAATTCTTTTTTAGACATGCATGTCCTTTTCCTAATTTATTCAATAAATTGTTACTAGAATAAGTATGCGTTTTTTTAACGACCATTTCTTTTTTATCACCTTAAAAAATTTCAGAATGGCAACTGAAATATTAATGGATTTAAATTTAATTAATTTCATCTCTTTAAATTGGCAGAAAAATTATATAAATAAATATCAAATTAATTTAAAATCAACAGACAGAAAAAAATTAAAGCTTACCAAAAAGCAAAGTCAATATTAATTAATTAAAGTGGAAAATCAATCAATAACTATATAGGAAAAGACTACCGGGATGTAAACATTTCTTTACCGACGAGTTTCTAACCAAGCACCCTCCTCTAGTTAGTTTAAAATTTTCAGTTTAAAAATTAATTAATTAAAAAAGCATGAATAAGCTTCGCAATTAAAAAATATATAATTCTTACAAAATAAAAAAACATAAAAAATACAAATGTTATAATATTCTGACAAACATCAGATTTATTTATTAAATCTAGATATACTTATTATACTTCTTATGTTTATTTTGTAAACCCAGTCAATAACACAATTTGATAGAAATTTCATTAAAACAAATCAACTCTGACAATGTTCTTAGTTTGAATTTTTATAACATAAGTCTTCTTCTTACAACACATTGGAGAAAGACAACGGACATTTTGAATTCATCTTTTAATATAATGCACACTTAAATGTCATGTAGCCACCCCGGGGGCTTCATAGTGGTTACAACATCGTCTTCACATCCGCAAGGTTCCAGGTTCGTCTCCCGGTAAGTCCATTTCCTAATTGTATTATCTAACTGTATGTGTATATGTGCATTGTTTCGCTATGTTTCCGTAAACCAATAATTCCCCATCCTTCCGCATTCCGCTTAAATCACAGTGTAAAAAGTGGTCGCGTGTATTACTGGTAACAAAGAGCAGTTACCCGTAATATCCGCCATCACTTTTTAATCTTAAAGGCAAAAAGTAAAACACTACCACACATGAGTTAAATGACTCTTTTCAATGAGCTTAAAAATAAATAATTCGGAAGAAATTTTAATTCATAGAATCTCCCGCTCTATAAAAAAATTATTTCCTTTATAATAAGTAACTAAAATTTAACTAAATGTCCGCCTGAGCGTAATTCGTGGCGCTATGGTTAAGACGGCTGCGTGCTACTTAGTTGGTCCTAGGTTCTACCCGTGCTAGGGACTGTTCTAGGTTTTTTTCTTAAAATAGATTTGTTTTCTATTTTTTTTTAAGTTAGAAAGTTTTTTTTTATTAAGTTCAAGATGATCGTTAAAAATTATTTTAGTAATTTAAATATTTTGTTTTTTTCGTTTGCTAAATATGACTTTTTAAAGATTATTTTAAGTAACCAAAGAGACTGCTTTCAAACCCAAAATTCTTATTAAAAAAATTCTTTTATAATTTTTTAAAAGTTTTTTATACCATTAATAGATAATCAAATTTTTCCAATATATTGTACTTCTTTTTTTTATTTAAATATTTTTTTAAAATCTTTTTGTATGCAAATATGCATGTTTGTTTAATTATATGTAATTGTTTATTTAATTGTATTATTTAATTGTATGTATGTTTGAAATATTTGCATGGTTACCCATTTTGAATTAATCAAATATTTTGTTTTAGCATAAAGAATTATGGTATACTCTCAAAATTCAAGCATCCACGTTTTCGAGGTGCTTTTTTTACACGCATATTTGATAATAATTGCCATTTTAATGAAAAGTATTTTTAAAAAATTCTATACTTTCTTTTTCGTTAGAATCAGATTTCTTTTCTTTGTGAATTAATATAACTAAATTTTGCACAAAACTAAATAAAGCTTTCAAAAGAAAGACGTTACAATTGATGTATTACGATGGAAAAGTTATCGTAAATTATCAGGAATAAATTCAAACAAGTTAATATTATGACACCTTAGAGCAGTAACTCTGAAATGTTAAATAGATATACTGACAATTTCATTAATTATTATACTATTGAGCTAGCTAGAAAAGTATTATAAAATGATCACAAAGTGGGAGATAAAGTATATAATTTTGATTATCTTAAAGGTTAAACATTACCACAAGTGAGTTAAGCAACTGTTTTGAATATGTGACACTTTTAAATAAAAATAATTTCGGAAGAAATTTTATCCATAGAAATATATTTTACTTGTAACACAATTGGTTTTTCAATTTGGGCGATAAGCAACGTATAAAATTTTTACACAAATGATGCATAGATAAATAAGCCACAAATCTTTTTTATAAGGGGAATATGAATTTGTAAAATTCGTATAAAAACAGAAATCAACCTTAAATTAAAAAGTATAATTAAAAATAAGATTAAGCAAACAACTTACATAACTACAGTCCCAAGCAAAAAACATAACTCGCCCTGTCCGAAGAAATTTATTTCCTTTATAATTTAAGTAACTAAAAACTAACAAAATGTCCGTTTGATAATAATTTGTGGCGCAATGATTAAGACGACTGCGTGCTACTCAGTTGGTCCTTGGTTCTTCCCGTGCTAGGAACTGTTGCAGATTTTTTCTTAAAAAAGATTTGTTTTCCTTTTTTGAAAGTTAAATAATTTTTTTATTAAGTTTTTTATAATAGATAGATAACCAAAGTTTTTTAATACATAGTACCTCTTTTTTTATTTAAATAATTTTTAAAAAAACTTTTTGTATACAAATTTGCTTGTTTGTTTAATTACATGTAATTGTTTATTTAATTGTATTGTTTAATTATATGCATGTTTAAATTTTTGTATAGGTACTCATTTTCCCCACTCTAACTTGTAATTTTTGAATCAATATAAATTTGTTATAATTTAATTCGTTTTCGTATTTTTTTCTCCTTTGTCCATATATTTTTAGGCATCAATCGCCATTTCACTACATTACTTTTTTCAAAAAATTTATAAAAATTTTGTTCTACTTACAGGTTGGATTTTTCATTTTTTAAATTTACCTAAAGAAATTAATAAAACTGCTATTTAATTAAAAACCTGTAGACAGAAAACAAATCAAAGTTTACTACAGAGAAACGTCAATATTAATATTTTCTGCAGTTAGTGGAAAATTAATCAAAAATTATAGGAAAAAATACCGGAAAGTAAATATTTTGACACCAACGAGGTTCGAACCAAGCACCTCCGAGCAGTGAAGAGGAAGCTCTGACAATCCCACTAATTATTCCACAACCGAACCACTTAAAAAAGCATTATTAAAAAAGCTAAAGTGTGAACTAAACAAAATTAGTAGTTTCGCTTGCGTAGCTTAAAATAAAACATTTTCACTGATTAATAGCTGTATTGAATAACTGAAATTTTTTTTTTAAAAAAAGAGTAAATTCCTTACCTAGATTTTTTCTTATTAACCACACAATTTGACATTTCAAATGTCTGGCATTAATTGGATTTAAAATTCGTTAATTTAGAAATAAATTAATTAAAAAACAATAAATAAGCTTTGTAATAAAAAAACTATAAAATTCCTATAAATTGTATTATACCTGTGAAGAAAAAACCAAGTATTATGGTATTCTGAGAAACATCATATATACTTACTAAATATACTTTTTACGTTCATTTTGTTGGCGCAATGAATAACACAATTAGATTGAAAATTAACTACAACAATAGTAAGATATACTTAACAACAGTTATACAACAATATTGTTAGAGGTGGAACACAAGTCCTGTTTTAATACAATGCTCACACAAATGTTTGGTTGCCACCCCGGGGTCTGCATAGTGGCTACAACATCGTCTTCACATCCACAAGGTTCCAGGTTCGTCTCCCGGTAAGTCCATTTCCTAATTGTATTATCTAACTGTATGTGTATATGTGCATTATTCCGTTATGTTTCCGTAAACCGATAATTCCCCGTTCGTCCGCATTCCGCTCGAACTCGCAGCGTAAAAAGTGGTCGCGTGTATTACTGGTAACTAGGAGCAGTTACCCGTAATATCCGCCATCACTTTTTAAGCTACTTCTAAAGGAATCAAACTGTTATTGTATACAAAAGTACAAAAACTATTTTCAGAAAAATATAAAAATGATAATTAAACGTAACTAATATCCTTTTTTTTTAAAACAAATATTTTGTTTTAGCATAAAGAATTATGGTATACTGACAAAATTCAAGCATCCTCTTCTTCGGGATGCTTTTTTAAATACATATTTGATAATTATTGCCATTTTAATAAAAAGTATATTTACAAAATTCTATACTTTCTTTTTCGTTAGAATCAAATTTCCTATCTTTGTGAATTGACAAAACCAAATTTTGCACAAAACTAAATAAAATTTTCTAGAGAAAACCGTTACAATTGATGTCTTACGGTGGAAAATTTATCTTTAATTATCTGGAATAAAAAAAAAATTATTTCCTTTATAATTTAAGTAACTAAAAATTAACAAAATGTCTGTCTGAGCATATTTCGTGGCGCTGTGGTTAAGACGGCTGTGTGCTACTTCGTAGGTCCTAGGTTCTGTCCGTACTAGGAACTGTTGTAGATTTTTTCTTAAAATGGATTTTTTTTTTTTGAAGCTAAAAAGTTTTTTTTATTAAGTTCAAGATGATGGTTGAAAATTATTTTATTAATTTAAATATTTTTTTTTTCTCGTTTGCTTAATATGACTTTTTAAAGATTATTTTAAATAACCAAAGAGACTGTTTTCAAACCCAAAATTCTTATTAAAAAATTTGTTTTTGTATTTTTTTAAAGCTTTTTATACTATTAATAAATAATCAAAGTTTTCCAATATATTGTACCTCTTTTTTTACTTAAATAGATTACTTCTTTCATAAAATATAAAAAAAATTTGTTCCATTTACAAACCGGATTTTTCATATTTGTAAATTTACCTAAAAAAATGAATAAATAAATGAATGAAAAAGTGCAATTTTATTAAAAACCTATACACAGAAAACAAATCAAAGTTTACTAAAGAGAAACGTCAATATTAATCTTTTCTACAGTTAGTGGAAAATTCATCAAAAACAATAGGAATAAAATACCGGAAAGTAAATAGTTTCATACCAACGATGTTCGAACCAAGCACCTCCGAGCAGTGAAGTGGAAGCTCTGACAATCCCACTAATTATTCCACTACCGAACCACTTAGAAAAGCATTATTGAAAGAAGCTAATGTGCAAAATAAACAAAATTAGTAATTTCGCTTAAGTAGCTTAAAATATAACATTTTCACTGATTAATAGCTGTATTGAATATCCGAAATTTAAAAAAAAAGAGTAAATTCCTTTCGTAGATGTTTTCTTATCAACAACACAATTTGTCATTTCAAATCTCTGACATTAATTGAATTTAAAATTCGTAAGTTTAGAAACTAATTAATTAAAAAACAATAAATAAACTTAGTAATAAAAAAACTATAAAATTCCTATAAATTGTATTTTATACCTATGAAGAAAAAAAACAATTATTATGGTATCTGACGAACATCATATATCCTTACTAAATATACTTTTTATTTTCATTTTGTTGGCGCAATCAATAACACAAATGGATAGAAATTTAACTGCAACAATAGTAAGATATACTTAACAACAGTTAGACTACAATATTGTTAGAGATGTAAACCAAGTCATATTTTAATACAATGTACACATAAATGTTTGGTTGCCACCCCGGGGGCTGCATAGTGGCTACAACGTCGTCTTCGCATCAGCAAGATTCCAGGTTCGTCTCCCGGTAAGTCCATTCCGTAATTGTATTCTATCATTCTATGTGTATGTGTGCATTGTTCCGCTATGTTTCCGTAAACCCGTAATTCCCCTTCCGTCCGTATTCCGCTCGAACTAACAGCGTAAAAAGTGGTCGCGTGTATTACTGGCAACAAAGAGCAGTTACCCGTAATATCCGCCGTCACTTTTTAAACTAGTTCGAAAGAATTTAAACTGTTATTGTATACAAAAGTACTAAAACTATTTTAAGAAAGTACGAAAAATATGAAAATGATAATAGAACGGAACTAAATACCTTTTTTTTTAAATCAAATATTTTGTTTTAGCATAAAGAATTATGGTATACTCTCAAAATTCAAGCATCCTCTTTTTCGGGATGCTTTTTTTAAATACATATTTGATAATAATTGCCATTTTTATAAAAAGTATTTTTACAAAATTCTATACTTTCTTTTTCGTTAGAATCAGATTTTCTTTCTTTGTGAATTGACATATTAAAATTTTGCAGAAAAATAAATACAGAAAAGAAAGACTTAATAATTGATATTTTTACAGTGAATGTAAAATTAATTTTCAATTCTCGGGAATGAATTTAAACAAGCTAATATCTTGACACCTTATAGCAGTACCTGATGTTTTACGGTGGAAAATGTATCTTTAATTATCGGGAATAAATTCAAACAAGTTAATATCATGACACCTTAGAGAGGTAACTTTGAAATGTTAAATAGAAATTCTGACAATTTCATTAATTGTTATACTATTGAGCAAGCTAGAAAAGTATTATAAAATGATGATAAAGTAGGACACAATGTATATAAGCTTGATTATCTCAAAGGTTGCCACAAATGAGTTAAGTAACTGCTTTGAATATGTGACACTTTTAAATCAAAATAATTTCGAAAGAAATTTTATTCATAGAATTATAATTTACTTGTAACACAATTGCTTTTTCAGTTTGGGCGATAAACAATATAAAAAATTTTTGCTCAAATAATGCATACATAAATAAGCCAGAAATCTTTTTTATAAGGGGAAGTTAAATTCGTAAAATTCCTACAAAAAAAGAAATCAACCTTAAATTAAAAAGTATGATAAAATAATAGGATAAAGCAAACAACTTACATAACTACAGTCCCAAGCATATAATATAACTCGCCCCGACCAAAAAAAAATTATTTCCTTTATAATTTAAGTAACTATAAATTAACAAAATGTCCGTCTGGGCGTAATTCGTAGCGCAATGGTTAAGACGACTGCGTGCTATTTAGTTGGTCCTAGGTTCTGCCCGTGCTAGGAACTGTTGCAGTTTTTTACTTAAAATATATTTGTTTTCTTTTTTTAAAAGTTAAAAAGTTTTTTTTTATTAAGTTCAAGATGATAGTTGAAAATTATTTTATTATTTTAAATATTTTTTGTTTGTTTGCTAAATATGACTTTTTAAAGATTATTTTAAATAACCAAAGAGACTGCTTTCAAACCAAAAAATCTTATTAAAAAATTTGTTTTTATATTTTTTAAATATGTTTTTTATACCATTAATAGATAGTTAAAGTTTTTCAATATATATCGTACCTCTTTTTTTATTTAAATATTTTTTTAAATTGTTTTGTATGTGATTTTTCATGATTGTTTATTTACATGTATTTGTTTATTTAATCGTATTGTNATTCCGCTCAAACTCGCAGCGTAAAATGTGGTCGCGTGTATTACTGGTAACAAAGAGCAGTTACCCGTAATATCCGTCATCACTTTTGAAGCTAGTTCGAAAGAATTCAAACTGTTATTGTATACAAAAGTACATAAACTATTTTCAGAAAAATATAAAAATGATAATTAAACGTAACTAAGTGCCTTTTTTTTATTAAACAAATATTTTGTTTTAGGATAAAGAATTATGGTAAACTGTCAAAATTCAAGCATCCTCTTTTTCGGGATGTTTTTTTTAAATAATACATGCTTGATAATAATTGCCATTTTAATAGAAAGTATTTTTACAAAATTCTACACTTTTTACACTTTACTTTTCGTTAGAATCAGATTTCCTTTCTTTGTGAAATGACATAACAAAATTTTGCAGAAAACTAAATAAAGGTTTCAAAAGTAAAACGTTACAATATATCACTGGTTCAAAATTAAAACGACACTTCTGAAAATATAATCACAGTGTTGTTTGAATGAGAAGTGAGTGCAGAAGTGTCGTTTTAATTTTGAACCAGCAATATGTTTTACGGTGGAAAATTTATCTTAAATTATCCGGAATTAATTCAAACAAGTTAATATCATGACACCTTATAGCAGTAACTCTGAAATGTTAAATAGAAATACTGACAATTTCATTAATTATTATACTATTGAGCCAGCTAGAAAAGTATTATAAAATGGTCATGAAGTAGGCCATAAAGTATATAAGCTTGATTTTCTCAAAGGTTAAACATTGCCACAAATGAGTTAAGTAACTGTTTTGAATATGTGACTAAATTGTAACTTTGACTAAAGAAATGAATAAATAAAACTGCAATTCAATTAAAAACCTATAGACAGAAAACAAATCAAAGTTTACTAAAGAGAAACGTCAATAATTAATCTTTTCTACAGTTAGTGGGAAATTAATAAAAAATTATAGGAAAAAAATATCGGAGAGTAAATATTTTGATACCAACGAGGTTTGAACCAAGTTCCTCCGAGCAGTGAAGTGGAAACTCTGACAATCCCACTAATTATTCCACTACCGAACCACTTAGAAAAGCATTACTGAAAGAAGCTAATGTGTGAAATAAACAAAATTAGTAGTTTCGCTTGAGTAGCTTAGAATAAAACTTTTTCACTGATTAGTAGCTGTATTGAATATCCGAAATTTTTAATAAAAGAGTAAATTCTTTTGCTATTTTTTTTTCTTATTAACAACACAATTTGACATTTCAAATGTCTGGCATTAATAAGATTAAAAAGTAGTTAGTTTAGAAATTAATTAATTAAAAAACAATAAATAAGCTTTGTAATAAAAAAAACTATAAATTCCTTGAAATTGTATTTTATACCTATGAAAAAAAAAGCATTATGGTATTCTGACGAACATCATAAACACTTACTAAATATACTTTTTACGTTCAGTTTGTTGGTGCTATCTCACTAACAAACCTAAACCTATACCTATCACTAACAAACCTATGCCTATGAAAAAAAAAACAAATATTATGGTCTTTTGACGAAGATCATATATATTTACTAAATATGCTTTTTACTTTCATTTTGTTGGAGCAATCAATAACACAATTCAATAAAAATTCAACTACAACAATAGTAAGATATACTTAACAACAATTAGACAACAATATTGTTAGGGATGTAAACCAAGTCATATTTTAATACATGCACACATAAATGTTTGGTTGCCACCCCGGGGGCTGCATAGTGACTACAACGTCGTCTTCGCATCCGCAAGGTTCCAGGTTCGTCTCCCGGTAAGTCCATTTCCTAATTGTATTGTCTAACTGTATGTGTACGTGTGCATTGTTTCGCTATGTTTCCGTAAACCGATAATTCCCCGTACGCCCGCACTCGCAGCGTAAAAAGTGGTCGAGTGTATTACTGGTAACAAAGAGCAGTTACCCGTAATATCCGCCATCCCTTTTCAAGCTAGTTCGAAAGAATTTAAACTGTTATTGTATACAAAAGTACTAAAAGTATTTTAAGAAAGTACGAAAAATATGAAAATTATAATAGAACGGAACTAAATACTTTTTTTTCAAAATCAAATATTTTATTTTAGCACAAAGAATTATGGTAAACTGTCAAAATTCAAGCATCCTCTTTTTCGGGATGTTTTTTTTTAATAATACATGTTTGATAATAATTGCCTTTTTAATAAAAAGTATTTTTACAAAATTCTACACTTTTTACACTTTACTTTTCGTTAGAATCAGATTTCTGTTCTTTGTGAAATGACATAACAAAATTTTGCAGAAAACTAAATAAACGTTTCAAAAGAAAGACGTTACAATAAATCACTGGTTCAAAATTAAAACGACACTTCTGAAAACATAATCAGTGCTTTTTGAATGAGAAGTGAGTGCAGAAGAGGCGTTTTAATTTTGAACCAGCAATATGTTTTACGGTGGAAAATTTATCTTAAATTATCGGGAATTAATTCAAACAAGTTANTTCGAAAGAATTCAAACTGTTATTGTATACAAAAGTACAAAAACTATTTTAAGAAAGTAAGAAAAATATAAAAATGATAATAGAACGGAACTAAATACCTTTCATTTTAAAATCAAATATTTTCATTTAGCATAAAGAATTATAGTATACTGTTGAAATTCAAGCATCCTCTTTTTCGGGATGTTTTTTTTAAATGCATGTTTGATAATAATTGCTTTTTTAATAAAAAGTATTTTTACAAAAGTCTACACATTTCTATTTCCATTCTTTCTGAAATGACATAACAAAATTTTGCAGAAATCTAAATAAACGTTTCAAAAGAAAGACGTTACAATATATCGCTGGTTCAAAATTAAAACGACACTTCTGAAAACATAATCAGTGTTGTTTGAGAAGTTAGTGTAGAAGTGTCGTTTTAATTTTGAACAAGCAATATGTTTCACGATGGAAAATTTATCTTAAATTATCGGGAATTAATTTAAACAAAGTAATATCATGACGCCTTAGAGCAGTAACTCTGAAATGTTAAATAGAAATACTGACAATTTCATTAATTATTATACTATTGAGCCAGCTAGAGAAGTATTATAAAATGATCACAAAGTAGGAAAAAAAATAGTATATAAGCTCGTTTATCTCAAAGGTTAACCATTGCCACAAATGAGTTAAGTAACTGTTTTGAATATGTGATACTTTTAAGTAAAAATAATTTCGAAAGAAATTTTATTCATTGAATTATGTTTTACTTGTAACACAATTGCTTTTTCAATTTGGGCGATAAACAAGTTATAAAATTTTTACACTAATGATGCATACATAAATGAGCCGAAAATCTATTTTATAAAAGGAATATAAATTTGTAAAATTCCTATAAAAAAGAAATCAACCTTAAATAAAAAAGTATAATTAAAAAATAGGATAAAGCAAAACAACTTACATAACTACAGTTCCAAGCAAAAAATATGACTCTCCCCGTCCAAAAAAAAAAATTATTTTCTTTATAATTTAAGTAACTAAAAATTAACAAAATGTGCGTCTGAACGTAATTCGTGGCCGTATGGTTAAGACGACTGTGTGCTACTTAGTTGGTCCTAGGTTCTGTCCTTACTAGGGAGACTGTTTCAGATTTTTTTTCAAAATGGAATTGTTTTCTTTTTTTTAAAGTTAAAAAGTTTTTTTTATTAAGTTTAAGATGATCGTTGAAAATTAATATAGTAATTTATATATATTTTTTTCATTTGCTAAATATGACTTTTTAAAGATTATTTTAAATAACCAAAGAGACTACTTTCAAACCCAAAATTCTTATTAAAAAATTACTTTATATATTTTTTTAAAGTTGTTTATACCATTAATAGATAATGAAAGTTTTTCAATATCTTTTACATCTTTTTTTCAATATTTTAAAGAAATTTTTTGGCATGTAATACTGCATGTTTGTTAAATTTCATGTATTTGTTTAATTGTTTATTTAATTGTATTGTTTAATTGTATGTATATTTCAAATGTTTGTATGGGTACTCATTTTTCCCTCGCTCACTTGTTATTTTTAAGTCAATATAAATTTGTTATAATTTAATTCGTTTTTGCATTTATTTCTCTTTTGTCCATACATTTTTAGACATCAATCGCCATTTCACTAGATAATTTTTTTCAAAAAATTTATAAAAATTTTGTTCCATTTATTATTTTTCATCTTTGCAAATTTAGCTAAAGAACTGAATAAATAAAACTGCAATTTAATTAAAAACCTATACACAGAAAACAAATCAATGTTTACTAAAGAGAAGCTTCAATATTAATCTTTTCTACAGTTAGTGGAAAATTAATCAAAAATCTATTATAAATAATTCTCTTACGTGGCTCCCAAATTTTGGCTGTATTTCTTTTCCGCCGGTGGCAACGTTTGCTTTGTTTTGTTTACGTTTTGAAAACACCAAAGCATTCTGCCTTTTAATGATGTGTTTCTGATCTAATATATATAATTCTCTTACGTGGCTCCCAAATTTTGGCTGAAGTACTTTGTACAACTAAATAAGATTCTTTTCACAACAGTTAAATATTTACTTTATTTTCTTCATTCATAGAGAAAACAGTCGGCAAAGAATTCTGTTAGGTTAAAAAACATTTCGCTAAAAAAATAACGAATTCTAAAAGAAATAAAAATAAACAACTTAAAAAATAAAAATGCTGTTGCCAGCCATAGAATTTTTTGAAAGTTAACTTAGCAACATAAATCAAAATGACATAGAAGCGCAACTAGATCAAAATTATGATACCTGAGCGCTTGACGTAACAAATCCTTCAATTCTAAAAGTGTTGTATCGCCAAATGCCCAAATTAACAATTGTGTTCTTAAAGAAATTCTATAAAAAGTTTTAAATAAACAACCTACTTCTACAACTGCTTCTTGAAGAACTTGGCTCATTGATTAAAAATATTGTTTTAATTTTACAGTACTAACTTTACTTCTACTTTCATTATTGCTATGACCCTCTTTCATTACATTTTACAACTTCATGCTAAATTTGAGGACTTTAAGTTGTTTTGTGGTTGAATACTGACATTTAGAAATGTGTTCATAAAAAAGTAATATTTAGAGGTTAAGAGTTGCCTTAAGAAAAATTTGAATTATTGACATTGAATTTAACAATGGAAGCAATCGTTTTTGCGAAAATTAAATTGTATTGCTGACATCAAAACTAATCTTTTTTATAAGGGGAATATAAATTTGCAAAATTCCTATTAAAAAAGAAATCGAGCTTAAATATGATTAATAAATAGGATAATGCAAACAAATTGCATAACTTCAGTCTCAAGCAAAAAATTTTACTCTCCCTGTCCAAAAAAAATTATTTCCTTTATAATTTAAGTAACTAAAAATGAACAAAATGTCCGTTTGAACGTAATTCGTGGAGCTATGGTTAAGACGACTGCGTGCTACTTAGTAGGTCCTAGGTTCTGTCCTTACTAGGGACTGTTCCAGATTTTTGCTTAAAATGGAATTTTTTCTTTTTTTTTAAAGTTAAAAAGTTTTTTTTATTAAGTTCAAGATGATCGTTGAAAATTAATATAGTAATTTGTATATATTTTTTTCATTTGCTAAATATGACTTTTTAAAGATTATTTTAAATAACTAAAGAGACTACTTTCAAACCCAAAATTCTTATTAAAAAATTACTTTATATATTTTTTTAAAGTTGTTTATACCATTAATAGATAATCAAAGTTTTTCAATATATAGTACCTCTTTTTTTCATTATTTTTAAGAAATTTTTTTGTATGTAATGCTGCATGTTTGTTAAATTACATGTATTTGTTTAATTGTCTATTTAATTGTATTGTTTAATTGTATGTATGTTTCAAATTTTTGTATAGGATACTCATTTTTAACTCGCTCACTTGTTATTTTCAAGTCAATATAAATTTGTTATAATTTAATTTGTTTTTGCATTTATTTCACTTTTGTCCATACATTTTTAGACATCAATCGCCATTTCACTAGATAATTTTTTCAAAAAATTTATAAAAATTTTGTTCTATTTACAGACCGTATTTTTCATCTTTGCAAATTTACCTAAAGAAATGAATAAATAAAACTGCAATTCAATTAAAAATATATACACGGAAAACAAAACAAAGTCTACTAAAGAGAAAAGTCCATATTAATCTTTTCTACAGTTATTGGAAAATTATTCAAAAACTATGGAAAAAGAATACCGAGAAGTAAATATTACGATACCAACCAGGCTTGAACCTAGCACCTCCGATCAGTGAAGCGGAAACTCTGACAATCCCACTAATTATTCCACTACCGAACCACTTAGAAAAGTATTATTAAAAGAAGCTAATGTGTGAAATAAACAAAATTAATAGTTTCGTTTGAGTAGCTTAAAATAAAACATTTTCAATGATTAATAGCTGTATTGAATATCCGAAATTTTTTAAAAAAGAGAGTAAATTCCTTTGCTAGATTTTTTCCTATTAACAACACAATTTGACATTTGAAATGCCTGGCATTAATTAGATTTAAAATTCGTTAGTTTAGAAATTATTTAATTGAAAAACAATAAATAAGCTTTGAAATGAAAAATCTATAAAATTCCCTTAAATTGTATTTTATACCTATGCCAAAAAAAAATAAAAATATTATGGTATTCTGACGAACATCATATATATTTACTAAATATACTTTTTACGTTAATTTTGTTGGCGCAATGAATAACACAGTTAGATAGAAATTTAACTACAACAATAGTAAGATATACTTAACAACAGTTATACAACAATATTGTTAGAGATGGAACACAAGTCATATTTTAATACAATGCACACATAAATGTTTGCTTGTTACCCCGGGGGCTGCATAGTGGCTACAACATCGTCTTCACATCCACAAGGTTCCAGGTTCGTCTCCCGGTAAGTCCATTTCCTAATTGTATTATCTAACTGTATGTGTATAGGTGCATTATTCCGTTATGTTTCCGTAAACCCATAATTCCCCTTCCGTCCGCATTCCGCTCGAACTCGCAGCGTAAAAAGTGGTCGCGTGTATTATTGGTAACTAGGAGCAGGTACCCGTAATATCCGCCATCACTTTTTAAGCTAGTTCGAAAGAATTCAAACTGCTATTGTATACAAAAGTACGAAAACTATTTTAAGAAAGTAAGAAAAATATAAAAATGATAATAGAACGGAATTAAATACCTTTTATTTCAAAATCAAATATTTTGCTTTAGCATAAAGAATTATAGTGCACTGTCAAAATTCAAGCATCCTCTTTTTCGGGATGCTTTTTTTAAATGCATGTTTGATAATAATTGCCTTTTTAATAAAAAGTATTTTTACAAAATTCTACACTTTTTACACTTTACTTTTCGTTAGAATCAGATTTCCTTTCTTTGTGAAATGACATAACAAAATTTTGCAGAAATCTAAATAAACGTTTAAAAAGAAAGACGTTTCAATATATCGCTGGTTCAAAATTAAAACGACACTTCTGAAAACATTTTCAGTGTTNAATTTTTTATGTTTGTTTAATTACATATATTTGTTTATTAAATTGCATTGCTTAATTGTATGTATGTGTTAAATTTTTGTACAGGTACCCATTTTTCCCTCATTAACAACACAATTTGACCTTCCAAATATCTGGCATTAATTGGATTTAAAATTCGTTAGTTTAGAAATTAATTAATTAAAAAAAAATAAGTTAAAGATAAAAAAAAACTATAAAATCCCTAGAAATTGTATTTTTTTCTGACAAACATCATACTTTTAAATAAAAGTAATTTCGAAAAAAATTTATTCATAGAATTATATTTTACTTGAAATTTTTCGATTTGGGCTATAAACAAGTTGCAAAATTCTTACACAAATAATGTATAAATAAATAGGCAAAGAAAAATTTTATGAGGGAAATATAAATCTGTGAAATTCCTATTAAAAAGAAATGAAGCTTAAATTAAAAAGCATGATTGAAATATAGTATAAGGCAAACAGTTTATGTAACTGCAGTCCCAAGCAAAAAATATAACTCTCCCCGTCCAAAAACAATTATATCTTTTATAATTTAAGTAAGTAAAAATTTACAAATTGTCCGTCAGAACGTAATTCGTGGCGCAATGGTTAAGACGACTGCGTGCTACTTAGTAGGTTCTAGGTTCTGCTCATGCTAGGAAATGTTGCAGATTATTTCTTAAAACAGATTTGTTTTCTTTTTCTAAAAGTCAAAAAAAATTTTTTTATTAAGTTCAAGATGATCGTTAAAAATTATTTTATTAATTTAAATGTATTTTTTTTCGTTTGCTAAACATGACTTTTCAAAGATTATTTTAAATAGCCAAAGAGACTGCTTTCAAACCAAAAATTCTTATTAAAAATTTTTTTTCTTCATATTTTTTAAAAAACTTTTTTATACCATTAATAGATAGTCAAAGTTTTTCAATATATTGTACTTCTTTTTTCACTTAAATATTTTTTTTTTAAAAATTTTTGTGTGTAATTTTGCATGTTTGTTTAATTGTTATGTATTTGTTTGTTTAATTGTATTTTGAATTGTATTGTTTAACTGTATGTGTGTTATTTTTTTATGGTTACCCATTTTTCCCTTGCTCCTTTTTTAATTTCTAATCAATATAAAATAGTTATAATTTTTCTCGTTTTTGCATTCGTTTCTTTTTTGTCCATACATTTTTAGTCATCAATCGCAATTTCACTAGATTTTTAAAAAAAATTTTAAATTTTGTTTTATTTATAGGTTTGTTCTTTTAAATTTATTCAATGAAGTGAATAAATAAATAAATATAACTGCAATTTAATTAAAAACCTACGGAGAGAAAAAAAAGTTCAGTGTTTACTTAAAAGCAACGTCAATATTAATCTTTTCTATAATAAGTGGAAAATTAATCATTAACTATAGGAAAAGAATACCGGTAAGTAGACATTTCGGTACCGACGTTGTTAAAACCAAGCACCTTCGAGCTGGGAAGTGTAAGCTCTGACAATTTCATTAATTATTCCCATTTTGAGCCACTTAGAAAAACATTATGAAAAGAAGCTAATATGTGAAATAACCAAAAAATAGTGTTTTCTATTAAGTATCTTAAAATAAAACATTGTCACTGATTAATATGTGTATTGAACATCCGATTTTTTTTTTTAAAGGACAAATTCTTTTGCTAAATTTTTTCTTATTTACAACACAATTTGACATTTCAAATTTTGGGGCATTAACTAGATTTCAAGTTCGTTAGTTTAGAAACTAATTAATTAAAAAAATAATAATGAGCTTTGGAGTAAAAAAAACTATATAATTCCTACAAATTGTATTTTATACCTAAGAAAACATAAAAATTCAAGTATTATAATATTCTGACATACTTATTAAATACACTTTTTATGTTCCTTTTGTTGGCTCAATCAACAACACAATTTGATAGAAATTTCGCTACAACAATAGTTAGCTATGCATAACAATAATACATTACATTGTTCGTTTTGTTGGCACAATTAATAACACAATATGATAGAAATTTAATTAAAACAATTGTTAGATATACTTAACAATAGTTAGACAACAATATTGTTAGAGAATGATATACTTCCATAGAAGTTTTCTTCTCTAACAATATTCTTGACATGACATGTAAAAAGAGATTGAAGATAGTCAGATTGACATTTCAATTCATCATTTAATACAATTCACACAGAAATATTAAGTAGGCACCCCGGGGGCTGTACAGTGGTTACAACTTCGTCTTCGCATCCGCAAGATTCCAGGTTCGTCTCCCGGTAAGTCCATTCCGTATTTGTATTATATCATTGTATGTTTATGTGTGCATTGTTCCGCTATGTTTCCGTGAACCGATAATTTCCCCGTCCGTCCGCATTCCGCTCGAACTCGCAACGTAAAAAGTGGTCGCGTGTATTATTGGTAACAAAGAGCAGTTACCCGTAATATCCGCCATTACTTTTGAAGCTAGTTCGTAAAAATTTAAACTGTAATTTTGTGTATAGTACAAAAACTATTTTAAGAAAGAAAGTAAAATATAAAAATGATATTAAGACGGAACCAAACACATTTTTTAAATCAAATATTGCGTTTTAGAATAAAGAATTATGGTTTATTGTCAAAATTCAAGCTTCCTCTTTTTCGGGATGCTTTCTGATCCTAAATTTTTGTCACAAAAAAGGTATAGCAAATTAAATGAAATAATTTTCGCATCCTATTTATTTTAATTTCTTATAAGAATTTGAAAATAGAAATGAATAAATTTACTGTAAACAAAAATTTGCTATCATAAATTTTTGAAAAACCGCAGATTAATCTAGTAGATTCTGAATATAATATGCTGGCTTTCAGGCAATCGTGTTTGTTAGCTTCAAAACGATCAAATAATAACGTTTTTCTTTAGATTTTCTATACAGAAAGTAATATTTTAATATTACGCCATTTGTTGAACTGCAGACAGGAACTCTAGAAGGAAACACATTTATGCCCTGTCCCATGATTTTTCCGCAAGAATTATTATTTTTTAACCTCAACGGTTTTACTCTTTTAAATATTTTTAAAACAGTCAATTCTGTTGAAGATATATTCTAAATATACTGCTTTTCTGGCAATAGTGTTTGTCTGCTTCGTAACGGTCAATAGTAATTTTCTTCTTTAGATTTTCCACTCAGACAGAAAGTATTATTTCACTGTTAAGATGAAACTAAAAAAAAATTGTTTCAAATAAAGATTTCCCTAGAGACGAATTATAGAAAGAAGTTCACAAAATTTTCTTTTTGCAGTCATTCTCAATGCGAAAAGTAATAAAGCAAGAGTATTCGTTTTAAGAAATATTGCAATGCTAAGATCGTAGAAAAGCAGTCTAAGAGACATTTATCTCTTAAATAGAGGACGATCATAAAAAATTTCAAAGTTTTGAGGCATTTTAAAATTTTTTATAAGAGTCTTGAGTGCCGGTATAATGCTCTTAAATATTGAACTAAAATACTTTTATTTTGCAACATGAACTAAAATAAAATATTGAACTAAAATATACTAAATTTCATGTACATTTTAGAAGTCTACTTAAACAACGCTAAATTTTTTTTTCAAAATTGAAAAACTTTTAAAAGATATTATTTTATAAATTTTTTGAAGGAAAATAAATAATAAAAATTAAATATTTCCTCAAGGGCTTCGGATATTTATTAAGTGTTCTTGACCAAATTACTAATATTTCCTTATTAAATATATGCCGCAAAGAGAAATCAACTGACGTATCATGTGTACATCATGACATGACGTATCATGTGTAATTTTTTCATGTGTGGATAATTATGCAAAGTAAATGAAGAACTTTCCACAATATGATTTTCGGTGTTCAAATTATTTTTACCCTTAGTATTCGAGGATGCCTCTCCGGCACCATAAATTACTCACCACTCAGATTGTTAAAATTTATGTAATTTAATGTTTCGCAATCATTTTACTATTTAGTGGTAAACTTGCGAGGTAATCTGTTCAATTAAGGCTTATAAGCCTTTGTCAAGTAGAAGGACATGAGTTGAAGGATACTGAGTTGGACAGCAGGAAAATAATCCCACATTGATGCCACAGACGACTATAATTGTAAAAGGTGGTAGAAACTCCATTTATTTATTATGTTTTTAAGTATTCAATCGTACTACTGTGATTTACATTTCAGATTATTCATTTCATGGTTCAACTTACTATATTCTATACGTCCACTTACTATATTCTATGAGTTCATTTTCAATAGTAAACTTTAAAAAAATATGCTTAAAGAGGTTTCTAATTGAAATGTCTTTAATAAATGTTACCACTTTTTCCATGTTTAGTCACTTACATTCAAGGTAACATCGGGATTCGACCCACCACGGGAACCTCCACACATCGCACTGCGTTTGATGGGCGATACCGCTCAGTAAGAGAGGATCCTCACTTTATTAAATGGTCTCAGTGTGTTGTATGGTGATTGTGAAAATTCCTAGTGGTTGCGTGAATTTTTTAATTGTTGAAAGAATCTCAGAGTGCCAAAAGCTAAATGAACTTTGTTCAACTGAAAGGAAAATAAAGTATACCTTTTGATTCCACTTAAAATACAAAAATTATAATTCCGAGTAATATCAAGAGATTCAGCTGCTATAAACATAATATTATTAAGACGTTTTTGACATCGCTACAAACAGAATTGAAGCTGCCCTTTAAAAACTTATTAAATTAGTTACAAAAAAAGATGATTCTTAAAAAATTTGTAATTTCCAACTACGCTTAATATTTTCAAATAAATATATCTTTTTGCAAACAGTATTACGTTCTTAACTTTTAAATGGATTTTTTTTTTAAAAAAAAGTCTTCGATTTAAAAACTTCGGCTTCATTTAGCTACCCCAGGAAAAAAAAAATTCGCAAAATTCTCAGACGTTGGGGGTTATGAATGAATAAACGGCATGTCAATTTTACTTACTGGGTTCAACATCACGTATATCACGAAAAACATATTTTTATTTTTCTAACACAGATAATTTGTTTAATCATAATTATGTAATCAATATTATAATTAACTTTGTGAATTTATTACCGGACCGTTAAGGGTAAATAGTAAGCAGTTTATTACAACTGGAACATTCAGGTGCAAGTTCATTTCAATCAATAACAATCTTTAACTCAATCCATATAAAAATACTTCAGGATTTCGACATATGTTTAGGATTTTTTAAGACTCTATAGTAGCATTAATATTGTGCAATTCATTAAATGTTTCATTTTCTCAGTTATTTTGCCAAAGTGGAGTTTTTGGTCAATACTTTTAATATCTGAGTGAGTAAGAAGAGTCTTCAGTATATTGGGAATTGACTTTAACATTATGTCAGGTTTGCCATGATGTCCAGGATTTGCCATGATGACGAGGATTGGTCGAGGTGGATGTCAGCACGACTTGTAAACCTGTAGAGATATATTTCACAGCCTTCTTTGCTTAAATTGTCGAACAGATTAAAAATGTTTCGTATTAGGAAACGGAGTTAAAAATGAACGAAATAAGAGCGTAATAAATTTAAATCAAGTGATAATACTTTTACTGTTAACATTCTTCAAAACACTCCAACACTTCTATAATTTTTCTGAATAGAATAGGAGTTTCAGAGTTGCACTATTTCCCTCCACTCCACACTTTTCCTCTCGTTGTTTCCATGGTTTCAGCAAATCACGTTTTTTCTCACTTCAGCATGTTTCAGAAAGAAGTTGGAATTTACTAATCTAAGGATAAAGCACAATTTGCCGAAATCATAGAAATAGAGAGGATAAAAATGTGGAGAGTGGGGAAATCAGGTAATCTCGAGAGGCTTATTCTATTTGCAAAGAGTAAAAAAGAAAGACGCCGCTATTTCTATTTCCTCTTCGGTTTTTTTTCATATTTGTTAATCTTTCTACATTTGTTAAACATGTTTAACATTTATTTGTTATGTTATTATTGAAAGAAGAAAATGTTTCGGTTCATGACAGAGATGAAATGCTTAACCTGAGAAAACAGAAACCCGTAGAAAGTAGGCGAGCTTTATTTTAAAATTTCAATCGAAGAAATTGTTAAAAGTAGTTGTGAATCATGTAAGCCTACGAATCGTTTAGAAATAGTGATGGGTAAAAATCTACTAAATTGGATTTATTAAATCAAGAATCACAATTAATAAACTACCACTTGAAAGCATTTATTCGCTGTCGGGAGCAAATTGGCATCTCTGTGTATATAAACAAAACTACTTTTGTGTGTCCTATGCTATTGCATTAATTTCTTCAAACCATTTTAGTAACGATAATAATATTAAAAAAAATTAAAAATTTAATCGAATTATGTGTTTCTAATAATCTTAACTTCGCCGGTCACCGGTGACCCCCGTGGCGCTACGAACAAACTCAGTGCAGGTCACCGGTGATACCATGAGATTTAACGTGTTAAAAAGTTTATTAGATTTGAAATTATTAAATAATTTCGAAACTCACAGTTTATTCATTCATAAAATCTATGATTATCTCTTATAAATTCATTATTCACTAATATATTTTAACTAGCATAACTATTCAGAAGTTGTTGCGTGTTTCAAAATGCGTGATTCAATTGTGTTAATATTCTCGTAGCCACCTTTATATTGGTTGCTAATGATCTTAACACGAGTCCGCAACTGAAATCTATAAAACTCAGACTTTTTTTTAAAAAAATATATATATGTTTACTACAACTGAGATCTGCGTGTCTTTTGCTTTGCATGGCTTTAACAGGAAACGGTGGTATTAAATTCGTAGGAGCATTATATGGCAGACATAAGAATAGTTATGACTAACTATTAGGTATATATCATAAACAACTCCCAATGCTTCCTGTCCAGACTGAAATCTACAGAGCAACAATAATAAAACAAATATTTTTAAAATCGATGTTATTCAAAATGACAGAAAAGGAGAAAATAACTTTATTTTACTCACACCAAAATTTATTATTAAAATAATTATAATATTTTCATATTATAATAATTTTATATTATTATATATGAAACTCGCAGGGGAAATGTTTGGTAGTCATGGAGATTTATTAAGTATTTGCAAACGGAGCAAAGATTTTACATAATTAATGTATAGTTGTGTTTTGTATTTTGACAGCGTCGAAAATTAATCATATACATCCTATTTTTTATTATTATTCCTTTTTTTTTGATAATCATTTTTTATTTTATTTGTTATTTTCCTTTTTTTCAATACCCTGGGGAACAAATTTTTGGTAGCATTTATATAAGTACTTTATCTTAACTAATTCGGATGCAGGAATTTCAAATCTGAAATTGAAAAAATCTAAAATTTTGTTTGAAAAACTACAGTTTTTTTTTAATGATATTTTTTGCTTAAATTATTTTTTGTTTGAAAGTACAGGTAAAGAACGTTTTAAGTTTTTTATGCATACACAGAGATGCCAACTTGCTCTTCTTTGCAAAATAGTATTTTCTAGCGGAAACGAAATTTAAGTTATTTTTCGTTTAGTATCTTTAATTTTAATTAATTTTCTACCACTAAGTATCAAAAATTATAAGAATCATATAACATGCAACCTAAAAGCGTTACTAACTATTCAGCTCATCCAAGATAGGCCTTACAGAAAGGGGGATAAAAGCGGATAGCAGAGATCCCCCCTACATCATCATCAGCATTAATTATTTAGTTACTGTTTTTTAAAGTAGGCGTAACTATGCTTGTTTTGCATGTTATACTATTTATTTCGCTACCATTTTATTCAAAGTTTTCCAGAGAGTGGAGCAGTTGGCATCCTGAATACATGTACACTTATTTGCTCTTCCATTATTTTATCACCGGCGTTTGACAACCGACCCAATTTAGCGTTAACGCCTACCAATGTTCAACTCCGTACACTTGTAATTATGAACCTAACCCAGAAAACATGGAAACTTCTGGTTCAAGCGTTAGAACAAACTAGCTTTCACTGAGGACTTTTTTATGGAACTAACCAGCATTTACGTTAAATGGAGAGGAAAACCTCCCACAATTAGCCCGATGACCAAGGGATTCTCACCCACGATCCGTCAACCACTGAGGATATTTTACATCAGCACTGTGGTCGTGCGAGCCGGGGTGCATAATTCGTATCGATCAGCCATCGCTAGGATTTGAACCGGCGTCATCTCATTGGGTGGCGAGTGCTCTATCCTCTGAGCCATCGTGGCTCTATATGGTCTTTTTTATTTTATTTTATAAACATTGAACAGCCGACCCAATTGGGTTTACGACTACTAATGTTAAACTCCGTAGCCTTGCAATTTTGAACCCAATCCAGAAGACAAGGGAACTCCAGGATCAAGTATTGGGAGAAATTTGCCTTCGTGGAGAACTTTTTTGATTGAACCAACCCGCATTTGCGTTACATGGAGAAGAAGACCACGATAACCTCCCACGGTTAGCCTGACGGTGAAGGGCCTCCAACCCATGATCCGTCTACCACTGAGGATATTTCACGTCAGCACTGTGGTCGGTGCATGCCGGATGCGGAATTCGTATCGACTGGGATTCGAATCGGATATGCCGCATTGGAAAGGCGAACGTTCTATCCCCTCAGCCATCGCTGCTCCTATATGGTCTTTTTAAAATAACACTGAAGACAAAAAAAAAAATAATAATAAACACTTGACCTTAACGTGTCGCATCCTAAACTAAAATGTATTATCGCCTTCATCTTACCACGCCATACGCACCAGAGAAGTGAGGACACTTATTAGTTCGCACTATAAAATTAAATTGCATAAAAACTGCAACTTGTATAGAAAAATCGATTGCAGATTTGAAACCAGCTTTGCGAAAAAAAATCTCATGCAACAGAAATTTTCTTCTTCTTATTTTTATCATTCTATTGGTTTTTCAGGTTTTATGGTTAATATTCCTTTTTTAAATGTTTACAAACATTTTTCTTGCAAAATTATAGTATAAGAAGAAGTCCTACATAAAAATGAATTGTAAGCAATGTTTAAAATCAACAAACATCAATTTGTAAAATTTAGAATAATTGATGTAACATGGTATTAAAATTTATATAAAATATCTTACATAACCGAAACAGTTTTTATTATAATTTTTTTTTTTTAAATTTAGCAATAAAAAGTACTTTTCACAGAGTAATGAATAAATAATAAGAGTAGAAGTGCTTACAAGTCTTTTACTTGCTGAAAATATAAAGTGGAAAAAGAAATCAACGAGACAGAATTTTTTGTTTTCTCTTAAAGATAAGAGAAGAAATTTCCAATGAAATCCCCCGGGGCTTCTGTCTTGGAGTAATATGCGACATTGTACAAGAAAAAAAGTTTTCTCTTTTTTATATTAAGTATTAAGAAAATAAGCCTTTTAGAAATGTGATTTTTTTGAAAGAAAAAAAGAATAAAAGATACATTTTAAATATCATCTCCAAAGAAAAGTTATTTTCATAAAAGACTTTTTTTCCACGGTTATTAAAAGTTAAGAGAGAATACAATGATGTCTTTTAATATGCGAGAGGAAATTGCTTGAATCGAAATTTAAAGTGGAAAAAAAAACTTGATGATGTTCACGAAATATCACAAGTGGTGTTTTATGAGAATGACTCCGATATTGTTTTCAGTACTTTTTTTATTAACTCTTTCTCGTGTCTCAATCGATAGGAACTTGCAACCATATTTTCAACCACTTTCCTGTTAGCTAGAATGCTTTAAACTCTCCGGAAGCTCTGTGTCCAATGACAACACAGGTTTCATTCGTTTCATGTCCAAAATAAATAGAATTTATTGCACCATTTATTCCTAAATCACGGAAAAGAGCATCGGAAGAAAAAGAACGGAAAAAGCCGTGGTAAAAAGAGTACCGGAAAAAAGGCCCAAAAATTAATTAACAATTAGACTAAAACAAAAAATAACTTGAAAAAAAAAGGACAAAATAAATTACATAAATTGACATACTATAATTTCAGTTCTATAAACAAGAACGTATAAATAAATCCCCTCACACCTGTTTCTTTTCTCCCCCTTGTTATTCCTTGTTCAAACTTGTTTCTCTGTCTCTATTGGTTAAAACCGCTTTACACTTGTTTTCTCTTTATTTTTCCACCTTGACACCAGTTTTTTTATTACGAACTTCTCCATATCTCGAAAGCTTTTTCATCGAATTAAATTTTTTTTTGCAGACCATTATATATTTCGTTTATTCAAAGATAATACCATGCATATAAAATCCTTTTATAAATATTTGTTAGTTTTTATTACTTTATTTAATAATAGTCTAAAAGAATTTTGAATTGTAAGGTATTCAATTTTTTACATCATTTAAAGAATATAATTTTAATGGGAAAATACAAAATTTTAGCAAAATTGGTCAAATACTTCCTGTGAAATCAGATTTTTAAAAAATTGCTTTTTTTAAAATTCAATTTCTCAGGAACTATTTCACCGATATCACTCGAATTTCGTAATTTTCTATTTAAAATTCCACTCTTTAAAATTTTATACCTTACAATTCAAATTTTTTTTAAAAATAACTTGCTTTTTTATTTTGTAAAATAATAAAAACCAATAAACATTAACTAAAAGTTATATTTTGCATGGAATTATCTTTGGATAAACGAATTTTGTGTGCGAAAAGTTCTTCAATTCGCTTAAAAGGGTATCGAGATATTATAAAATACGCAAAAAATAAAATTACCATTAAGGTATCAAAACTTTGGACACCTCTCCTGACCAAATTTTCCAGGTATATTTTTCTCAGAATGCGACTACCCCCTATATTTTGTAAGTCAAAAATACGAATCAGTCGAAAGAAAAGTAAGTTTAATCTGAGAAAGTACGTTTTTATGTCTGATTTCGTAACTTAGAATATTGTCTGCACTAATTAATTGACATATTTGAGGTTACTTTTTCGAACCATTAAGATTGAGTCCTAGAACGTGAAGATCCGATCATTAGATCAAAAGTTATTCAGAATGGTCTGTTTTTTTTCTTTGATCTCAGCACTTCAATCACATTCTCGTGAATAAAAAGTTTTCTGTAGCATCTTTTCCCATTCTCGTGTTAATTTTTTGAATGTGATAGTGGAAAACTACCTTTTAATTCTTCACGGCTCATGTTCCGATCATACATTCTATAACAGATGTTGCTCGTGTAGATGTGTTCTATCACCCAGTTTTGCTACCTTCTTTACACTCACTCTGTATGTAGGATTCGTTATCAAAGTATGACACTTTTGGATATCACACATGTTAAAGAATCACATTTACAGTTTTAAAATTTGAACCCCCTTAAATCAAAAGATTAACTATAAAATTTCTTTACCAGTTAAGAATGAACTTTAATTTCAGAAGTCTACCACATGGTGCGGAATTAAAATCAAGCAATGACATACGTATATATATGTGGTGCCAGTCCCTGTAAGCTGAAAATTAATCCCTGTAAGCTGAAAGCTAATCCCTGTTGAGAGAAGCAGGTCAAATCCTTTAGATACACCTCCTGCGCGCATGACAAAAAATGAGTTAGAAGACGGTTGTAAACAAAGATTAAAAGACGTACCTACTTCAAAGAGAAGTACAGGTCCAATCCCTAGACGAACACTTGAATCCATTATTTGTATTTTTTTTCGTTATGTGAATCTTCCATGTTTTTGTAAAGTTCTTTGTTAATACATTATTTTTATATTTTTTTCTAAGATAAAGAGAAAATAGGGCGGAATTGTTTAAAATAGTTTCCGATTTTTTATAGTCAATACTAATTTTTTATTTTACACGGCATGTATGCATGCCATACGCATCGCAATAGACGTTTGGTTCGACATGTATGCACGAATGCTTACGTTAAGGAATAGTAGACCTACACCCTAGCTTTTAGCTTGTACAGTCGTAGGGAAATTTTTACGAAAGATTTGTTAAATAACAAAATAGATAAATACTCTAAAGTTAAGCAGTTTCTAAAACACTTTAAAACAAGAAGCCTTTAAAGTTTAAACGCTATTTTCTTTTGTTTTCGTGAGTAGAATAATATTTATATAGTACAATTCAACTCTTTTAACTACGTCACAACCAACAAGAAAAATTTTCATCAACGACAGCAAAAGCTAGTAGCCACAATAACCCGACAGTCAATACAAGATTTGTTTCTATAGTTTTACAAGTGTTTTATATATTCATCGGAATACTTTTTTAACTTTATGAAGTATACATAGAGATGTATAATTAGATTAATAAGAATTATTTATAAGTTTGACTTATGAATATTTAGTGGTAGATAAAACAAAATATTTTTTAGTTTATATTTCGGCCTTGAAGGTGCAGTATAGTACTATACCCTACATTTGAGGTTTTTAAGAAATTTCCAGAGACAATTCCCAATTCTAGTGACAATTTCCAATTCTAGTGACAGTGAACTAGACATATATCAATAAAACATAAGACATTTATTTTATAACTGAAGAACATAAATTTTTTTCTACCGTATCTTCTATAAATATCAAGGCTGATTTTTATCGGAACAGATTTTAATAACCGGTAGTAAGAACAATTCCTTCAATTTTTCTTTTCTTTCGGCAAAAGTAAACTTTTTGTGGCTATTACAACATATAACTACTGTAGCAAAGGCGCTATAACAATACTATATAGCCTGACAATACTCGTATACAGAAACTAGTTATAAATTTTCGGAAAGACTGATCTCTATATGTTATTAATGCCGCCGTTGCTGTGTTAAAGATTCAGCTGCACCTTACATTTTCTGTTGCACAAAAACTATGAGACTTTTAAAAGTTATATTACAAAGGTGTGTAGAAAAACTTATAAGAAGTATGTACATAAAATGTACTTATAGATGTACTTATAACTAAACATTAAATGTACTTATAAGATGTAAGTACATTTAATGTTTAGTTTGAGATTTATTTGACTCGAAAAAAAAATACTATGCAGGCCGGAGAAAGAAAATTGAACAAGCTGAAAATTATGTTTGTTAAAAACACGAGTTTTTCTGAATTTGTTGTAAGTTATTGCAATAGGTACTTATTTTTGCAATTTTTCTCACTTTATTTATTTTACGTTACATTTTAAATTTTAATGCAAAAACTAAAGAATTTATAAACTTGAAACTACAAAGTTGTGAAGGAAAATCTACAAGGAGTACGATGAAATATAAAAAAAAATTAAGAATTGATTAGTAGTTCATGAATTATTAATTTGTCATTAAAAACTACCATACGCTTCAATCTACCGTCCTCTAGAATACAACTACCAAGTTGAAATTTGATTTGTTGAAAGGACCATCTCATTTATGAATTTAATAGATAGATTTATGAATTTAATAGACCATACGCTTCAATCTACCGTCCACTAGAATACAAATACCAAGTTGAAATTTGATTTGCTGAAAGGACCATCTCATTTATGAATTTAATAGATTAGTTATTTTTTCTCTTCAAAACTACAATTTATACGAAAGTTGTTCGAAATTTAAGTGCTTTATTCGCGATTTTTTTTCACTTTCTTTTGTTTCAAAGCAACTATTGTTGTAGAAAAATTCATTGCTCTTAACATTTCTATTTTATAAGCTCGCATTTTATCAAAGACAAAAATAACAGAAAAATGAATAAATAGAAGGAAAAATAGAAGAGAGAAACGTTAGATTTTGTCAGAAATAAATCTTAGCATTTCTATCGAAATGTTTTAAAATATAAAAGAACTATTTGAACTAATAAAACAGGTGAGGTCCGCCAGAAACACTAAGCTTTTGGAGACCGCTCAAAATTCTTTCAGCTTTTGAAAAGTAAACAATCGTTTGACAGTTGACTTTTCAAACGATCCAGTTTATAGTTTTCACGTGACGTCATTATTCTTTATTTAATTTTGATTCTTAGATCAATATTTTAAATAAATCTACAAAAAAATAGCAATAAAAAGTTAAAGTATTAAAATATACAATTCACGATTTTCAGAAACTTGGGGAACATTCTTATTGGTTGGATCGTTCTGCTGAGAATAAACTAATCACATTTTCAATTTCTAAATGTATATTTCACATGAATTTTTATTCGAATGAAAAAGTTATAATAAAATATACAGTCAGTGCAGCGTTGAATATATCTTGTATTAAAAAAAAATTTCGAACATTTTAATTTTAAAAAAAAAATGCTTATTTATAACAAAAAAGGAGTGATGCAATATTCCAATTTTTCTCTTCGCATTAAAAGCGATTAAACTTTTTTTGTCTGTTTTAGAATGACGGTGTCAGAACATTTAGCAGCGAGTCAGGAAAATGACCCTTTTACTTAAGGTTACCTTAATGTATCAAAATCGAGTACCATTAATTCTCATTCATTTCTTCTTATTGACCTTTAAATATTTTCTTACAAGTACAAGTTGATTAATTTAAAAAAATTTTTTTTTTATTTTTTTACGTTCAAAATATCACCAAAACGTTCTTACATTAAATTATAATTACATTTTTTATAAACAAAATGAACGAAATGAGAAAAAAATCATCGACTTTTGAGAAAAAAAGAAATGATGTTGAATCAATAATGATGTGATGTCAATCGGGGACGGTAGGTTGGCTATGTAGTAAAATAAGTAAAAGCCTTGCAAATTTTAACATAACTTAAAATATCTTTTTAATCCATTGTCCGCTATATCTACCTACCTACTTGCATGGCATACCTATACAGCAATGCAATTGAAAAATCAAAGTAAGTGACAAAGAATTCAAAATTGAGATTTTTATGTATTTGGCATCATTGTATGGCAAGCTACATACTGCAAAATATATTTTTTCAGAAGTAAATTTTGTTTTATCAGTTTTTTGAATTCGAAATTCTATTTTAGCATTAGTTATAGAAGGAAAATAATTGTCAAGCCACTTTTCTCGGAATCAAGCGTGAAGCACTCACGTTGTTTTTTTAAATTGCACGGCTGCTAAGTAATGCGCTTTCTGAAAAATATTTTATAGAATGGTAGACGATGACAAATTAGAGCTTTCACAATTTTCGGTAATTTTTTTTATTTAAAAAGCTTTATCACGAGATGACTGGAAAGAAAGTGGAGTTTCATATGAACTTTTGAATCATTAACATATAATTGCGTAGAAAATAACATTATATCAAATTTACTGAACTAAGAAGCATACGTTAAAACATAAACCGTCCTACAACTAAAGAAATT
Organism: Parasteatoda tepidariorum; assembly: GCF_043381705.1. Lineage (NCBI taxonomy): Eukaryota > Metazoa > Arthropoda > Arachnida > Araneae > Theridiidae > Parasteatoda > Parasteatoda tepidariorum. The sequence continues at coordinate 62,030,743 of NC_092213.1, forward strand.
TTTCCACAAAGCGTAAAAAATTGACAGTTCGGGCTTTGATGAAATGTCATATCATAAATATTAAACGAACCGTGATGGGACTGTCGGAAAAGCACTCAGCTGTCATTGAAAAGATAGGGGTTCGATCACCAATGACGGTTTGAAGCCCACTAAGTTTCAAATCGATTGGTTCCCTCTTGTCTGGGTAATGAAGGTTGTTAGCATGTATCAGCAGCCGACCTCATAACTCCCATACATTTTGGCGTTGGGCAAAATGTATGGGAAGAAATTGTGAAGGTTTAACGTACTTGACCTCCCTGGTCTACTATGGATTGTAGCGGGAATACTATTTTTAAATATTTAATCGCATAAAATAAATTTTTAGAGTATAATTTCTTAAACTAATGCAGAATATTTACTATATAATAAGACGCTAATACTTTTAACACGGGATCGAAAGTAAAAAAAACATAATGCTTAATAAATAAATAATTTTAGCAGAAAATNGGACGTCTAGTTTCTGCCACACTAGATGGCAGAACCGAGACTCTATTTGGATGCTAAAGTACACTAGGAATTTAATTTTCCCGGAAATGCCAAGAGCCAATAAGACACTCCGGGGATCTTTTACATGCCGTATAATAATATGAGCAACATGGCCGTTGAGGATTTTCTGCATCCCGAAAATCCGGTGTCTGGGTCGGGGATCGAACCCGCAGACCTGGGCTCAGAAGGCCGACGACAAACCAACTGCGCGCCACCCAGCCTAATATAGAATATTTACTATATGATGAGACACTAATACTTTTAACATGGGATCGGAAGTAAAAAAACATAATGCTTAATAAATAAATAATTTTTGCAGAAAATTCTCCGTATATATTAAGTTCTTCAGAAAAATCATATCATTCACTCAAATGAATCAAAAATATTTTTAATACAGTTTTGAAATAAATAAAAGATCACCGTAATGTATCCCGGAAAAACATAATGGTATCAAACAGTTTTTCACAGTTGTCTACCCTTTTTAAAAGCCAGAAAAAAAAGCTTTTTTTTTTACGCTGCAAACAGCTAAAAGCCAACTTTCATATTCGCCTTGTCAGCTTCAGATTTTTATGTTTTCTATAATCTGTAAAAAAATTTGAGTGGCAAAAAAACTCTTTTGTCGTATTTCTAAAAGTGTTTTTATCTTATTTATTTTTATGTTAGAAAGAGTTATAAAAAGTTATGGAAAATAAAAAATTTACATTTCATTAAGCTACAAATTGGGCATGAACTCTTGCATCGCCTAACATCAACTTTTTCTAAAAAAATTTAAATTATATAATTTCATTTATTAACGTAATTAAATTCCAAACATATTTTTAATGTTGCATAAAGCAGTGCTTTTCCAATTTCTTGACCTCTGCTCATTCAAAAAATATTTTTATGTCCTACGTATGTATTATTAAATATAAAAAAATGGCGACTATAATTGATATATTTACACAAGCAAAGATATCCCCTCATCCAATTACTTTTTCTGTGAATTTTAAAGAAACATTTTCACTCTCAAATTTTTCTCAGCAAATATTTTGGAAAAGAAACGAGGAAATTTTTGAAGCAAGGCTTACAAAACAGTTCTTTTTCTGTCTTTCAATTTTTTTCAAGTATACAAAATAGATTACGATACATGATTCTAGCTACCGGACTAAAACTAAACTCCGCAACTCCTTTTTTTTGTTTGTGAATCGTAGTTTAATAAGATTTGCATGAAATATTAAACTAGAAAATGCTAAACATCTTCCAATTGATTGATTGATTGATATGAGTGGAATCTCGGTGTTAAGCGCGAAGCGCTTCTAACCGATTCATCTATACTGTTTTGGCATTTAGTCCAGAGGTCATATACAGTTCATAGTTCTAAGTTAGGATCAGATAATAAGTCCATGATGAGGTGAGGCATGAGTTGATTCAGTAGTACATCAGTTGTATGGGGAATTCCCCTGGATTAAAGTTGTGAGAAGATGCAGTACGTCTTGGTCCTTCAGCAAGTCTTTAAGTTCACAACATCTTCCAAAATATCAAATAATCTAATATTGGCATAAGATAAAATAAAAAAAACGGTAACATATATTTGTGAAACTCCCTGCGGGTGATTATGATTTTTGTAGATTAAACAAAATCTATAAGTTTAAGAACATTAAAACAGCTCAAATAATCCTATGTAAACAGACAAACTAGTTTCTGTTCTATAATGAAGAACCTTCTGTTGTGTTGGAACATGAAACTTTGGACAGTTTTCGACATTAAAGAATGTTCTTCATTATAGAACCGAAGCTATACTATGTTAATATGACATTATTCTTTCCTTTTCACATTAACTTTAAAATTAAAGAACATCAAAAGAGTGCAAATAATTCTACGTCCGCAGACGAACTATAGTTTCTGCTCAATAGTGAAGAACCTTCTACTGCGTCGGGACATAAAACTTTGTGTTTTGACTATGAAGAATGTTCTTCATTAGAGAACCGAAACTATAATATGTTAATTTGACAGTGTTCTTTCTTTTTCACGTTAACTTTATTCACATAAATCGCTAAGTTAACTTCGTCCTTATTTTAATGTGACGAAATAATTTTACTTTAAAAGAAAAAAATAAAATAGAAAAAAATTTTTTTTCAGAAATTATTTATTTTTGATTATATTTTCTACATATTTTAAAGCGAAAAAATGTCATAAGCTTGTTTTAAATCTTTTTAATGCTTAATAACAAAAAATATATATTTTGTCACTGAATAAATTATCTGTGGTAACTCTTATTTCCGTTTAATAGATCCAATTAAAGCTGCTTCTCTCTAACTAAAGTATCATTTTCTTCTTCAGAAACTTTATGAAACTGAAGGCTTATTTGTCTAATCATTTGCTTGTTCTGGTGAATCATCATTGTTGAGATTCTTTTGAGATGAAGGGCTTTGGTAAAAAGAATCCTCATTGTCCTTCTTGATGTGTGAAGCATCTTGATGAAAATAATCCTTATTGCCGTGATTGTTTTCGAAATCCGAACCCTCCGTCTGAATGTCACTTTCTATTTGACTAAAATCAGAGGCAGCTGTATAGTATGATGAGGCTGTATTTTTACCAGGTGATTCATTATTAGTAGTGAGAAGAGTTTTATTCAAATATTTCTGTGAGCTAGGGCATAATATTGAACTGAGACTTTTTTCATAATTCTTATGGTATGCATTGATGAACCGACGTCGAGCCTCGGACATCTTTTCAAGTCTTCCTAAAGAAGAGAGAGAGTATTAAAAATATGAAAATTCTGTGTAATTATGTTTTTATATGACTGGCAATTTGTGGAAGAAACTTTATTTTACTGGTAGCAACATAAACACAGAGTGTCTCGAAATTCTATGTACAAAATCAAAAGGGTGATAAAAATATTAAAAAAGTAAACAGTTAACATGGAATATGGGATAAACGATAAGTTTTGGTGCTTAAAAACACTCGGATTCATCGGAAGAACAATGGCAAATAGAGGAGGTTAAAGGCAAAAGTTTGTTTAGACGAAATACGTTTTTTGTTTGTTTGTCTGATTTTGTAAATTAAGATCAATCCAATCATTAGATAAACATTATTAATGGTTACTGGTAGCAACTAAACATTTACTGGTAGCAACATAAACACAGGGTGTCTCGAAATTCGATGTACAAAATCAAAAGGGTGATAAAAATATTTAAAAAAAAAATAGTTAACATAGGATATGGGATAAACGATAAGTTTTGGTGCTTAAAAACACTCGGATTCGTCGGAAGAACAATGGCAAATAGAGGAGGTTAAAGGCAAAAGTTTGTTTAGACGAAATACGTTTTTTGTCTGTTTGTCTGATTTTGTAAATTATGATCAATCCAATCATTAGATAAACATTATTAAGCTTCTATTTTTTATTTTGTATGCTGCACGTCTATTGCTTGCTCAAAATTATATTCTGGATGAGAAAAAAAATTTACAGGTGGAATTTTATTCTTACGCATCGCATTTGAGCACGCATTAGAATACTTTGAAATTTAAATACGGCGAAAATATTCCACTTCATTAACAATTCGCATTTTAGCTATCAAAAATTGTTACAATACGTGCTTTTAACTCGTAATACATTTCAATGAAAATAAAGAATTTGACTATGCTTACAGACTTAAATAATAAAAAGATGGTTTAGGCTAAATTTAAATCAGAAAATATTTCAACTTTAAACTAGTAAACAAACAGATTAAAAATGATTTATAGATACGAAAGCTTGTAGTAGAATAAATTCAGGAGCAGAAAGAAAACTTGCCATGCCCATATGAAGAATAATTAATATTTTTTTTTAAATTTGTGAAACTGAATAAATTAAGAGAAAGGAGTCAATGAGAATAATGGTGTTTTCATCAAAAACACTCCCAAGAGAAATTTGAAAAATGTGCCTTAACATTATATTGCCTAAAACCTTTCAAATGTATTTATTTTTTTAAACATAGTATTAAAACCATCAATAAAATAACTATGTTTGGACATAATAGCTCTTATAAACTGCTTGAGCTGTAAGCAAAACAACAATATTGCCAGGGTAAGAACCTTCATGGACAATAATTTATATGTAAATAAAGGATTATTTACTTAATCGATTTTATTTTTGATTATGTAAAACGCCTCGCAGAAATTAGAAATAAGTCAGTAGTATTTTTGAAAAATAGTACATGCAGATAAATCAAAATTCGATTAGTATAGACCAAAAATATTCTATTGCTTCTACTAATTTTGTTTTAATCTGTATTTTGATTATTGTTGTTATGTTTCCGGAGTGAATGATAGTGCTCCTTTTGACCACGAAATTCGTCTATTGGTTGAGTTAAATGATTTGTTGTGTCAATGAACAATCTCATGTGCAATCAAAAACTTTAATTTGTGATAAACATAAGTTATTTTTTGTACATAAATATGAATAAGTATGTTTTTATGCATTTATATTTGGTACAAAGATATTTCAGGTATTGTGAGATACATTTTCAGAAAACGTTTTTTAACAAAAGTAATCATTAATATGTATGTGTCACTTGATGGATTTATCCAGTTTTTAAGGTTTATTTTTATTTATTAAACTTGTTGTCCAACAAAATTACTTTTTCTTCGGAATATTTTTTTCATGGGATGCTTTGTTATGGTACCTGAAAATTCCCCTACTTTCTTCTTTACGTTTACTCTTTTTTTAAAGGGAAATGGGGGTGATCTGAGGGTGGAATCGAATTTCTTTTTTGGCAATTGCTTCTGATGTGAACAGGCAATTGTTTCTGATGCAATTTTTCACGCCGACTTAAATGAGACCAATCGTGAGACGACGATACTAATAGTTTAGAATAAAGGTTTAGAATAGTTTATACGGTTTTAAGTACAAACAAAATTTTGAATTTGTTCTTATTTACGTATCTGATATTGCATTCTAAAAAAACTAATTCATTGTTTCCTATGCATGTTTTTACACAACATGAGACTATGAACGAGTCAGTGGAAAAAATAGTTCAAAAGTTGTAAGAGTTTTTATGTATGAAAGTGTTTCTTTTGGCACGTATTATGTACCCGTACGTATTTATGTATTATACACTACATATTTATACATTGCCATCCAGAAACTATCTGAAGAAGTAAGGTATATTTTTCCCGATGTGAATTTTTACGTTAAATTAAATGAAACTAATCCCGAGACGAATATTTTAGAAGCTAAAAGCGTTTAATGTACAAAAAGGAAAAATTTTATACAGGCACTTATTTACACATCTTACATTTATATACAGGCAAGTGAAGTAATCGAATAAGACCAAACACAAATCCATAGGGCTAATATTTCAATTGTTAAAATGTTTTTGTGCAAAATCTACCATATTTTAATTGCACTCATTATGAAAAAAATACTATAACATCAAAACCATTTATCCTATAAATTCGCAGTTTACATCTTTCAATTTAATATAAAAAAATTTCATCGAAAAATCTGCTATATATGTTCAGGTGGCCCCAAGAAAGTGAAGTAAAAAGTCACTAAGTCGTGACAAAAATAGTACTTTTTATACATGGAAAGAATATAGATTCATTCGAATTAGCGTGAAAAATACATGTGAAACAATGCCTCACTTGTCTAGATAGCAATATCAGATGCATTCCTGTACAAATTAGTACTTTTTGTACGTGCAACCCTTATAACTTCTAAACTTTTAGTTTAATTGTATCTGTATTGATATCATTCAATTCAGCGTAAAAAATACATAGGAAACAATACTTCACTTGCCTGTTTAGTAAAAATTCGATTCTCTCTCTCAAATCATTTCCATTTCCCTCAAAAAAGGTGAGTAGAGACTAGAATTGGAGAGTTTTTAGATCATTTATAAAAATGCAACAAAGCTTTTTCTCAAAAAATATCTTGGTTATAAATTTTTCTGAAGAAAAACCCTTTTTTTTTAAGCTGTAATTATTGAACTACTGATATAGGAAAGACTTTCAAATATCTTTTAGATATTTGAAAGAGTTAAATGATAGATTGTTTCCCCCCTCTCCTGAGTTTCGTAAATGGGGGAACCCTGTCTTCTTTATTTGGTCATCAGTTTTTGACAGGGTAAAAATATTAAATAAAAAAGCAGGATGCAGCACAAAGAAAAGAAAAATTCATTTTTTCATTGATCATTAAACGGGGGAAAAGACATTGGAGGCTTAGGAGACATTGTAAGTAATATGCCGCACTCGTTATATCAAACTTTTAACTGTGTATTGTTCCCTATTATTTCATTTTGTAATATTAAATTAGTTTCAAAAGAAAATTTTCAAATTCGTTACACCGAACTTTTACTGTATATTGTTCCCTATTATTTCATTTTGTAATATTAAATTAGTTTTGAAAGAAAATTTTCAAATTCGTTATATCGAACTTTTACTGTATATTGTTCCCTATTATTTCATTTCGTAATATTACATTAGTTAAAAGAAAATTTTCAAATTCATTATATGGAACTTTTACTGTATATTGTTCCCTATTATTTCATTTTGTAATAATATTAAGTTAGTTTCAAAAGAAAATTTTCAAATTCGTTATATCGAACTTTTACTGTATATTGTAATATTACATTAAATAAAAGAAAATTTTCAAATTCATTATATCGAACTTTTACTGTATATTGTTCCCTATTATTTCATTTTGTAATAATATTAAATTAGTTTCAAAAGAAAATTTTCAAATTCGTTATATTGAACTTTTACTGTATACTGTTCCCTACTATTTCATTTTGTAATAATATTAAATTAGTTTCAAAAGAAAATTTTCAAATTCGTTATAGCGAACTTTTACTGTATATTGTTCCCTATTATTTAATTTTGTAATATTAAATTAGTTTCAAAAGAAAATTTTCAAATTCGTTACATCGAACTTTTACTGTAGATTGTTCCCTATTATTTCATTTTGTAATATTAAATTAGTTTCGAAAAAAAATTTTCCTGTGTTTATTCTTCATTAGATTTATTTTATCTGGTAAGAAAAAAACTTTTAAAAGCTCACAAATATTTTCTGCATATTTCTTCAATACAGATGATAATCCAAAAATTTATATTTTAAGCCAAAATACATTCTAAAAAATTTTAATATAAGCAGGGCATGTTAAAACGTGATAAATTTAATATCACTTAGTTTTTCGCAGTGACCTCTGGCGAAATGTTCTACAACAAAATATTATATGTAGAAAAGCCGTAAATCTGTCTACACTAAAAAATGAAGAAAAAAAATCTTCAAAGAAATATTTTTCCAGTAATTTTGACTAAATTTAAATTACATTTTAAAATGTCTAGACAGCATGAAATAAAAAATCTTGATACCATGTTGAGAGTAAACATAGTTCAAACTGTTGCTAAATCAACAGTTTCTTTTGTTTGAATAAATCATGAAAATGTGATAGGTTTCAGATTCGCTACATAGGTTTCATATCTGTCACAGTTATATAATGCTTTTTAAAGTTTGAATTTGAAACATAAAATACATTCTAAAACTTTGTAACACTGAGTCTATCGTCTAAGTCAACATATGAATATAACTATAATCCGTTTTTAATAGTACAGAAGAAATTCTCTCTTACTTTAAGATTAATTTGCAGCACGTATCATGAAAATAAGGAAAAAAAAAGTTTTTCCTAGAAGAAGTAGAACGTTTAACTAGAAATTAAATTGGATTACTAAATAGAATTAAAAAATATCAGCATCTTTTTGTGTTCGACAAATATTTGCTAGCTTTAATTAGATAGTTCTATTGACCTAGTGATAAAAACATGCACATTTCGTGAAAAGAATGTTATTTTAATAATTCGAAATAAATTTTAAATCGTGGAAAATTGCAGAAGGTGTAAAAAATAGAGTGTACCTAGCTGTACCACTCTTACTGGTACAATATTTTTCTCAGTGTACAATTGCATAAAAATTATTTAATGAAAACAAAGATTTTCTTGTCAAAACTTGTGCTCCTCTCTCCGTTATGTTCAAAATGTTTGGTGCCGCGATGGCTCAGGGGATAGAGCGTTCCCCTTCCCGTTAGGGGTTCCAATGAGGCGAACCGGGTTCGAATCCCAGTCGATACGAATTCCGCATTCGGCTTGCACCGACCTCAGTGCTGACGTGAAATATCCTCAGTGGTGGACGGAGTATGGGTGAGAGGCCCCTTGCCGTCAGGCTAACCGTGAGAGGCTCTCGTGTTTTTCCTCTCCATGTAACGCAAATGCGGGTTAGCTCCATCAAAAAGGTATCCACGAAGGCAAATTTCTCCCAATACTCGATCCAGGAGTTCCCTTGTCTTCTGGATTAGGTTCAAAAATTACAAGGCTACGGAGTTGAACATTAGTACCAATGCAAATTGGGTCGGCTGTTCAATGACGGTTATGAAATTATAAAATAAAATAAAATATTTGATGAGGGCCCCAAGAAATTCTGTGGGCTTTGTACTGATATTTGTCTAGAAGGGCTCCTGGCACTAGCGTGAATTAACTACCAATTTGAAGTTTCTTTCTAATACTGTTTTTCCTTTAATTTTTTTAAAATTACTAAACTTTATCAGATTTTTTTAAGTTATTAATTTAAAAACCCATGACTTGCAAAAAGCATTCTGACGTTTCCATACCTTGTGAAACTAATTTAATCAAATTCGCCTTAAAATGTCACTCAACATGTTTTTCAATTACGATCAACTATATTTATCAACTAACATATCTACTTTAATTTTTTTGCTCCATTACTTTATTCACAAATTTATATTGTGATTTTAACTATCACTACATACATATATCGGATAAGATGGTTTCCTTTTACTTTAATTACGATTTACGATGATTAATTACGATGATTTACTTTAATTTTTTTGCTCCATTACTTTATTCACAAATTTATATTGTGATTTTAACTATCACTACATACATATATCGGATAAGATGGTTTCCTTTTAAATGGAGTTCGTAAGGTTCTTAAAAATTTAAAATGGCGGCAGAAAAACAAAAATAAAATAAATGTAAGAAGATAAAATATATTCCATTACATTTATACTCACCACAACATTCGATATTAAGTTTCAATAAATCTAAATAACTGTTATGTTTCGAAATTTTAAAGTTAAAGATGACTTCATAATTACAATATTGGTGCTACGTTTTTTTCTTACTTTTTTTAAGGACAGCGTGGACCATGCTTTGAAGTATTAAAATACAGAAGTTTGCTACAACTAGCATCAGATTCTGATCAAAATAATAATTAAGACTCAAATGTAACACATTATACTTGTTGATATAAACTTATTTGGCTTCATAAAATATGAAAATGGTAACAAAAGTCGACATGTTTCATGTACTAAAATCTTCAATGGAGTTCCGTATTTTATTACAAGTAAAAAATTTTCCTGACTACCATAAGTCAGGAAAACCCAATAGAATTTATCCTCAATCAAAATAACACAAGATCCTAGTGCTCTCAGCTCACATCTCTTTAAAAACTCTGTATCTGGCGACAATACAAGTCTAATCATTTCCTGATTATTAAAAACAAAATTTATCAACATTTTATCGCCGAGGGTAATTTATTGTCAGTCAAAATTTTTAAATATTTCTGAGTAGTAAGTGTGTTTAGATTTTAATCGGAGTTAAGTGGATGGTAATATAAGTTTCAACTATTTCCTAATTACTAGAGGCAGACTTTATTACACTTTATCAACAATGAAAATTTATTGTTAATCAAAATTTGAAAAATGAGAATAATGAGAATGCTCAAATCTTCACTGGAGTTATTTATTTTATTACACATTTTAATTCTTTCCTAATTGCCATAAGCAGATTACCGAATAAAATTTATTTTTCATTCAAATACTGCAAGACACTGAAATATTAAATAAAGTGTCTGGTAGCAATTCAAGTCTCAATCGTTTACTGACCGACAAAAACATAATTTATCGACATATCACGAAAGGGAATTTATTGTCACTCAAAATTTCTAAATTTTTCTGAGTAGTAAGTGTTTTCAAATTTCAATCAGAGCTAGCTGCATAATATAAGTTTCAATAATTTCCTGACACTGGATGCAGAATTGATTGCATATTAACGACAAAGGAAATTTATGAACCAACAAATTTCGACTAGATGCAGATCTTGCTAGCGATCTTAAATTTTAACTGGATATCTGTGCTGGATAATAATACGATTTCTCAGAATAAAACAGAATTTATGTTGCCAATTTATCACCAAATGGAACTCCGTCCATCCTCCGTCAAAATTTCGATCATTTTCATACTAACAAAAGAACATAAATTACAAAAGAGTTCTATTTCAAAAACAAAGCAAGTTGTATATGTTTCCAAAGTGTTGAAAGCGAAATTTGAGTCTTTTTTCTGTACTTCAACTACTTCAACTGTACTTCAACAAAAATTTCAACTATTTTTTGGCGTAAACGATCGGAATCTAACTAAAACTGAGAAAACAACAACATTAAAAAAATTAGTTCTACATTGAATAAACTAAGCAGGAAAAAAAAGTAATTTTATTTTGTAAGACCTAAAACGAAATAGATATAGGACGTATCACTTCTAAACCTCAATTACTTTCAAAAATTCCCTACAAGTCATAAAAGTGATGCAGCCAGCGTTTTTAGTTTTATCTCTGACGGAAATAAATATTTTTTTCCCTTTTTGGTTGACTAAAATGAAGTATTTTTTTCGAGCTCCATCTTATTATTTCAAAATAATCTATGAGAAGATCTTACTGATTATATTTAATTGTAGCATAAGTTAACACGTTGAATGCCACGCTAATTTTACAAGACTAACCCGTCTCACCGGTGACCCCAGTGGAGCTACGAACAAACTCAGTGTCGGTCACCGGTGACCTGAATGGCATTCAACGTGTTAATTCTATCAATTCGAGTTTCAATGTAAGGTTGGAATCTAATGATTTACGTACTTCTTGTTCTCTCTTTGTAGTGCTTTTCTCGTAATTTCTTCTGTTCAAATAAAGTGGATGGTGCAAACCTTAATATCTTGTAAGAAGGCTCTGACATCTCGTCTAACCATTTGTTTAAAACCCTCAAGTCCTGTTTTAGCATCTAAAAGAAAATGTCTATTTGTAAATGAAGAGCTTAGTTCAAAGCGGTTCTATAAATGAGTTTCGGAAAAAAAAATGAATTTATCAATGATAGATAATATTTTAGTTTAATTTAACTATTCATAATTAATTAATTTTGATAAGTCTTTAAATTTCGCAGATATCAATGGATGAAGACATTTAGAAACAATCTTTAAATATTTTCAGAGCGGAAGAAGGTTCCAAGTGCCTAAATAAAGAGTCGAAGACAATCTCAGAAAACCTCTCTCTTGGCAACCAATTACAACGCTGAGTGGGAGAAAGCTCTGGCTCAAATAATTGAAATGCGTGATAGGAAATATATAGATTTCGTCGTTCAGATGCCCGTGAACGTAAAACAAAATCAAAGCTTTGTTTTATTTAGCTAAAGACTCAATACGTTAGGTGTACCTGAAAGTTCTGTCCAAATAGTTACTCATACTCATATGTGGTGGTTATCTTAGCATCAGCCCTGCGAGGGGCTCTAACTAATTCATCTGAGTGGGAATAAATAATAAACCGCCGAAGGGCAACTGAGTGGTGAAAGTTGGGGTTCAGTAACACTTACTGAGAGAAAATGAAAATGAAATCAGATTATTAATTTATACTCATTCAATAATATATAAGAAAATTATAAAAAAAGTGGTACGAATTTACCTACAAACTCAATGATAATGTTCTAGCTTAAAGTGAAATAGCATGCATAGCGCAAAAGAGCCTGTGCATACATATTTAAATATCAACTAATCAGTACATCTGATATATATATCTTAGGATAAAGAAGCGTTACCACTTTTTTTTATTATAACAGAGCCATTTTCACCGTTGTATATAGGGACATGTTCTTTCTCACCATTCAATTGCGCTTCGGCGGTTTATCATACATTCCCATTCAGATGAATTAGAGGCCCTCGCGGGGGCTAATGATAAGATAACTACAACATATGAGTGCAGGTTCTTTCTCGGACAGAGTTTTCTCCATATTCTTAATATGAAGTTAAAACAAACTATTTTACTACGTCTAATCCTATTGATGTCTGACTTCTCTTATGGGTTGGGTTCAAAATTAAAAACATACGGAGTTGAACATTGATAGTCGTTAACTCAAAATTGGGTAGGTTGATCAACGCCGGTTATAAAATATAAAATTTATATATAGACTCATTCACTTCAAATAATAAAGTTAATCGATTATTGGGATATCGTCTTATAAACTTGGAAAGATAGTAGCGAAAATTAGATCAAGCATATAAACACCAAAGTATTAAGCAGTATTTAAAAAGGTTTCTCTAAAACCTTAATAAAATTTCCACCACTTTTGCATTTTGCTATCAAAATTAAAATTTCTATGTCCTATGAAAACTCTGAAATAAATTTTGTAAACGTCATAATTAGTAAGTGACTAACAAATGACCTCAGTACTAAACTCATTTAAGATTGCTATTGCGGAAACGCAACATTTCAACTTAAAAACAAGCTTTTATGAAAAAGTGGTAAGGTATTAAGGTTTAAAGTAATCTCTGTTTTTAAAATACCGTTGCATAAATTCTCTCGTGTTCTCTGAATTGGGCGGGTCGAGGTATAAATAAACAATACCGTTGCATAAATTTAGATCAAAACAAAGAAAGTTCATAAGTGCGTTAGCCCTTAGATTAACTTCAAAGAGAAAAATCTATATTATCCACGAAAGTTTTTACATGCATAAATGTTTAACCACTAAGCCTTCATTTGATTAATTCATTTATTAATTAAATTTTGTGCAATGCCCCAAACCATAGTTTATTAATTCTGGTAAAGAATTCCGTAGCAAGCTCTAATTTTAGCCAGAACGAATGCTCAACGTTGTTTTTTGTTTATTACGTTGTTTTATTCAAAAATGTTTTATTTTAATTAATTCAGATTCCAAAGTTAAAACTGATTTTGATAACATGTTGCTGTTTCTAATGACACATGGACAAGCGGACCTGACCAACCATTGGTCTTGAGAATTAAGTCAGGAAGGAGAGCTTCTCATTCGACAAAAGTACACTAGTTGGGTAAAAGAGTGACTTAGTTGAGAAGTCTCCATGATAGATGATAACACCATTCATTTGTGAGGTCACTTCAATTTCGACATAGAAATATGAAAGAGGAAGAAATTCTCTTCAGATCCCCATGGTACAAGATCCCCATGGTTGATCTTCAGATCCCCATGGTTGGTACTGAGCTGCAGCTCAGTACCAACCATAGATTTTACGAGAACTCATTGGGTCTTAGCAGCTTTGAGAATCGTACCCCAGCTCCAGCAGACCGAAGTCGGATGCTCAAACCACTTGGCTACTACGGCAGCTATTTGAATATAAAATCTATAATTACATTTAACACTTTTGAAGGCCGTGGTAAGTATACTTACCACCACGTTTTACCACTTTTAATTTAGGTTTCCATTTTTCAATAACTTCAGCTTTCTTGAAGTGAGTTTGAATAAAATTGGTAACCATTTGTCACTTTGAAAAAACGTATAAAAGTTATAAAATAAATAATTCCTTTTGAAGTTTGTAGCATTTAAGGAATTTATTTTATAAATAAAGAAAAATAAAAGTCAGTAAGTTCCTAATAGGTCATGTTAAATATATTTACCACCAAAAAAAATGGCATTTTTATAAACTAAATGAGTTGTTTTTTATATCAATTACTGTTCTTAAAACAATTTCAATTCCAAAAATACTTTAATTTACCTTTACTAGAAATAAAGGGCCCATTAAAGAGTTAATCTAAATCTACGTACTTTCATTCTTTTTTCATCGGCAACAATTTGACGCTCCCAAAAAGTTTGATTTGGTTCCGATGGTCCTAAATATCTTAGTTTTATCTCGTCTGGTTCTTTTGACACTAAAAGCCCAGTGTCAGAAATTTCAAAATTCAAGCTAAAAAATATATAATTATACATACATTTTTACTTTTATATTGATGAAAATATTTTCTAAAGGGAAAATATTCTTGAACCTTTTTATAAACGGAACAAAACATACTACAAATGGATTTTCTTCTGGGATTTGAACTAAGTTAAGATTATGCAAATATTTATATCAGGCAAAATTTATTAACAAGGTTTATACAATGGTTGGTGCGTAGTATTAATAATAAAAAAGTGGGTGAGAAAATTGTAATATTCATCATTTTTGTGCAATATGCGTACTTTGATTTCAATTACATAATAGTTATTTCCATTACCTTATGAGGGATGTCAACTGACCCACTTGCTGCAAAAAATTTTAAGTTCTACAGAATTGAAAGTGCGTAGAATTTTATTTAATTTGCTGGCATTTTAAAAGTCACGCAACGAGATAACTCACACAATATAGAGCAGTGTTTCCCAACGTGGGGCCCACGCCCCACTGGGGGGCGATTTGATTGTTAAGGGGGGCAATTAGAAAATGAACTCAACACGAGTTTAACCCTTTTGCTCCGGGCCATTTAAATGCAATGCCAGATTTCGGCGCCAAAATTGAAAGAAAAAAATTTAATTTTAAATAATTGCGTCAATAAATATTATGTGACTTAGCGATTTTTTAAGCGACAAACCTGAAACGAAATATCTGTTTACGGTCGATGGTAAAGCATTTGTAAGTTATTTAGCCGATATCTTTGAAAAACTAAATATATTAAAGAAACAAATTCAAGGAACAAATGGCCGAATTTACTACCGTTTATCGGTAGCTTCACAAATTCAACTTTAGTATAAACGGTAGTTTCACAAATTCACATTTAGGAAAAACTGTAGTTTCACAAAATACTTTTTCTTAGAATTTTATTTTTGTATCCCTTAAGAAACGATAAATACATGTTTTTGTGTTGATTTTTTAATATAATTTTTAATTTTTCACAAATTATGTCTAAATTTTCACAAAATAGGTACCTCTCAGAAAAACCTAGACAGACCCCTGATATGTTACTAGGGGGACATAAGAATTTTAGAAAGGCTTAGGTGGGGCATGGCACAAAAAAGGTTGGGAAACACTGATATAGAGTTTAATTAAGTGTACTTTTGAATTACTGTATGTCGTAGTTGACTAATTCGCAGCAAATCAAATTTATTAATACAATAATGTACGTTTAAACAGAACTTCTGTTATACACTTAAAATTTCTTTTCCCACAAAGCTGATAGAGCATATGTATTGTAGTTCAAATTTGAATGTTTATCTTTCTTATAATTCTTTCCGATACAATAAATTTTGATTCCAAATTTTCGAAAAGCAGTAGATTATCAATTGCGACCGTAGATTGGAAAATTTATAAGTGAAGAGATATAGCTGAGCCCTATGTCGCTTAAAGAATGGTGGTTGCTGTAAACGGTGGAATGTTTAGATAGGATTATTGTTACATTTCTGGTGGTTTGAAATATTTTTGGATGTGTTACCCGGTTGAACACTGCTCCAGAAAGGGTTAATTGAAAGTATATAAGTCTGTATACGCAAAAACTGCACGACGTACTAATTTTAATTAACTGTATTTAGTACCGAAAACTTTGATCGTGGTTACCATTTAGCTAAGAAAAATTCAATAGTGGTAACAAAAAGGAGACATACCTTGATTATTTAATAAATTTGTGACAATCGATATACGTTTCAATGATTTAATGTAATAGTATTTAGCGAGGTACCTGCCTTGCGTCACTTGCCTCGTCATCGAAAAATATTTGCCTATAGGCAACGGTGGAATGATATTGAGAAATATACTTGTAAATAATAAAATGAATGATATGTACTAAAAAAAAAATTCGATGAATAATGAATATAATATACAGGTACGAAAACGAGAAGTTCGAATGATATACATTAAATATTTACATGATCGAAAAAGGAGTAGTATTTACATATTTACAATAAGGATCGAATATATCGCTTTATGTTGCTTTTTGAGGAAAACATATGTGCCTTATCTGTAAACAGTAAAGTAGCATCTTGAAAATGGAATTTTAGTGCTAATATGAATTTACTAACACTGCTACAGTTCCAAAAAAATAAATAAATCAGAACACTATGGGTAGTTGTGTTGTATTTAAAATGGTGGGAAAATTAAAATTTAAACATTTTGTTATCTTCAGGGATAAATTGATTCTCACTTTTTAATTCCACGGTCCTTTTTTGTTATGTATTCCTTTTCAAAAATGCAAAAATATTTTATTTTTAGCGTGAGCAGAAAGATGTAGCTTTCTTTTCACACATCTTTTTAAAAATTATTATGATTTGTAGAATGTGTGTTGCATAAATGCATCATTAAACTGAAAAAAAAATATGCCTAAGGATACGTTTTCTAACTAGATGATTGACTAGGGATGCAACATTTACCCAGAGTTATAACAAATGATTCCTGAAATGAAAGTATATGTATCTATATTTTGTTCTCAAAAATATTTATTCTGAAATAAAACATTTTTTTTACGTTTTTATTCTAAGTTTTTATAGTTCTCAGAGGAAATATAAAACTTTGAATGAATGCGTGAATCTCAAAAGGGTAAGACCAATGCTGACGTTCAAATTTTTTTTTCTTTCAGCTAAAAAGCGATTTTGAAATAAAATCCATGTTTTTTTTTCTGATCCTCCCCGTCGAAAAAAAACTCCAAAAAACGGGAGGAAGATTATTTCAATAAATAAGAAAAAAAATCTGAAGTAAGGGGTCGAATATTTTTTTATTTATTTCATTCTAACGAATTTCAGTTATTGAAAATACTCGTTTTTAAATAGTTAGGTACAAGCAAAGAATACCACATACTAGACAGTAATTAAATTGAAAGAAATAATAATAAATATTAAAATATTAATTGTAATAAATAATTAATATATTAATTGTAGCAATTGATAAATTAATTTAATAAGTAGTTAATCGCTTAATAATTAATATTAATAAACACTAAAACAATTTTAATATTTTTTTTTATTGAAACATGAGTTGACCTATACTTTTTAATATATAATGAACCGATACGGGCACAGTCTAGAGGTGTAGTAAAAATTACAAACACGATAGTATATTTTTGCACTCTATATCGAAAAAAATTCTAGCTCTGTAACTTTTACTAATGTGCGTCGATATAAGCTCATTATACTTAGTTTCATAAATCTAACATGTGTATTCCCGTAATTTAATGTTTTTTTTTAAAAAAAAGTCTACTTGTTCTTTTAAATTTTAACTTAAAGTCTTTTTAAATGAAATTTAACAAAAAGTGTGGAGTATTTTGTATTTAATAAAAAGCATGTAATTGATATAATGAAAAATTGGCACTTTTCACAATCTGGTTCATTTTTTAAGTAGTTTTAGAAGATTACCTAAACCTTGCATTGCTATTAATAAATACTGTTATATTTTAAACATGAAATTAAACTATTAAATAAAAACGCTTATTTTTATTCGTTAAAATTTTATATTTATCAATTATTATTTTCCAAAATCTTTAAGGATTTATTACTGAGCAAATTTTGTGCTAGTTTTCTTATAAATTAGTAATTGAAAATAATCAACTAAAACTTGCATCAGTTTTAATATAAAACTGTGTTATGTTTTTAAACATGTAACCCAGACATAAGTAAAAAATGCTTTTTTTTTCATTAACATTTTTTATTTATTAATTACTCATTCAAAAGATGCTTAAAGATTCATTACATAACCAGGTTTGAGGTAGTTTTAATAAAAGAATCCTTAAAAACAACCAACTGAACAATTTTGTTCAGATTTTGTATTTATCAATCACTCCTTCCTAAGATACTAAAGGATTTATTACACAACAGGGTTTGAGAAAATATTTATAAAATAATCTATAAAAATAACCGAGTGAAATTTGCATCAGTATTAATAAAAACTGTTAGGTTTTAAACATGAAACCCAGACATTAGTTAAAAATGATTTATTTTTATTCGTTTGCATCAGTATTAATTTATAAATTTGCACGAACTGAAATTTGCATCAGTATTAATAAAAACTTTTGGGTTTTAAATATTAGACCCAGACATTGGTTAAAAATCCTTTTTTATATGACGGCATATTAATTTCTCCTTTATAAAATAATTCTTATCAGAATGCATTAGTGTCAAATATTTTCTATTAAAAAAGTAAAAGGCTAACTAATAAAAATAGGATAAAATATACAGTGAATATAGTTCTGCCAATATGATTTTATCAGCAAGGTTTAAGTAATGGAAAATCAATTTTCATATACCCTTCCAAGAGAAAAAGGAGAAAATTTTTTTTCCTTCCTTATACTTTTATTTTGTGGTGGGAACCTGAGAAAAATTGATTTGACCAGTGGTTTTCGCAACAAAATGCGAAAGAAGAAAGGGGAAAAATTCATTGGAACTGTTGCCAAGAGCAATAACTTCCGTCGAAAAAAAAAAAAAGAATAAATGTTACCCAAAGTTGCCCTGAGGTCTGAGGGTGAAAAGCAAATAATGTATATCAAAAAAGAAGAAAAGGTATAGCAGAAAGAAAATATATATTGGATGGAGAAATTTCCAGACACCTGTAACGCTACACTTATTTGCAGCTATTTCTTCCAAGATATTGTTACTAATAATTGAAAACGAAAGATAAACTGGCTGCAACTTTTTTGTTTTTTATTTATTCGTTATTGCTGAATTAATATAATATCAATTTTCTCCAAAAATGAATCATCACTCTCAGAATTAATCTGTTATGCATAAATCGAAGAATAACATAGGTGTTTGGTTGCAAGAACAAAAAAGTTGTTGGAATACAACTAGATATTATTTTCATATTTTTTTATTACATGGATAGGGTTAAAAAGTAAAGGATTTAATATATTGGGATGTATTGGCCTAACTTTATGTGGTAGATGATGATGAGTGAGTATTGGGTAATAATCATATGCTGATATATATATATATATATAGCATCTTGAAAATGGAATTTTANTCCCCTTTCATGGAGGCCTCCCTGACTACCGGTGATATTGTGATTTATAAAAAAATATGTATATATATATATATATATATTGGGAACAAAATTATTCTAAATTATATAAAATAGAACTAATATTTTCTTTCCAGTTTAACCCTTTCTAAGGCCGTGGTAAGTATACTTATCACCACTTTTTAAAGTCCTTGGTGAATTTTTTTACCACTTTTAATTTCGGTTTCCATTTGTTAATCACTTCAGCTTTCTTGAAGTGCGTTTGAATAAAAGTGGTAACCATTTATTAGTTTAAAAAAACGTATATAAATTATAAAATACATAACTCCTTTTGAAGTTTGTATTGTAGCATTTATAACGTTTATTTTATAAATAACGAAAAATAAAAGTCAATAAGTTCCTAATAGGTCGTGGTAAATATATTTTTCACCAAAAAAATGACATTAAATTTTAGATTAATTTTTTATTAGGTAAATGAGTTTATTTTCTTACAGCAGTTACTATTCTTATATCAATTTCAATTCCAAAAATACTTTACCTTTACTAAAAATAAATGACCCATTAAAGAGTTAAATAGAAAGCGATAGTTACTCTGCATTTCAAAGAATTAATTCATTTTTATTATAAATAATGTATATCAAAAAGAAAAGTTAGATGAAAAAAGTATATATATGGGGCTGAGAAATTTCCAGACATCTCCGTTGCACTTATTTGCATGGTATACTTAAATGGACAAAGTATACTTTGGGCTATGTGTGAATAAAACAAAATCAACAAGAACAAATAAAGGTAAAGAAACAGACTTACTACGGTTTCGGTTCTATGAACAAGAACCCTCTTCAGTGTTTAAACATTTTGTTTAGTTGATAATGCATATTAACCACACGGACAATTTCTACCTGGAAGAGGTGTCACAAAGGGTGAAAGCGATGGCATGTAGGTAGAAAGAGGTGTCACATAGGGAGAAAGAGATAGTACGTAGGGAGAAAGAGGTGTCACATAGGGTGAAAGAGATGGCATGTAGGTAGAAAGAGGTGTCACATAGGACGAAAGAGATGGCACGTAGGGAGAAAGAGGTGTCACATAGGGTGAAATAGTTTAGAATTATAGAGGCCATCTTCAGCTCTTACATCATACTCGAAATCCTCCATAGAAAAAAAACGAGTTTTTCGTGTGTTTTAAATGATATGAAGTATGCAAAATAAATGTCTACAAGCGCTGTTTAGTGTTATATTGCATTATCCAAATAACTGTCGGTAAAATATGATTTTGTTATTACTTAAAAAGGTTTTACGAATAAAAAAAATTTGGGGTTTACAGTACAATTTACGGGTTTGAGAGTATTGACACGGAAAGTGAAATAGTCAACATTCTACAAGTATCTTCGTTGCATGAGAACATAAGCAAGGAGCCCACACTATCGTATAAATTCTAACTTCTTGATAAAATTTATTCTTGTTTAAAGAACGGAATTAAAGAAGAAGATTAAAACAAATAAGAGAATATATATTTATTATGTAGAAGTGGATAAAGTCTAAAAATGATTAAGTTTATAGTAGCCTTAAGATAGATAGTTAAAATGAGCATTTTGACAGGAAATCAAAACTCTAATTAAAATAGCTTTAAGTCTCATATATTGATAAAAACGAAAGAAATTAACATAAAACAGCACTTTTTGATGGAAAAAAAATAACAAAATCTTAGCCTAATATCAAAAAGAGAAGGGTTGGTTAAATAATAATGCGTGGGTTTATGACAGATGCAGAAAATGTGTAGGTTTCAATTTGTTAGTTTTCTAATATAAAACTTTTTATAAGACGCAAAATTTAAATGAAATCATGAATGCTTTTAATATAATTTTTTTACCTATTATATTAATTAAAGAAAATACTTTACTTTTTTTTAATAGATATATCTTACTTTTGCAGTAGTTTTTCAAGCTTTTTTGCTTCAGATTTATTCAAATTATCTTCTTTTAATAATAGCTCCACTTCTTTGACCATAGCATTCTAAGGGTTGAAGAACTTTCTGAATATTAAACAATCCACCAATTTAAGAAATATCAGTATTTAATCCTTATTTGTTTTTAGTGTATAATCGAATTTTATTTATAATGATTTTTATTTATGATGAATCCAATCAGGTAATATATTTTTAAAATAAAATGTATTCGCCAAATTATTTTCATAAGAGCAAACGAAAATGCATCATTTGTCATACTCCGAATGCTTAGCTTGCTTTAAATATTATATTAAAAATTTGTTTTTTTTTTTTATAACTTCAGTGATAGCTAACACATAGTATTTTCACTCAGAAAAATTTGAACGTAAATGTACTGCATAAAGTCATTTTTCTAATTATTGCAAAATATGAAACCGAGATATCTACTCATAGCTGCCAACTTGTACGGCCGTTGAGAAATAAATTTCTTGGTGGTAGCAATACTACCGTTTTGGCGAATTAAATCTTGGAATTTAAAATTTCAAAAAAAAAATTTTTTTTTAACTACCACGACAAAACTATAATTTAAAAAATGATATGTATTAAATTTATCATTTTGGAACCATTTGCCCATAGATCTCTTATTAGTTTTGTTTTAAGGAAATTCTTCCTTACCTCATTGTTTTACTTCTGCTTAGTAAAATCTTTTCAATGAACGTACAAGTTGGCAGGTTTGTGTACTTAACGCTTTATATTTTAGAATTGCAATGATATGTCAAATACAAAAATAAATACAGTAGTGAGTCATTAATCCGTTTGTGTCTAGCATTTTTTAAAAAGATAATTACTTTTTTTCAGAAAAGGAAAAAGCAATAGCACAAGTGGTATATTACTAAGATTAAATTTGTTATAACAAAAATAACTCTGTCTACTACAATACATTAATAATATAAGCATTTATAATTGGATCCGAAACGAGGTAGTATATTACTTTTTTAAAGTTTAAGTGGTAGGTAACAGTAATGTATAACCACGATATACCATAGACATAAGTACTACACATTTTTTTCAGTTGGTAGTTTTTCATATATATACCGCTTTTTGTGCCTGAGCATAAATGGGTTTAAGTTTAATTATCTTAACTATTTTCTCATGTTAACTAGCACTTTATATTTATTAAAATAATAATATATTTTTAGATTTAAATTATGTGTTTTATATTACTAGACGAATAGCTGGAAGTTAACTACAAAATAGAGATAATTATTCAAGACGAGATCTTACGGGCCAAAACTATTCATGAAATGACCATAATAGAAAAGGTAGAACAGTTCAAACTAGACAATTTTCTTAAGTGACTTTAAATGTAGATAATTTTAAAAGATAGAGTAAAAGACAAAGTTTTAAAAGAGTCAAAATCATTCTGGAAATGTCGAAATCAGTAATTTCTTACAATATTCTTATTATTTCTCTAACAAAATTCCTAAATCCTTTAAATTAGGAAAACTCCAGGTTTGGGCTTAAGTGAATCTGAAGTAGATGTGCAAAATCTCTGAGTGGAATATTTGCCTCACTTTTCTGACATAATAAAGCTATTATCTCAAGGAAAATCACAATAGAGCTTCCCAATATCTCGATATATAGGGCCCTAAAAATTGTGCAAGAATACAGAGAGCCGCTTAATTTACAACTGTCCACAAGAGTATCCGCATAATTTTTATTTTTCATCAGAATTTCGATAAGATAACTAGACAAACTTGCTTTTACAGTTTTTTCTCATACAATTTCACCTTCTTTTTCAATTTTAAGAATCCTTTTAGCAATTTATCTCTAAAAATATACCATAATTGGAATTATTTTTTATTATCAATTATTGAAATGTCATATTACCACAATGCCATACCATACACTAAGGAGCCCCCAAGGACAAGTTAGTTCGTAAGAACAATTAAACCGGTTGCCTAGGCAGCTGATATTTTAAAATCAGTTTTATAAAATAAAATTATAATAATCCTGAGCTTTGGATAGAATTATACTGCAATTTTTTAAAGAAATATTTCTCTTACAATATTTCGTGTTTTAATAGTCACCATTCAATTTTTTAACATCCTGTAACCAAAAGGGTCTTAAAGTAATTGCTGTTAAAACTTATTTTAAAAATGCTTTTAAAGAAAATATGAATTCATAAACAGTAAAATATTTACTCTCTTTTTGTAAACATCATTTGTTTTATCTTTGGCTTGTTGAACAAGAAAATTATGATATTTCTCAAGCTCTTCATCATTGGCTATAACATAACCTTTGCCTGATACGAGATTATGACGGAACAGCTCTCCGTACAATGAATTGCTGAGGAGATGAATTTTAGACATAGGTGGGCTTTACTTCTTCGATTCTAATTTTATACAAATTTCTCGATCTGTATATTTAGAGACAAACCTAAAAAAACATTATAAAATAAATTATATTAATTCTAACTTCATAGAAGAGTTCATTTACAATTTTAGTTCGATGCTATCCAATTTGACAACTTCTGAATATAATAGTATTATTAACACTAGGTTTATGGGAAGCGTCATTTTGACGCATTTCGAATTTTATAAGGGAAATTAGAAAACCCGTTTGCATTTTTATTGAATCCATTGATCGAGGTAAATATATATTGAAGTCAATTTCCTTCAAAAGCGTTAAAATATTGAAATTCTCTTTGTGGTTTTAGATGCGATCATAATTTAGACAAAATTTTAAGTAAACATGCAAACATCACATCAATAATAAATAGGAATGTACCGACAATACTTCGATCCGTTATCCGATATCGTTATCTCAAATGAAACAAGCGACAAACAATTGTGGCCGATAAGCAATAACAGAAAGAACAAACGCAGAATGTCAATTGATGTCAGATATTGAAGGCTTTAGTTGCTTAGTTCGAGTATTGAAAAATAAAATAGCAAAATATTTCATAAATATATATCTCCTATTTAAATTTTTTTTTCTTAAAGTATATAATCACATTGCTTTCTAAGTGCAGAGATGCCAACTGCTCCGGGCACGCCAAAATAATAAAAAAAAAATGGTAAATAACTACTAAGTAAATTTTGCTTCAATAAAGTGGTGAATTATATAAGCCTACGAATTATTTACAAATAATGGTGGGTAAAAATCCACTAAATTGAATTTATTAAACCTAGAATCGCAATTGATAAACTACCTCTTTAAAATATACATTTGCTGCCTGGAGCAAGTTGGCATCTCTGAAGTCCTGTTATATGTATTCGTTCATGCCTCAAATTGACGCGTGTTCGTAGAAATAGGTATATAAGAAACGTCCGTAAACCTAGTGTTAAGTATATTTTATATTAAGTATTTGACTTGGATAAGTATTTCGTTTATACATCGTTACCTAACTATAACGCATGTTTAAAACATTATTATCTAAGAATATTATTATGTAGTACTATGTTTAGTTTACGTTTAAACAAATTGCACGCAAACTAAACTTGAGATGAAAAAAAAAATAGAAATGTCTGATAATAAAAACAAAAACATCTTCACACTATCTGGCCAAAAATTATCCGACACCCAGTTGTAAGGTACGGGAGAGTCTTTAAATTTATATTAATATAGGGTTGTGTGTGTGTACCACGGGCGACCAAAAACTCAAACTATGGTGTCTAATCAAATTCAAAATTTTATTAAAAAAATATTAAAATGAGCAACTTTTTCTAGCATATTTTTATCAGTTTATTATTATAAGGGAATACAAAAACTTTTGGCTTAATATGAGGTTATTCAGATTACCTGTTCACGAAGCGAACACTTCATTCTTTCATCTGGGTTGAGTCCTAGGTCGACTTGGACAAAATGGCATAATAAGCAGAACTCTACGATTCCTCTATGGATCTCGAAGAATTAAAAGATCTAAGAGAGAAGTTTGGAACACTGATGATGGAGAAAAGAAACAAACTTCAAGCAGATTACTTCACTAAGGTGTACAATAGAGCCTCCCGAGTAATCGCAGACTTAATGCTTGGCTGTAAAAAGCCAAAGGAGCCCGCTCCCATCACAACATCTGATATTGCCAACCCTGATACACCCCAACCCCAGAAACTGAAATAGTGCCTGAGCCCGATCCCGAGCTGATGGAAACACAAGTCCCAGATTCATTCTCAACACCCAGCATATTGACTGAGGAACAACATCAGAGCTCCATGGAAATGGAAACCACAGTAACTCCGGCTACCACCGAAAAGAAGAAAAAGAGAATCAAAACTTGTGTCAACACGGCGATGCAAGTCGACCTAGAATCCGACGGCGAAACCAACAGCCCAGATCCAGTTATAGTCCCCGCTACCCCTGCGGACCCAGCACCAGCGGAGAAAGGGGAAGAAACCGAAGCCTCGGACCCTCCCACTCCAATTACATCATCTAGAGACTCTTCATTGAGTAAAAAGCTCAAGACCCCTATAAGAGGATTAGATATAGATACCGATTCTCAGGAATTGGAAAAATATCTCAGAAACTTCAGACTTTTGCCAGAGAAGATAGTTCAACTTAAAAGAAGGAGTGGTCAGGCGCTTCGGCCCCTCCCACTTTTTCTGGTCATCCAATCAGACAGCAGCTCTACCAGGAAAATTTTCGACATCAGCTCAGTTCTAGAAAAGCCAGTGAAAGTAGAACGCTTCCGAGGAGGAAGATTCCAGATCCAGTGCTACCGATGTCAACAATTTGGATATACGCAACGAAACTGCCCTGCAACCAATCCTGCTTGCATGAAATGCGCCGGTGCACATCTTTCTTATCAGTGTACGAAGCCTAGAACTAATCCGGCTACCTGTGTCAACTGTAATGGTGAGCACCCAGCCTGTTTTACGGGTTGCGGTGCAAGATCCAGGAAAGCACCAAAAACAAGAAAAGCTCGTCCCGTGAAAACCACCGACACTGCCACCAGATTTTTGCAGCTCTTCAAGGAGATGAAAGAACTCTTGAATGACGAGGAGCTTATTAAGCTTCTTCGTTCTCTTCTTCCAGAATCCCAAAACTGATTTTGGACTCACTTTCTCCCGGGATTTTCCCTATCCTGATGTCACAGTTCACCGCTGTGATTCACTTTTATTTTATCCCATTTCTTACAGGTACATATGAATTCTAGTTTTACGACCTACCAGAATCGACGAATCAGTTGGTAGCCCTTCGGGCCAAATACTGAGATCCTACTAATATCAAGCACCATTCTCTTTTGAGTGAGGCAAGCCAGTCAAGTATCAATTCTCTTAATTGACGCATTCTTTATTCTAACATAAAGATTCTTGCACAAAGATTTAAATTCTTTCACTGTATATTTCTTACACGAAGACAGGCATAAAGTCATGTAGAACATAAACAAACTAATCATGGATTGAAGTTGCCAGGTACACAAAACAAAAGTATATCATGGTTATAATACCTACATAATCAAATAATAAATCTAAATTAAGTGAAAGAAGTAGACGAGGAAGAATTATATTTCAGCAAATTCGATGTGCGATACGGGACTGTATTGATTAACTTTCCGTTAATTAACATTCTAACTTATGTGGAGAAACTTAGCTCAACTTTAACTCGCCATCTTGCTTATAAACGATGATCTGGCGCTGACGTCATGGATTAAATGTGTGGGTATTCGTGATATGCAAGTGGGTATTCGTGATATTTCTTGAAGTGCAAGTACCCAATTCTATTTCATTCTACCTCTGAACGTTTTCCATTTAATAGTTTTTAATGAGTATTACTTATTTTCAAAAATATTTAATTTAGAAAAAAAACCACGCCACACCTTTGTTTAATTTGTATTTTACAAAAATGATAGGATAAGAAATAGTATACTGACATAACATACGTGGCTTAAACTGCTACAATGCAGTAAGTTCGTTATTTCCATTTTTTTAAAATATATTTAGCCATAATCTAGAATTAATCTTTATTATAAAGAAAGGTTATTGTGAGATATTTATTTATTAATTGATGTTTAATAATAATAATAGTTGTAGTAGTAGAATAACAATCTAAAGAATTAGGCTAAAAAGATTCTCTAAAAAAATTAAGGTATTACGCTAAAACAAAAAACCTTTTATTCTCAAGCCAGCGCATAAATTTGTGTTCTGAATAAGTGTTTCTTAGTAGGTAATGCCTTTGAAAGGTGTAAATAAGTAAAAAAATACGTTAAGACCATTAAGAATGTAAGCTTTTAAAAATTTCCTTTCGAAACACTGTCAAAAGGTTACCTTTAAGCTCCTTATCTAGCAAATGCTACACGTGTCATTGAACTAAAACTATTCTTTTTGTGCGAAGAGCAGTTCCAAAATAGCTTGCCTTTGTAATCACGGTTGATAAACAAGATTAAATTTTATGCTGATGACTTTCTCTCAAAGTAAAAACTAAAGTTGTTAATAGCTAAAATTTATCCTTCGTTTAAGATTCACGAAAATGTGCATTGCTAAACAATTCTGGCTTAAATATTAATGCCTACAGGGTTTGTATGCACATGGTAAAAATTAATAACTGGCATTAATTTTATTATGAAAAAGCTGAAAATTTTGTAATAATAATTTCCACTATTGAATTAAAATTTCTTCTCCGTCACCTTCGCATCTATATGTGTATTTACTTAGAGACAGAAAATAAAATATTCTGGTAGTTACAAAATTACTAATGAAAAAAAAAATTATATTAATATAACTACCACTTTTCAGTTTTTACCAGGTAAATCCTGTATTTAGTTTCCAAAAATCAATCATTAACAGCCACCCCATAGACTGCTGAACACAAACTGTCTTTTATTTTAACTTTTTATTCTATTTCATGATGTATGGGATATGGGCCTTCTGCGTGGCCCATGTGCCCAATTGTTTATAAAGAAAAATCAATCATTTATGCAGCAATAATTGCCATACAACAATTAATATATAATCAGAATATGTCACTTAAACTAAAGAAGATACTGTACACAGCAATGATCCGCCCAATACTTACCCAGAGATGCCAACTGCTCCGGACACGCCAAAATAATTTAAAAAACGGTAAATAACTACTATTTAAAATTTGCAAACATTTGAATAATTTTGTTAATTTCTAAAAGGTTTAACATGCCATAATTGTAATGAAGTGGTGAATATATAAGCCTACGAATTATTTAGAAATAGTGGTGGATAAAAATCGACTAAATTGAATTTATTATACAAAGAATCACAATTGATAAACTACCACTTTAAAATATATATTTGCTGTCCGGAGCTAGTTGGCATCTCTGCTTACCTATGCCTCACCTGCCTGGACAACGATACCTCAACATCTACTGAAGAAATTAAACCAATGCCAAAATAGGATCCTTAGAAAAATAACCTGTGCAATATGGTTCATCCGGAACACCAATATGCACGCGAACCTCAAAATACCAACTCTATCACAGCCTATATACAAGCTAAACGCAGATTTTTTTTGACAAAGCCATAGAATGTAAAACAGCAAATTTTAATGAAATCTTTAAATTTGAAAATTATATCAAAGATAAAAACTACAGACCAATAGCTGCACATTTCACCTCCGACGCCTTATATCATAACTATCAAAACAAATGATCTGAAAATAACGTTTCCTGATGCTGATACAATTCTGAACAATTCCAAAATCAAACAAACACAGTTTAGAGCAAGCTGCTCATTTTAATTTTTGATTCCTTTTAGTTATTCAAGCAAAGTGCTTGAAACATTCATAACAGCAACTCCACTGCCTGCTTACCTCAATACTCAACCAAAACAGTGTTAAAATTCCAGATGAATGGGATAGGGGTCGCTTCGCGGCCCAGGCGCCCAATAAAATCAAAACACTAGGACTAGGAAAAATCAATCATTTACCATCCGCATAATCTCAGAGAATCGTTAGTGAATCATCGATCTTAGTGAAATCTTAGTGGATCAGTATATAAACCATTCTTTAGAGCAGATGGAAACAGCATCAACAAAATTACAAAATCTGAACTTTCGAAACTCTTAATATTTATTTTATTAATCATATAAAAAATTTTCAATAGACTTGTTAATTCATTTAAAATACTCTCATGGTTTGTATAATTTCAATCTTCAACTGTTAATGTATCAAGCAAAGTGTTTGAATTCTTGTATAGCTACCACAATGATGCTAAACTCAATATGTTTGTAACTCAATGTTTTTAATATTTCATGATGTAAGGGATAGTGGCCGTTGCGCGGCCCAGGAGCCCAGTTTTATTAAATAACGCAAAGCAAGCAAAAATCAATCACTGTTTATTTGCTCTAGAGCAAATATCAGATTAAGAGGTTTGGTGCCAACTAACGAGAGCAGGTACTTTATCACATACTAGATTGTCGTCGTCTAAGCTCATTCTTTCAATAATAATTGCAATCTTTTTACTTTTGCAATCTTTTTTCAATAGTAATTTGCAATCTGTTTTACTTTTGCAGAAAGCGAAACATTTAGCAACCTTACAGCTGCCGCATTTTAATTATTTCCCTTTCTTGATTACATATGAATCAAGGTTGGCACAAGTGACTAAAAATGCAAAATAATAAAACTCAAAATACTACTAAAATACAATAAAATTAGCAATTTTTTGTTGCATGTTTTTTCAGATTACTATTGAAACGAATTCAAAGATTTAACTTTAAATATAAATAATTTGAAATGTAAACCATCGTTGTAGTTACGATTAATTAACTATGGAAACAAAATATATAAATAAAACGAATTGACTATCTACCACTTTATGCATTTATCGCCCAATTAGGCGATCTTTATAAATCTTTAGTCTTAGATTAATTATCCATGATGGTAAAGCTTACTTTTATACTTTAAAATGTGTTTATGCAAAAAAAAAACTGGTAGTAAAAACAATTTGAAACTTTATGGATTTCTCTGTGTAATGAATTCGGATTCATATTTATGTTACTAATAAATTATGATTGAAAGAATTACACTAAAAAAAGCTAACATTGAAACATTATTAAAAACGCCTTTTCTTTTTTTGTAAAACGGAACCATTCCGATTAAAGGGAGCTAAGTCATACATTTTAGTTGAAACTATATTCAAAAGTCACTTAATCCTTTATAGGGCCATCTTTAGTAATTGTAATCTTTTTTTTTGGAATTAACATATTTTTAAGACCATTTTTTAGTGGGAGAGTGCCTGAATTTCTAAGATTTTAACAACTATATAATAAAATTATCGGCACATCAACTTCTGTGTTTATTAATTTATATATTTTGTATTTATAACTACAAAATTACTATTACGAACAGATATTGCAAATATATATATATAATAAATTAACGAACACCTAACGTAACAAAGAAAATAGTTCCACAGGGAAATAAGCTTTCTATCGACATTTAAATGTTAATGAAAATGGTGAGAAGTATATTCTTCACGGCTTATAAAGGGTTGAACAACTATGACCCCTCATTTCAATTTAAAAAAAAATTTCAGATTCGCATCTTAAACTTTTTTGATAATGTCTATTGTTCGTATAATAAAGTGATTCTTTATGATTAAATTACGAAAATGCTTCCCAGGTGACGTAAACTTAGCAAACGTCGAATTATAATTTTTAATTTGATGTTGTACGTGTAGCGCATTTATGCAATTTTCATTATTTAATTGCTGTTTATATGTTATATAATTGCAAGTTTCAAATTTTATTCCATAATGTTTTTAAGACAATGTCAAAAAAATTTTAGGGAAATAATATATTCTAGTAGTCTTTAACTAGTAAAAATTTAGTTACATTAATTATAACTGTAACAGTTCTAATTAAAATTCTCCGAACTAAACAATTACGTAAACGCCATCTAGTGACAATATTGTCCGTCCATTTCCAGCTACTAAACTGTTAAATCGTGTCCATCTCCGTAATACCAGTAAATGTTTCATTTTAGTTATTATTATTTATATTAGTGTATTTCTTTGTAACTGACTTGTGCTCTATTTTATGTGTTTCAATAAATTAAATAAGAGCTGGTCGGATTTATAATTTCTAGTACGAACATTTACAAAACTAGTAAAACTTTTTAGTTATTTTTTGTTTTGGTAAGCCGTATCAATTAACACATTGCCTAATATTAGCATATTAAGTATATATTACATTAACAGCAGTTTAAATTAAGTATCATTGGCGTAAATAATAGTTTGACAATTTTTACGCCCCCAACCAGAGCCGGATTATACCTTTCGTAGGCTCTAGGCATAGCCGTTTTTGGGCCCTCCCCTCCTTCCCCCACTCCTCCCCTCTTTTCAAAATATATGCTAAAATTTTCTTGCATTTTTTTTTACATTTTTATTGATATGGATTTTAATTTACAAATTTGTTTATCGAACTTTATCTGCAATACCGACATACTGCCGATATTGCAGTTGATATCGATAATACCATTATGATTAGTTCGATCGATAACTATGTAAACACTTCACGTCAACAATACAACAACAAACCAGCAAAGAAAACAGTGAAATTGATAGTGAGATTAATTACAAGAAATATTTATACTACAAATAGCTTCATAGTTTTCATGATACTACTATGATAACTAAGTGAAGGAAATTAACATTGTCAAAAGTAAATCTTTTGAAATTATTTATAAATAAATTTGCAAGGTAGGTTAAATGTTTACTAATAGAAAAAAAATGATTTAATACTATTTTAATAAAATGCGTAGTTTGGAATTCGACAGCATAATACAAGATTTCGTTGAATCCAAAAATCGCAAAAAAGTAATATATTAGATCATAAGATTCTGCAAAATAATTTATTACCGAAAAATATTATATTTTTATTTGTATCTTCATAATTTTGTGCAAAATACACTTGTTGTTTTTAAAGCTAAATTATTTTTGTCAACAAATTTTTTTCTCACAAGTTTTTCGTAGGCCCCTGAATATCGTAGGCCCTAGGCACGTGCCTAGTGTGCCTATAGGTTAATCCGGCCCTGCCCCCAACCCAAAATGGATAAGTACCCTTTTTTTAAAAAATAAATAAATTTTGTAGCACTTAAAAAGTTGTTCATTAATTAAATTAAATCTTTCTTAACCCTTTCGCTCCAACTGTCACAAATACATACCAGCATAAAACCGTATCAATCAAAGTAGTTCTTCAGTAGTTTATTAGTCTGGATTATAATCGTTTGATTTATTTCTTTCACCATTACTTTATTTCAAAATGAAATTATTTAGTTATACTTTGAACTAGCATTGATTATATATATGATTAAACTAACAATAATTAAAGTAAAAGCAAAGTAAATCTGTCAAATTAGCAACGCCTACATTTAAGCTACCGTTTTTTATTTATTTACATCCTGATTCTGCTTTTGTACGAATGCTTTTATGAATCACCCGTCCCCGAGGGGTTAAATATCTTATTATTAATCATAAAATGATTTAAGTAGTTTTTAAATGAGAAGATGAGAAATGAAAGTGTGGTAAAATCATAGAACACGTTATGTTCTTGACTAGATTTTGAACATAGTCACTATTACCAATTTGACGATTTTACTTTTGAATAAAACCAAAGCAATAATTTAGATGTAATTAACTTACATCACAATAAAAACAAAACGGACAATAACATGAAATGTATCATAATCCGTCACGGAATGTTAACTTTGTCGGCTCTAATATGAAAATAATGTTTAATAAACATCACATTAAAAACAAAATAAACATTCACATATGAAATATATTATTAACTGATACAGAATGTAAACTTTTCGGTCTCCATGTTATTGCTAATTCCCGTGAGTACCGTATACTAGATTTCTACCAAAACTTTCTTTAAAAATAAAAATAACCGGAGCGTTAGCATTTTCACTTTCTATACCTTAGTAACCATATTTTATTCTGAAATTTCAGTAAGTAAACAAAAACCGAAAATGTCATGAATTTCTTATTTATGTGGTTACTTTTATATATGGCTTTAACGGTAACTAAAACTGTTTTGAACTTTGAGGAGTAATAAATGTTATATAAACTGCAAGAGAAGTGTCAAAATGTTTAAAGGTTCACACAATTTTGTTTACAAACATGACCCTTTTATTTAAAACGTATTTATTCTTTCTTTTTTAAAATTTTTTTACCATTCATAAATCACCTGAGAACATACCTAGAGAAAATACCTCTGTTGTTTTCAAATCGAAACATAATAATTACGAAGGTTTTGAAAAAGAAAAAGGATATTAACAAGGAAAAAAATTACACTCATGTTTATTCAAAACAACGAAAAACAAATAGCATTTCGGATAACAACGAAAATAATGGACTCAGGGACTTATTTTTTTCGCCATTTTGTCTTTAAGCGTAAAATATATGAACTCTTATGTTTTAAGCTTCCTTTTTCGCCGGAAAGTGGAAAATATATTCATCTATCAAAAGGCTGACAGGAAAAATGACTGGACCGGATCGATTTTATGATACGCGTGCAGTAGAAAATCTCCTAGAGAACGATGTCTTCTCTAAGGTATGGTTAAAATGTACCCTGGGAAAAGGAGCGCTAAGGACATAAAACTCAATACTTACGCTTAAGTTTTTTTTATTCTGGTTCGTAAAGTCGCTATTTGAAAGGAAAAATTTTGTGACGCTAGTGTCTGGAGAGGAAATGATGATGACTTTTGTGTTTTGAGAAAGGAGATTTCTGTGCTATTAAAGCAGCTGATTTTTTAAAAAATAGAAATTCTGTCTTGTTTATTTTTAGTTTCATTGTCTCCAGGAAGTAGCGTTCATGAATTTTTATTAAAAATTATGCTTGTGTGTACTTTTTTTATTTTGGTTACAGAGGAATATATTAAGGAAATTTTATTATGCAATTGAGGATTATTCGGAAACTAGCACCTTTTTATTTTACAAATTCAAATAAAAACTAATACTAAGAGTACATTCTTTTATGCTTGAAATTGGCTAAGAAATTTATTCGTATCAAAATTTACTAGTTTAATAACTTAGTATAAATATGCTAGCTTAGGAAATACAAGGCGCAATGTCTCTTAAGTTTAAAAATATTAATGTTGAAAATATCGGTCAAGTGTGTAACGGGCAATGGCCTTTAATCCTTGGTGGTCTAATCTACATTCCAACGGCGTTTAACAACTCGCTCTCTTTTTCAAAAACCTTTTTCTGGGTTTTAGTTTATCGCAATTATATTGCAAGCTTTTATTAGTTTCATTTGTTACCTGAACTAAAAAAGTCAAAGATCTAGTTTTTTCATTTTATTTAAGAAAATAAAAAACAGGAGAGTAGGTTGTTAAACACAGCTGGATTGGGAAATCGCTCCTGTCCTAATTTTTAAATCCAATAGGGAAGAAACTTGGAAGTGAAGAGCTAATGTAAAACCAGTGCTGGTCTCTGAATTATGCAAAAGCTAATGGACGTTTTAATGCCACGGTTTAGTAAATCTGATTTTCATGATTATTTATTTTGCACTTGTTAAATAAGCTACAGCTATAAACAAAAGAAACACATGATTAACTTGTTGTCCTACTAATATTATATACAATTATAACTCTTGCATTTTTAGGTAAAAATTATTCTTTTTGTTTCAGGATATATAGGCTAGAGCAGAGGTCCCCAACCTTTTTGTACCTAAGAGCAAATACCAGAATATCGGTCGAATGGCGGGCACCATTTATTTTTTCAAGATAAACTTATAGTTGATAGACATAGTAATAATACATGCTACATATAGGGGAGAGTCGGGTAGCCCCGCCCAGTTAAGGAGTATTGCTTATATTTCTGTCTAATATTGAGTAATAATCAATATTTTTGTATGTTTCTATTGTTTTATCATCTAATTAAATAATGCAAAAAGAATAAACCAAAAAAAAGAATAGTTTAACTTTAAAAAATAGAAATTGAAAAATTTGACTACTGTATTCAACAAATTTTCAAAACTATTATTTACCATGTTACCAGCTGCATAAATACTTGAAACTTTGAAAATAATCTTTTTTTAATATAACAATTAATGTCCGATGGCCCATTGACTTGAAAAAATATTCTATACATATGAAATTGACAGTAGGCGGGGGTACCCGACACTCCCCTAATGCACAAAAAATTTAATTTTAAAAATTAATTTACCATATGAATATAAATAGTATTAATATCCTTGTGTAAAATAAATTATTGCTAAATTGCTTTCAAAACATACGAAGCATAAAAATTATTTATAAAATATATGAAATGCAGTTAATGTGATCTTAATTGCATTTCACTGGCCAGCGCTTCATAATTGGGAGAATATGATGAAATTCCTGCTCGCAGGCAATCGTCAAGGTGTTCATCTGTAAGTCGGGATCTATATTTTGATTTTATGATATTCATTATCGAAAACAATGATTCAAACAAGTATGTGGAACCTAAAAACGACTTTATTTTATATGCTGCTGTGACAATCGAAACCCCCGCCAACGCCATCTATGAACACTAAAGAGACTCAAATGGAGCAGTTCTAAGTTAGTTTAACTCCATCTCTCGAACCGAGAACATGTAGGTTTCGAATTCACCCCCACTTAAGTTTTGTTTTCTCCCTGATTGTATTAATGCTTTATTTTGTGTTGTTTTGTGACTTGTAACTTACAATTTTATGTCCTTTGTCCCATTAAAATTCCTTAATCACACCGTTGATTAGAATTCTTTGAGTCGCATGGCACCATACTGCTCCTTTTAAGAATGGAATTTATTTCAGTCAACTATATTACAGAATTTCTCATCTGATATAATAGTTCTGAGGATAATGTCATCCTGAAGATCCAAAACTTCTATCTTCCCTTCTTCTCGCCTTACTTGAAGAAATTCTGAAATGTATGTTGCTATTACGGTACGTTTATTTGGTTGGTAAAAGGATTTACAAAAAAGGTGATCAAAGGCTCGATTATATTAAATTGTTGATAGCGCTTTTTAAATTGATCTTGAAGCGTTGATAAGCCGATTTCACTGTCACCTATCATTTTTTTTTATGTTTGGAAAATGCACAAGAGACTTCATTTTCAAATGTGATGTAAACAAAAATAACTTATCTCTGAACGAGCCCCTGTCATTCTTGCTATATGTTTGTCCTTTCCCTGCAGCTCCAAGTTTAAATTATTAAGTTTTTCCATTATGTCGGTTAGGAGAGATAAATCTGCGAGGCAAAGAGGATCTCTTAACTCTAAAAATATTTTATTTGAAATATAATTTTTTATTTCTTCAATTAAATGTAGAAATCTATGAAGTACTTTGCCTTTAGTTAGCCAGCATACTTCAGTATGTATTTGCATAGCATTTTAAGGGAAAATAGAATTATTTTATTGTAGGGCACAAGCAGCGGGCGCACCTAGATCGATCGACGGGCGCCATGGTGCCCGTGGGCATAGGGTTGGGGACCCCTGGGCTAGAGTGTGTATTGCCAGGCAAATTGACAATGGACCAGAAGTTTGATAAATATATAACTTTGAAAAAAACACCTATAAAATTTAATTAAATTATGTTAAACGGAAATAAATTATTCTTAAAATTACTTTAATCTATAAAATTACACTCTGTAAAGTGTTCGAATTTCTTTTCAAAAAGTAGTGAAACTGATTTTATACATCAAAAATTTTGCTCTAGGAAGGATTTAGAGGTTAATTAATGGTGGAAGTGTATTTATTTATTTATTTTTAAAAAAATGTCGAAATCTCAGTTCCTCTACTATAAAGTTACATAAAAATTTGTATGCTAGAATCCTCGTAAAAAGAAACGAAAAAAAAAACTGTTTTTTCTTATAAAGGGGATTGAAGTTACTTTTAAGAGTTAGAGAATTTTTTTAAACTGTAATCAATCATATTTAAGTTCTGGAAAGTAAGAACGGGATTTAAATCACCAAAAATCAGTTTTGTGGCCACCATTAAGTTTCATACTTGTGAAACTAGAATGAACACTTTCTCTTCTTTTTTTAAGAATCGCTTGGAAACTTCATAATAGTGAATATAGAAATCGTTCCTCTTTTTTTAGATACACTTTAAAACCACACATTAAAAGCAGTTATTTCAGAACACCCTGCATAGATTAATTAAATCTTAATTTATTGTGCAACTGCAATTTGAATGATTTTAGGTCTTCATTTATATAATGAAACACAAGACATTTGCGTCAAGTCAGCATCAAAACATACTAAACTAATGCATTTAAACAAAATCTTTGAATCTAAATTATAACTAATTGGAAAAATTACATACATATTTTAGTCCAAAACTTAATATCAAATTTTGTATAATTTGTACTTACACAAGACTAAATTAATAGAATACATATAAATCTGATTTTATTCCCAAACTATTTCTATTTACATTAATTAAACGAAACTGTCACGTTAGCATGAAAATCAATTTTCAGCATTTATATTCAACATTGTATTTTCTAGTAACTTTTCCAATCAGAAAAATTATTTTCTTTATTTTTCCATTCCTTAGAGAATACCTTTACTGTAAAAACTGTATTCTTTGTTTAATATTGTGTCTAGACGCGGTATTTAAAGATTTTCTTTTCTAGTGGAAGAAAGATTAATCTAAATGCGAAGCATAGTTTCCCTCATTCACTTGCATGCATTTAAATATTTTTGCAGCGTATGTAGAAGCTACATATTCTTTTGGAAAAAAATTAAATTTTTTTAACCTTGAAAATCCTGAAAACCTCAAGAATGCATCGTATTTAAAGGGTAGTATTTATAAATTAAATAAAACGAACTTTAAGTCTTTTCCTTTTGGGAATTAAGATTTTGGATCTCAGATTTAATTATAAGGACTAATAAAAGGAATCTAGGAGCCGAGGTGGTTCAAGGGATAACACGCTCGTCGCCATATGAGGTGACCAGAGTTCGAATCCCAGTGATGGCTGGTTGGCACGAATTACGCAACCGGCTCGCACTGACCATAGTGCTGACGTAAAATATCCTCAGAGGTAGCGTAATCATGGGGTAGGGTTAGAGTCTTATTGCCGTCACGCTAACTGTGGGGGTTTTTCGAGGCTTTCCTCTCCACGTTAACACAAATGCGGGTTAGTTCCATCAAAAAAGTCCATCACGAAGGAAAATTTCTCCCAGTGCTTCATCCAGGAGTTATGTTTGATTCAAAATTACAAGGCTATAGAGTAAAACATTAGTAGTCGTAAACTCAAAATTGGATCGGCTGTTCAATCGATAAAATAAACTAAGGAATCTAAGATGAGATAATTCGTTTTTAAAGTAGGTATGATGTTTCATCACGGGTGCAAGCAACTCAAAAACAGATGTTTTATTCCATTTATTTGTAGTAATCAAATTTATTGAAATATTTAATTTTCCTAACATTCACTTTAACTAGACAATAGTACAACAGAGTACCTGTCCACTTAGTGGACACTTTATCCTTTCTTTTAAGATTTAGCCCTTTTGCCACGAGATTATTTGGGGTTATAGTTTGTTATCAAATGGATCAGAAGTAAGCAATGACTGAGATGTTGACTTATGATTAAGTTTACAATTAAGGCTTGTTGTTGTTGACGTATGGTACAATTAAGGCTTGCAATTAACAGTATGACTGACTACAGTGTTTACAAAACAGATAAAGTAGGGGGACACCATAAGGATTGGGAATTGCATGACCGGAAATCTTATCGTACGAAAATAATTCTTGACATGGGTTATAAACTTAAAGCGCCAAGCTGGTAATGTTGTAACCAGAAATGCCTTTAGCGCAGAGTTTCTTAACCTGTGGTTCATGAACCCCTAAGGGGTCCATGAGTCATATTTTGGGGGTCCGCTGACTACTCCTAATTTTAAAAACGTTTGGAAGTCTACCCATTGCTTGTAAAGCGATCTATGGCAGCTATAATTCCGTTTGCTACGGTGTATCTTTGCGAAGCGGAATTTTCAACATTCGTTACAATAAAACAAAACATCGAAATCATTTGAATGCTGAACATGATATGCTTTGTCGAACACTATCCTCCAATTCAATTTGTTAAGTAAGGAAAAGCAGCAGCAACCTTCATATTAAAAATTTCAATAATAAAAATTTTGTATACTACTGAAATAATAAAATTAAATGTTTTCTAATAATGGATGGTTTTTGCAATTATTTTTTTCATAGGGGGGTGGTCCGTGACTTCTTAAAAAGTTTTAAAAGGGGTCCATTATACCAAAAAGGTTAAGAAACACTGCTTTAGCGGATTACGGTCCGTGCGCATTCGAGCCAATACTTTTATTTATCTAGATTGTCTTAGTCTAATACTTTTGTTGATTATTGCTTATAACTACCTTCAAATGGGCCTAGAAATAGCTGTTTTATCGCTGCTTTATGATTGATTTAGTGATTAACTTGATAAGCTTGCCAAGTCGACTTGCTAATTCGTTGTCCGAGAGGGCTATGTTAGGAGAATATGGGAAATGTGTCAGCGCAATAAAGTTCAACCGATGCCACATTTGTTGCTGTATCTGATTGCAGATCTTTTAGCGTCGACACTTTTGACATCGATCTCCACTTCATTGTTGAACTTGTCCAATCAACGGTACGCGATGTTCTGATTTTACACATGTCTTTCATGTTCTTTATGCTGAAAGCAAAGGGCATTTTTAGTTCTTCCCATATACTTACGACCTCACTGACAAAAAATTTGATGAATACCCAGCAATTAGTATCAGCAATAGGGTCTTTAAGGTTGGGGAAATTTAGTTTGTTTACATGGGAGAAAACGACTTTAATTTATTAAAATCTTAGTAATTTAAGGACTGATTTTTGAATTTTTAGATTTCATAAAACAAATTCACAAAAGAAAATTTTATTTGATTCATCGATTATTTTTAAATTACTTACGTGGCAAAGAAAAAAAGGCCGAAAAACGGACTAATAAAGAAGGTAAAACAAACAAATTGGCGAGTTTGTTGTATTACGTGAATAATTTTTCATAGATAGAATCAGTAACATTAGAAGAAAATCTGCGGTCAACAGAGATAGCTTTAACGCAAAACAACACTTCATTGAAGAAAATAGTATTCGAATAAATTTTAGAAGCATGGTAAGCCAACGTGAGCAAAGCGACAGTCTCTGGATTAGGGAGATGAGATGAAAGGTTATGAGAATGGAGGGAAGTTGCAAGCGATTTCTGTAACCGAATAAAAAAATTCATCAGAATTATTTGTAGTAAGATGTCTAAGAAAAGCATCATTTGTCTTCTTGTTCAAACATGAATGCAAGGTTCTGCAGAATTCAGAATATTGAGAGCATGATCAATGTTAACTTTCTCAATGAATGTGAAACAAATCTTAGACATATCATCGATAAAAAAAGAATTAATCAAAGTAGTGCATATACAGGTCACTTTAGAAGGGGCTTGTGGGATAATCCATCTATGCCATCAAACATACAATCTACTATTAAAAGTTTAATGCTCTAAATCAATGTTTATGACTTTTGTTTTGACAATGTTCAAACTTATGACTTTTGTGTACCCTTTCTAAATTTTTCGTAACGCTGTGTACCACTAATAAAAAAAATGAATGCGTTTTTACTATAAAAAATTGCACAAAAGTTAAAAATCACAATTGGCTGTTGACACTATTAATTATTAACTGCTAACTCTGCAAAAAGTAGTCAATAAAAAATACATAATCGGAAATTTTCATGGCTAGCTTTGTTTTTAAATAAAATGTTTTTTAAATTTTCGTTTGTTGCAAGATATTTCGCATAAGAACGCGTACCCCCGCTAAATTGTTCCCGTACCCCTGGGGGTACGCGTACCACCCTTTGAGAAACACTGCTCTAAATAAAGGAATTCGGCTTTTTGCATGTTTCTATTTTTCCTTTCATGAAGCAATACGCATTTTTGTACTGAAGAACTCTTTCTGAAACTGCAGCTGTTAGGTCAATTTTAACTTCATGATCATTACCTTTATTTTTTTTTTGACCCGTAAGTAATTTAAAAATATATGAAGAATCAAATAGAAAATTTCTTTGGTGAATTTGTTTTAATTTAAATCTAATCACGAACGCGTTTTCCCATGGGTACAGCAATGTATCAAAAGCACAGAAGCAATTAATCATTTAAAAAATTGGACCATTCTCATAAAACTTGGTTAAAAAGGTTGTACGATCTTGTTAAATAAATAACGTCCCATTTATCACTTCGGGAAAACGCGTAAAATGAAATACGACATTTTCCAACGTCTTAAAGTCAACCCGTAAATGAAATTGGGAAGCTGGCGCGAAAAAGAAAAAAAAAAAAGAAAAACCTATTCTTTCTTTAATTTCTATTCTTTTTTCTAGTCGAAAGACGCGAACCAATCTATTACGGCGTGAACATTTTATTCTAGATCAGTCTAGACATGAAAGCAATAGTAATAAAATGTTCAAGAAAGAAGGAACCAAAACCCGTAGCTAGTGTCAGAAGCAAAACAAATTGAGTGTTTCTAGACCTCAGAGAAAAAAAGAGAATAACAAAGTATTTTAAAAGCAATATATGTTTCTACTTTGTGTTAGGCATTTTTCTTTTTCCATAAAGGATAAAGCTATAACATATTTTTTGAAAGTTTTAAAATATTCTTAACGAATATAAAAGTTTTATAATTAAAACAACACAACACTTTAACCAATAATAAATATTTTAAATTATCGTTAATATTTTATTTATTCATTTATATGTTTAGGTGCAATGTATGTTTCTTCTTTGTGTTACGCATTTTTCGTTTTCCGAAACGGGAACAATTAGAAATTTCATTTCTCAGTTTTAAATTTTTTTTTAATGAATCTAAAAGTTTTTAATTGAAAGAAAAAAACACTTAAATAATAAATATTTTAAATTATCGTTAATATTTTATTTATTCATTTATATATTTATGTGCAATATATGTTTCTTCTTTGTGTTATGCATTTTTTATTTCCACTAAAGATAAAGTCTTAATATTTTATTCGACAGTTGTGTTAAAATTTTCTTAACGAATCTAAAACTTTTTTAATTTAAACAACACAACAGTTTAAACAATAAAAAAAATTTAATTATCGTTAGCATTTTATTTATTTATTTGTTAATTTATATGTTTACGTGCAATATATGTTTCTTCCTTATGCTATGCATGTTTCGTTTTCCACAAAGGATGAAACAATAAAATTTTATTTGAAAGTTTTAAAATGTTCTTAACGAATCTAAAAGTTTTTTAATTAAAACAACACAACACTTTAAACAATAATAAATATTTTAAATTATTGTTAATATTTTATTTATTCATTTATATGTTTAGGTGCAATGTATGTTTCTTCTTTGTGTTACGCATTTTTCGTTTTCCAAAACTGGAACAATTAGAAAATTTTATTTCACAGTTTTAAAATTTTTTTAACGAATCTAAAAGTTTTTTAATTGAAAGAAAAAAAACACTTAAACAATGATACATATTTTAAATTATCGTTAATATTTTATTTATTCATTTATATATTTATGTGCAATATATGTTTCTTCTTTGTGTTATGCATTTTTTATTTCCACAAAAGATAAAGTTTTAATATTTTATTCGACAGTTGTGTTAAAATTTTCTTAACGAATCTAAAATTTTTTTAATATACACTACACAACAGTTTAAACAATAAAAAAATTAAATTATAGTTAGTACTTTATTTATTTAT
Organism: Parasteatoda tepidariorum; assembly: GCF_043381705.1. NCBI lineage: Eukaryota > Metazoa > Arthropoda > Arachnida > Araneae > Theridiidae > Parasteatoda > Parasteatoda tepidariorum. The sequence goes on from NC_092213.1 coordinate 62,073,878, forward strand.
TTGTTAATTTATATGCTAATGTGCAATATATGTTTCTTCCTTATGTTATGCATGTTTCGTTTTCCACAAATGATAGAACTAAAACATTTTATTTGAAAGTTTTAAAATTTTCTTAACGAATCTAAAAGCCTTTTAATTGAAACAATACAACAGTTTAAACAATCATAAATATTTTAAATTATCGTTTATATTTTGATGATAAACAATTTGTTACTAACTCAATCGATAGCAGACAAATTAAGTAACAAAAATGAAGAAATAAAGTAGATTTCTCAGATTAACATTAAATTATGCAAATCTAAAAACTAACAAAGATTATAAATAAGAAACAAAGTATTTTCAAAGCAATAAATGTTTATTCTTTGCATCTTTTTCTTTTCTCATCACTAAAGCTATAATATTTTGTAATTTTTAAAAAAAATTTAACTTTCCCAAAGTTGCTAAATTTCTCAATCTTTCCTCTGAAATTTAAAAATGACTCCTAACAAATAATAAGTATTCAAAACTTTCGATAATAAATAGTTTATGGAAAATTCTTAAAATATAATTTTCTGAGAAAAGACTGAAAGTTTTGTAGAACAACTGATGAATCATAATTGGATAGAATGCTTAAAATAAACTGAGCTGCGTCTTCAAAAAACTAGAACCAAAATTTCTATATGGATATTTGAAAACTAGCATGATATATCTGGTCTGTTTGGACTAGCTGGGCTCCTGAGACCAATAATAGCCCTTTTCCCATTCATCCTGTAATGAGAACATAAGCAAAAAAAATAGACAGATTATATAATATGCAACAAATAATGGCACATGTTAAGCTAAAGAAAAAAGAATGACACTTTGCCATGGTAATAAGTAACAAATAATTGAATGTATAGAAAAGTACAAGAAATATTTACAAATAGGGAAACGAGAATTACAAGAGGGAAAAATTAACAAATATTAATAATGAAAAACGTTACGATCATAAAAAACTTCATTAAGAAAAAGTTATTACCACTCCTGTTGGGTTGCTCTCTACACTATGTGACATATCTGAAAAAAGAGGTGAATTATATAAGCCTACGAATTGTTTAGAAATTGTGGTGGATAAAAATCTACTAAATTGAGTTTATTAAACCAAGAATCACAATTGATTGACTACCACTTCAAAATATTTATTCGCTCTCCGGAGCAAGTTGGGCCCTCTGTGTATATAAATGAAACTATTTTTGTGTGTTCCATATTGTATTAATTTCTTCAAACCATTTTAGTAACGATAATAATATAAAACAATTAAAAATTTACTCGAATTATGTGTTTCTAATCTTGGCTTCGCCGGTGACCCCCGTGGAACGACAAACAAGCTCAGTGCCGGTCACCGGTTACCCCCGTCTCATTCAACGTTTTAAAGTGTTTAATTATTTGCCAACGCTGCTATAATGTAACGCTGCTAGTTAATCTATGTAAAATTAAATTNGGGTAGAACCTGTGATCTATAGGGTTGTAGTCGGGTGTTCTATCCATTCGGCTATGGTTGCTTGTTTTTATTTTCGTTGATGGTGATGAAAAGATGTATCTGAAGTGTAAAAAGCTGCGACAGGTCTGAGGTGAGAATCTTTGCTGTAAGTGACATATCTGAAAAAAGAGGTGAATTATATAAGCCTACGAATTGTTTAGAAATAGTGGTGGATAAAAATCTACTAAATTGAGTTTAATTAACCAAGAATCACAATTAATAAACTACCACTGAAAAATATTTATTCACTCTCCGGAGCAAGTTGGCCCCTCTGTGAATATAAATGAAACTATTTTTGTCTGTTCCATATTGTATTAATTTTTTCAAACCATTTTAGTAACGATAATAATATAAAACAATTAAAAATTTACTCGAATTATGTGTTTCTAATCTTGGCTTCGCCGGTGACCCCCGTGGAACGACAAACAAACTCAGTGCCGGTCACCGGTTACCCCCGTCTCATTCAACGTGTTAAAGTGTTTAATTATTTGCCAGTACTTTAAAATTTACTTTGCGAAAAAATTCCATGTATCTGAGCACCAAAAATGATGGCATCTATTTTACACCAAAGTGATGTACCGTTCGAATGCACCAAATCCATGGTTAGTTTCTAGTGTAGTGAGACACCTAGAATGTTCCTTTACATTCCCTGGTGTAGCGCAGTCGCTACTATGTGTGTTATTCAATAACACTAAAATTTATAATTATATTAAGATATGATACACATAAAAATCAGTAAAGTAACTTTTACGATAGAATATAAAGCAAGAATAATAAATATATAATTAATTACACTAAAATTTATAATTACATTAAGATATGATACGCATAAGAATCAGTAGAGTAACTTTTACGATACAATATAAAGCAAGAATAATAAATATATAATTAATTACATTAAAATTTATAATTACATTAAGATATGATGCACATAAGAATCAGTAAAGTAACTTTTACGATACAATATAAAGCAAGAATAATAAATATATAATTAATTACACTGAAATTTATAATTACATTAAGATATGATACACATGAGAATCAGTAAATTAACTTTTACGAAACAATATAAAGCAAAAATAATAAATTTAGAATGTATATATACAATATTTCTTAAAATAAACTTAGTTAATCAAACATACACACAGCACAGATAGAATATTAATATAAACCAAAGTAAATAGAAACTAAATATTACATAATTATTTTATACTGTTGACAGATTTATGTATATTTTATGAGAGCATAAATGACTTTATTATACAACTAAAAATATACATGCATTTTATAACAGTTTATACGAGTATCGAATCAATCCAACAAGGTTGAAATTACCAGGTATATAATCGACCACAATCATTATTTTTAATCAATGATTAATTAAGATTGATACCAAAGCTGAAAGCTTATATATACAGAGAGGGAAAATAACAAAAAGAATTTTTTTTTTCAATTATAGGTTATATGAGCCGCTCAGAAGCCAATGCGGTTAAGTCCATTTTTTGATATTTTCTGATTTTTGGAAATTTTGATGAAATAAATAATATTCTTCTTAGTTATTAAAGGATTTACTCGTTGGTTACTTTTTTCTAGGTTAGACAGCCCTTTTTTTAATAGCTTCTGAATATATTGTATAATAATTTCAGAAGCCATTGTGAATAAGTCCACCTTTTATCAATATTTTTTTACATAAACTTTGAAATAAAAATTGAATTCTTCATCTTCTTTCAATATTTGTTGGTAACACTGAAAAACAAGAAATTCATAGTAACTCAGGGTTGCCAGACGTAGTATTTTTTTATACTACGGTAGTATTTTTTCTCCAAAAAAAAGGGGGTATGGTATTTTCCGTAGTATTTTATTTAAAATGTGGTATTTTTTTTATTTTCATTTCCTAAAACAAAGAAAAGTGCCACTCTAGTTTTGAAGTAAAAAACAATTTTTGAAATAATCCAACAGTTTATTTTCTATTAGTCACTGTATCTAGTGATGATTGAGAAAAATAAAAGTTCGTTTATACTAGTAGACATAAATTTCTTATCTTTTTCAGCTGCCAAAAGGTATAAGTCCTAAAATTTTTAAGATGCTGTCATTATTTCAATAAATACTTACGTTTTTATTTACACATCCTGTACATATCTTG
>NC_092213.1:62077590-62124797 GCF_043381705.1 Parasteatoda tepidariorum
AGAAAATTGCAGCTTATATATATACAGAGAGGGAAAATAACAAAAAGATTTTTTTTTCAATTATAGGTTACATATAAAGCTTGTTCTTTCCTGGAAAAAAGTAAATATTCTTGAATAGTTTAAAAAGGAGATTAGATTTACCTCTCCAGAAATCAAGTTAAAACTGAAATTGTTTTACTACCAACTTTTCCGTCTCGCTTTCACCCGTGATTAATACTTACTGGGCATTAAAAAGTCTATAACCAATTTGCCAACTCAATCCAACAAGAAGAATTTATATTTCACCAGTACAACACTTCACGTAAACAAACTGCTGTCTTGAAATTTCACTATTATTCGCCTCTAAACTTCTAATAATGATCCAAAAGCATTTGTTATAAGTTTAAAAATACCTTACTGTCATTTCAACTTAGAATTTAGTTAAATAGTTTCAATATACATTAATTTATTCGCTAAATGTTGTAACTCCGAAAAATACTGTCTTTTCTCCAAGGAGCTGTAGATTGATGTAAGCTTTATCAATTACTGGTGTTAATATTTAACTACACCCTGTGAAGTGTGTAAGGTCACTCGGTTCTATATTAACTTGAAATAAAAAAATCATTTTTACAATTTTCGAACTTTTTTTAACACAGCATTTGTATAGGTTACACCACAATTTTTACAGTGAAGGGGTTGATCAAAATAATAGAACAATTTTTATGCAAAAATTTTTCCTCTTAGAAACAACTATTTAGGAAGAGTTTACAGGGCAACACTGTTGGTACAATTTGAAAGATCTTGCTTTATGATTTTAGAACATTTTGTCATTTTTACCCATGCAAAATTAACATCGACCAAAATGAGTGTAGGTAGTAAAAACTTCTTTTTTTATACCAACATAATTGAAAAAGCATTCTTATATAAACATTACAACTCCTTAAAATTATTACAAAATTGATGATATTTAAAGCGGAATAGAAATTTTTCAACTGTAGTAGAAGTCAACTGTATTTTTTTAATGTTTATACATAAATGTCGTCAAAATCATTGTAAACCAAAAATTAAAATTCATTGCCACTACTAATATTCAAGAAAATGTTTTCAAACGAGCTAAGTAACCCTATACTGAAACATTTATTGAACTAATTTGTCACAAAACGTTTTAAAGTTGATATCCGTGGGGTAATTCAATACAAATGTTTACTTTCAAGTAATCTATTTTGGCTAAACATTAGTTAAACCATATATATTGATACTTCCCGACTTGATGTCAGGCTTTTAAAATATCCTTAAGTAATGTAGGTAATATAATTGAAATGATTGATATGAGTGGAATCTCGGTGTTAAGCGCGAAGCGCTTCTAACCGATTCATCTATACTGTTTTGGCATTTAGTCCAGAGGTCATATACAGTTCATAGTTCTAAGTTAGGATCAGATAATAAGTCCATGATGAGGTGAGGCATGAGTTGATTCAGTAGTACATCAGTTGTATGGGGAATTCCCCTGGATTAAAGTTGTGAGAAGATGCAGTACGTCTTGGTCCTTCAGCAAGTCTTTAAGTTCACTGATGAGGCTAACAAGTCTGTGGGCTGTAGAAGTAGTCGTGTCCTTGGTCGTTTTTCTCTTTCGACTGGGACGGGCTTCGCACCCAGTGAAATATAATTGAAATTAACATATTGAAATATATATTAATCTGTTTTTTGAATAAATAGTGGTTGATTGATATATTTGACTTTTTTCCTATATTACTTTAAAAATCGCAATGAGGTGTGCAAAGGGTGACTCTAACTAACTAATCAAGTTTTTCAGAGTACCTATCCATGAATGGATATCTGCTCTTTCATCTAAATTGAAGAATATGTGGTGGAAGGGAAGGGAGGTGCTGCGTTAACATTAACCCTTTCGCGCCGATTGTCACAAATACGTGCCAGCATCAAACCGTATCAACCAGGGTAAAAAAGATAAAACTGGTANATCTATTAATCTTTTTTTTGAATAAATAGTGGTTGCTTGATGTATTTGACTTTTTTCTTATATTACCTTAAAAATCGCAATGAGGTTCAACGGCTAAATTCGATTGATAATTTTTAGTAAGGCAGGACATGTGCAAAGGGTGTTCGTTCGTTCGTTGTAGTGGAACTGGGCGTCTGAGGCCTTACGTGTGCAAAGGGTGACTTTTGATGGAGACATACTTTAGCTCATAGTTGTTTAAGGAATAGTGGTTGCTAAACATTTAGAAGCAACCAATTTTGCATTTGTGTTGGTTTGTAACATTTGTTGAATCAGTGTTGCCAGATTGGCGATACTGCATTGAAAAGGGTTAATGTGTGATTCTAGGTTTAGTGATTTTGATTTCAAGTTATCTTTATCTTCACTACATATGAGTGATTCAAAACTTCATATAAAAAGATACTTTGATAACAAGCTTCCTTAGTAAATATTTAAATCGTTGAAAAGATAAAGAAATATTCTGAGATCTATAATTTTTGATTGTCTGACAAAAGCGAAGTAGTTGGAAGACTTGATAGGTATTGTAGTAGAGTACCTGCTCCTTCATAAGATGTAATGGTGAAAAACTAGGACTAATTGGCATTGGTACAATAAAGAGAATTGAGTGCTGGCTGTGAAGCCTCTGTGTGATTACAGTCGCATCTGAGAATGAGTTGGGAGACTTTATTTATAAAAAATTGGGCACCTGGGCCGCGCAGCGTCCCCTATCCCATACATCTAGAAATTTACACAAGTTTAGAGTGATAACATTTTGAATTTAGCAGTCGATGTGGTTGCTAATATCAAATTACAAGCACTTTGCTTGGGTAAATAAACATTTGAATATCATGAGTTGGGAGACGTGCATGTACGGAAGATCTATAATCAAAAGATGAAGAAAAAGATTGGTGTCTCATCTATTTCATTATAGATTTATTACAATACTGGACTAATTTCTTTGCTTCATTTTTCCTAAATTTACCGCTACCTAATTTAAGATAAAAATCATTCAAACATAATCAAAACTAACGTAAATTAGTTTTGTTAAAATGAAAGTGGAAAAAAAATTTTCTGTTACAATAAAAAGTGACACATATTGATGACACCACTTTATGTTATATTCCCTGATTAATCAATACCCCTAACTATGTCACTTACCTACTTTTATTCATGAATTCACTTCAGTTACATCTAACGACTATTCTTAAAACATCCTAGAGCTGTGGTATACTTTTTTTGCGTAAAATACTCATTCTACAGATGCTAATGTATTGACTGACTAAATTTTGGCCCAACATTTCCTGCGTGGTGTTCTACAGATAAGTCTTGCCGCTAATCAAGCCCACATTTTTCGCTTGTCTTAGGCTTTTAGTTGATTATTTAATTGTGTGTCAAAAACATTTACTGATTCTAAACCCCCGACTAAAGGTATTAATGAAAGTAGATAAAGAATTAGTCGTTCCTCCGTAGAATCACCCTTCAAATATATTAAAATATAAACAATTAACAAAAACTTGTGCTTAAAAACATTACCTCAAAAAATAAAATAAAAACCTTAGAGACATGATGTCAACTTTCATGACATAGAAAATCGCAGAGTTAAAGACTTTAAAATTAGAAACTATTTAGAAAAATGTACTAAACATTCTCTAATGTAATAAAATAAAATCCTTAGATACATGATATTAACTTTAATGACAAAGAAAATTGCAGATATAAGAGCTTTTATACTAAAAATTGCCGTTATAAAATAAACTGGAAGACCTTTTATCAAACTAGAATAAGTATTACCAAATACATTTTTAGCAAAATATTAATTACGTTTTAAGTAATATTATTATTTAAATTTCCTTAACTCGCAAAATTGTTAAACGCAATTTAGTAAGAACTTTAAAGAATTAATCCTTACGAAGATGAAGGTTTCGCGTAAATTGTAATTCAAATTAATGCCGAATAATATTTAATTTAAGAGATAACTAAGTAGCAATTAACATTTAACGTTTCTATTTTCCTGTGAGATACGTGACATCTAATTATCAAAGGTTAAGCTCCTTTCAACCATCTAATAACGGATTGAATTACGTTATCTTAGTAACAAAATAATTAAGTAACGGTATATATAAGATGACATACTATTAATGGAGGAAATTTTAAATTTTCAACATCCTTTATTCTAAAGGAATAGAATTTGTACTATTTCTAATATTCAATAGATGTGATAAATTTCATGATTATCACAACTATTGAATATTAGACAATTCACACAAACATTAAGTATTGGAGGGTTTGTCACTTNTGGCTTTTAAGTCTGGTTTTATTTAATTGCAACTTGATTCTGATTTTGTACGAATGCTTTTCTGAATCACCCGTCCCCAAGGGGTTAAGTTAAATCTCAGAGTGAACAATAATTGATGAAATCAAGTCTGGGTCATACATAAAAATAAATCGCAAGTTAATACATAATAAAGGGAACAAATTGAAGATAAAGAAAAATATTGACACTATTTACAGAAGGGGGAAGACTCCCTGTGCACTCCCTCCCCTTATTCCGGTAGCCGGGCATCATTGGTGTGCAAAGGGTGACTTTAGATGGAGACATACTTAAGCTCATCGTTGTTTAAGGAATAGTGGTTGCTAAACATTTAGAAGCAACCAGTTTTGCATTTGTATTGGTTCGTAACATTTGCTGAATCAGTGTTGCCAGATTGGCAACATTGCGTTGAAAAGTGTTATTGAGTGATTATTGCTTTAGTGATTTTGATTTTAAGTTATTTTTAACATCACTACATGTGAGTGATTCAAAACTTTATGTAAAAAGATACTTTGATAACAAGCTTTCTTAGTAAATATTTAAATGGTTGAAATGATTAAAAAATATTCTGAGATCTTAATTTTTGATTGTCTGTCACTCTATTAACACGTTTACGCCGGGGTGACCCACCGGTGGGTCACGCTAGATTGACTCATCGGGCGGCGCACCGGAGTAAAAACTGGTAACAAATTAATTTCATTTTTTAGTTTTTTTTCCGGGAATAATAAAAATCCATAACTACCAATTGTTTTTAACGGATGCAATTTTTATATTGAATTACTTCTTCACCGTGATAAATTTCCTTACAGTGAATTGTTATTGTTGAGAATAGATTAGCTACTCCCGAATATTATCTAATATGGAAAAAAATCTTCGACCAGTATTTTCTCTTTTCCGTCCGCTTTCAGGCGCTACACCCGTCGTGAACGTGTTAAATAAACTAAGTGGTTAGCAGTCGTGCATGTTCGGAAAGATTATAATCAAAATATGAAAAAATGAGTGGTACCTTATCTATTTCATTATAGATTTATTAGAATGCTGGACTAATTTCTTCGCTTCATTTTTCATAAATTTACCGCTACCTAAATTACGATAAAATCAGTCAAACAAACGTAAATTAGTTTTGTTAAAATGAAAGTGAAAAAAATAATTATTCTGTTACATTAAAAATCGACACATATTGATGACACGACTTGATGTTATATTCCCTGATTAATCAATACCCCTAAATCTGTCACGTACCTACTACGTACACGTCTACTTTTTTCCATGAGCTCACTTCAGTTAGATCTAACGACTATTCTTAAAACAACCTAGAGCTTTGGTATAAATTTTTTACGTAAAATACTCATTCTACAGATGCTGATGTATTGACTGACCAAATTTTTGCCCAAAATTTCCTGCGTGGTAAAGGTTCTACAGATAAGTCTTGCCGCTAGTCGCGCCCACATTTTTTGTTTGTTTTAGCGCTTTTGGTTGATTTTTTTATTGTGTGTCAAAAGCATTCATAGATTCCAAACCATCTAAACCCCCGACTAAAGGTATTAAAGTAGGTAAAGCTATAGTCCCTCCACCTTAGAATCACCCTTTAAATATATTAAAATATAAACTATTAACAAAAACTTGCTTCGAAACATTCCCTAATAAAATAAAAATCTTAGAGACATGATGTCAACTTTCATGACACAGAAAATTGCAGAGTTAAGGACTTCAAAATTAGAAACTGTTAAGAAAAACGTACTAAATATTCTCTTATGTAATAAAATAAAATCCTTAGATACATGATATTAACTTTAATCACAAAGACAATTGCAGATATAAGAGCTTTTATACTAAAAATTGCCGTTATAAAATAAACTGGAAGACCTTTTATCAAACTAGAATAAGTATTACCAAATACATTTTTAGCAAAATATTAATTACGTTTTAAGTAATGTTATTATTTAAATTTCCTTAACTCGCAAAATTGTTAAACGCAATTTAGTAAGAACTTTAAAGAATTAATCCTTACGAAGATGAAGGTTTCGCGTAAATTGTAATTCAAATTAATGCCGAATAATATTTAATTTAAGAGATAACTAAGTAGCAATTAACATTTAACGTTTCTATTTTCCTGTGAGATACGTGACATCTAATTATCAAAGGTTAAGCTCCTTTCAACCATCTAATAACGGATTGAATTACGTTATCTTAGTAACAAAATAATTAAGTAACGGTATATATAAGATGACATACTATTAATGGAGGAAATTTTAAATTTTCAACATCCTTTATTCTAAAGGAATAGAATTTGTACTATTTCTAATATTCAATAGATGTGATAAATTTCATGATTATCACAACTATTGAATATTAGACAATTCACACAAACATTAAGTATTGGAGGGTTTGTCACTTAAAAAATTTAATTTTTTCAAATAAATTAATCGGAAAAATTGAATTTCTCAAAAATAGTTCTAATAAATAATTCTAATAATTTGAAGATAATTTTAAATAACTATTAAAAAAATCTAATTTATATAATTTTTAAAAAAATTAAAATTAATGTATACAATTTTATGATAATTTAATTAACCCCTAGGGGACGGGTGATTCAGAAAAGCATTCGTACAAAATCAGAATCAGGATGTAATTAAATAAAAAACTGTAACTTAAATGTAGTCGTTGCTAATTTGACAGACTTACTTTGCTTTTACTTTAATTATTGTTAGTTTAANTTTTAAAAAAATTCAAATTAATGTATACAATTTTATGATAGTTTAATTAACCCCTAGGGTACGGGTGATTCAGAAAAGCATTCGTACAAAATCAGAATCAGGATGTAATGAAATTTGACAGACTTATTTTGCTTTTACTTTAATTATTGTTAGTTTAATCATATACATATATAATCAATGTTAATTCAAAGTATAACTAAATAGTTTTATTTTGAACAAAGTAATGGTGATAAATCAAGCAATTATAACTCCACCCACAAATAAACTGCTAAAGAATTTCTTTGATTACCAGTTTTATCTTTTTACCCTGGTTGATACGGTTTTATGCTGGCACGTATTTGTGACAGTAGGAGTGAAAGGGTTAATTTTATAACCGGCATTGAACAGCTGACTCGATTCTGAATTTACGGCTATCAATATTCCTGTAATTTTGACCGCATGTCAGAAGACAAAGGAACTCCTGGTTCGAGCATTGGAACAAGCTAGCTTTCCTGGTGGTCTTTTCGATGAAACTAACCCGCATTTGCGTTACAAAGAGAGGAAAGCCTCAAAAACTTCTCACAGTTCACCCGACGGCAAGGAGATTCTAACCCAGGAATGGGCAAACTACGGCCCGCGGGCCAACGGAAGGTTTTATCCGGCCCGCGGACAGAATTTTAACTTGCCGATCCGTGACGAATATATACAATATACATCCATTTTCTTGTCTACTTTGTATATAGCTATTTTTGTTCTTTCTTTTCTGACAAAGTACTGATGACCTTTTTACTTTCTCTATTTTTGTTCTTCAAAACATAAATTGATGGAAATAGTTAGCGCAGACAGCTTCAATTGGTAAAATGTTGAAAGCAGAAGTTCTTTTTAGAACAGCCGTAGATTGGCTCCAACGAGCGTTTGTCTTTCTCGAGGAGCAGACATATGGAATCTAATATAGGTAATTGTACTTCACATGTGGCAGACTGTGCATTTTAAGCTCCAACGAACGGATTTTTCTGCCGGCGAGAGTTCTAACATTATTTACTACGTATGGAAATATTGCACACATACAACGTCATTGTAAATAATGGTGAAATTATTAAATGTATAAAATAGCTACTGCTTTTTTGACTTATTTGTAAAATGTTTTAACTCCAAAATGGCAACTAAAAAACGCTAAGTTGATGTAGAGTGCCATGCGTTCGATGATGAATTGACTTCAGTTTATTTTAGAAGTTCGAGTTTTTATTTTCGAAGTTTTTATTCAGCCCTCCAAACTTTTTTTTCTCAATTTTTGGCCCTCGATCAAAAAAAGTTTGCCCAAGTAACCCACATTTGCGTTACATGGAGAGGAAAACCACGAAAACCCCACGTCGGTTAGCCTGACTTCAGGAGATTTTAACCCATGATCCGTCTCCCAATGAGGTTATTTTACGACAGCATTGTGGTCGGTGCGAGCGGAGAGCAGGATTCTTATCCACCAGCCACCTCAGGGCACCCTCTATTTCCTGAGCCTCCGCAGCTCAATTTCATGATATTGGCTCAGCGGATAGAACGTTCGCCTAACGTTTAACTGAAAACAACGCAAATTTTAGATTTGTTTAGTTCACCGTTCTCTTTTTTTAAATTTAAACTCTAAGAAACTCTGACCCTTGCACTTCCAAGCTCTAATGATTGCTGCGCGGTTATCTTTGCTTTAAAAATCAATTAAGCTATTCGTTTATTTTTTCTTCTTCTACAAAATATTTGCTGTAGCGAAAATGTTTTTAGCACTGTCACAGAAACGACATTAAATTTGAAAACAAAATTATCTATTTTGGCAAATGCTGTAGGTTTTTATGCTAAAGTGCAAAATTATAGTTTAGGATAATTGATTATGAAAAATTACGAATTTTTGAATTATTTAGAAGTAGTGGTGAGTTAAAACCCTAAGAAAATATTGAATTAAAATTTTTTAATCTTATACTCTGCTGAAAGTTAAGAAGAAAAAAAAACATTATCCCTATGAAGATTTGCATCAAGTGCAAATCTCCATCCTCCCCCTGTTTGCATCAAGTGCACGTCAAATGGATGTCAAGCTCCCAGCGCGAGCGTGCACCAACCCTTGAAACGATGTTGAACAACCTCCTTTTCGCTGGCTTTCTTATTAACAATTATTAACAACAATAATAAATTAACAAATTTTAAGAATTAGTAAAAGTGATATCTAAAAACCGTAACAAATATGCGTCTATGTGTTCGCCTTCAAAGAAACTGATGAAAGAAAAATAAATATCGTTTCTGGTAGACGATTATTTTCTACAGCAAAACAAAAGTTAAAAGTCTTTATCTCTCATTTCATTTGTTAAGAGCATGTCAGGATAAGATTTTTAGTGGTCCGATCAAATACACTGCCCTTGCAATTTCATATAATAGTTTCTTTTTCAAGAACGAATGTTCTTATTTATTCGTCAATTTTAGAATTCCACTAAGACTACATTATTGTTAGACTACATTATCATAACCTTTTTTTTAAAAATAATTCTATGATATATATCGTAAGAGATTAACGAATTAAATTTCTGTCTGTCATGTTTGACTTTTAAGACGTTGTGTTGAAAGCATATTTGTATTATTTGATAATGAAGTAAAACGAAACTATATGCAGTCGCGGATTGTTATTCAAATTCTATATGCCAATGTTCTTTTCTAAACTTGTAAGGGAGTATAATATTACAACTACTTTTCAAATTTTTCCAGGTGCGTCCGTAGTCTAATAAACCACGTTGAGCTCTAGCATCAAAATAAATTGTTCTTTTTAAAAAAACGTAAACACAAATTTAAAACTGCTGCAAAAAAGCACTATTATTAAAGATTTTTTATTTGCTACTCTTATCTACCGGAACAAAAGTCATGTCGCTACCAGCCTGTTGCGCATACAGGTCATTGTTTAGAATGTCCCGTGATCCAATATGGTTTTGGATCGATCGGCTTTTGTTGAAATTGCTGCCATCGTTCTTCAAAAAGATATCTTTGCTCTTTTTCAATATGCGGGAGATATCGTTTGTTGGAACAATCAGTTGTGAAAAATAAAATGAATGCTTCATGGTAAAAATAAGTCCCTTTCATTATTTCACTGTGCTACCTTATTTTGAAGCAATATGTATTTATTTTCTGTTTTGGTTTTGTCCCAGTTTTTTCTTCTTCTTTTTTTCTGAAATAAACATCGAAACAAGTTTTTTTTCACCCAATATAAAAATAAATTTCCAATGAGATTCAAAGAAAAGTTTAATTTTTTTTAAAAATTATATAAATTAGATTTTTTTAAACAGTTATTTAAACTTATCTTCAAAAAATTAGAATTATTTATTAGAACTATTTTTGAGAAATTCAATTTTTCCAATTAATTTATTTAAAAAAATTTCATTTTTAAAATGACAAACCCTCCAACATTTAATGTTTGTGTGAATTTTTTTTCCCTAGTTTTATTAAATCATAGCGGAAAATTTCTAGACAAACACAATTTTTTTATTAAGTTTTTACCAAAATTAAAGAACATGATTAAATGTTGGACTAAGCTTTTATACGATTATTTAAATTATTTATATGAAGTGCACTATAAAATTCTTTAAATTCAAACTCATTATAATATTAGTACATTTTCTGAGCTACCGCCAAAAAAGATATTTTCTGAAACTACAAAAAAATAACTCTTTTATAAATGTTTAAATGTTATGAACGAAACATTATTTAACGTTAAGATTTTTTTTTAAATTAAAGGCCTGTTTTTGTTCGCATACAGAGGCAGAGATCTTATGCTAACTTGCCCTACTTGGCAGAAAAGATTTTTCACGCAGTAACAAAATTGATGTTTTAATGTACGCTCAATTTAACTTCATTAACTCGCTCCACATATGTGGAGCGAGGTAATTCGCTTCTAAAAACACACTATAAGAAAATTTATAATTTTACCCTCACTGAAACATTCGTGGGTGTTTAATCTTTCTGCGGATTCCAAGAGATGCAGAAAATGTAAATTATTTGGTTAGAATTCCTCATAAATAAAAATAATTTTCAAAAAAATGACAGCAAAATATAAAAGTTACTAAAACTACGAAAAAAAAATTCTCAATCACAATACAAGTTGGCACCTATGATCCTTGAATTTATCGCGGGGCTGATGCTAAATAACTACAATATATGAGTATGCGATCATTGTATTTAAATAGACCATAATGTACAGTATGCATATTTGTTACCAGAGGTTTTGACCTGAGGTCCGCGTATGTGTACTTAAAATTATTAGCCCCCTGGCAGAATAATTCATATTTTCTTTATCTTATTATTCCTTATTGGCATTAAAATAGAAACTATAAAATATTTTTTGCTATGTTCCTTTATATTTAAAGAGTTTAATTTAATCAAAATTCTTTTGTCCACTCCTATATATGAGCAATTTACAAGCTCATATAAAGTGCCAATAATCAGAATTTAGCTCCTTACATACTTCGCGATCTCAATATTGATATTTTTGATCATCATATTGCAAAAGTTTAATTGCAAATTTTTCGAAAAAGCCATAAATTGTGATATCGCAGGACTCAATGAATTTTTTGCTTTTGAAAACCTGAAATAAGGCATGAAACCTTAAGCCAATGGCTGCTTATTTTTGTAGCGACGCGTCTTTATCTAGAATAAAAAATATTTAATTTCCCTTTTACTCCAATTTGCATTCCTGGTAATAGAAAGTACCACTTTAAAGTTAAAGTATCGAGATGGATGGTAAAATGGCCTCAGACTCCCAGATAAATTTTGATGATGATGAATTAATCTCTTTATCATGCCATTTTGTTTAAGTCGCCCACATGGGTGAAAGCCCTTATATAGCAAGACGGAAAAGAGAAAAACCTGGTACGTAAAACATTTCATTCAAGCATTTTTTTCGAAAAAAATTAAATATATGTAACTATCAAGATTTCTTTTATAATTCTGGCATATATATAAAACTGCTTCTTTTCCAAGATAAAGTAGATATTGTTGAAAAATTTAAAAAAAGAATAAGTAAACTCATCCACAAAACTAACTATAACTGAAATGGTTTTACTACCAGCCTTTTTTCTTTTCCGTCTCGCTTTCACCCCTGGTCGCCCATTATAGATGAAAAATGCAGTGTCCGCTTTCGTAACAGGTCAAACTTCATATCAAGTCATTACTCTTGTGATAATGTAAAAATTAAACAAAAACACTCAAAATTATAGTTATTATCACGTTATTAAATTTTTTTGCTGATTGCAAAGCAGAAGTTACTAAATAAAAATCGTGCTGCACTTCACTTTAAAATAGAGCAATAAAAAAGTGTGGTTTATCATTGTAGATAGACAATGATAAACCACGCTTTTTCATTGTCTATCTACTCATCACTTTCTATCTTCGGTTGATGTAATAAAGAGAAACAGTATATCCTCCAACTACTGCGGAATTTTCGTACAGAATAATTTTTCATAGTGGTGAAAATATTGTATTAATATTTTAAGAAATTAGAAAAAAATGAAAGAATTTTTCTCACCGCTGCATGTAAATAATTCAACTAGATAGATATGGTAAAATAGGTAATTTGTTAGGCTCTTTAATTCTGACAAAAATTTTATTAATGAAAAATCTAATTGTTTTGAATATTTCTGCTTTGCTTCAATGGAAAAAATATTTCTCTGAAACATCAAATGTTTGAAGGTATGAAGAAACAGAAATGTATTTAAATAAAGTAAGGGGTAAATATTTGTATTTTCCAAAAATGAAATTATAATTCCTCAGTATTTAAACTATGTACGTAAAGCAATGAAAAGTTTTTTTATAATTTTCTGTCCCTTTAGAGTAATTATTTTAATCTAATGAGTTTTAATTTTAATCCGGCGAATAAGATAAAAAGTATTAGAGTGAAAAATGTTATAATTTTGATTTCATATTCTCATGACATAGTTTTTTAAAACTGAAATTATAACTTTTCAAGAACTGTAAGATTAGCTGTCGCCTTTCTTTAAATACATTCACATGCAAACAATATTTTACGATCATTCTCGTATTTTTTAATATAGTAGTAGAGTAAATCATGTATAAATAGGTCCTGCTAGTATGATTGTCTAAGCTTTGACACGATACCTTAAGCAAGTTAATTAATATACTGTTGAAAATTCTGAAAAAATAACATTTCTTGAACAATAATTTATATTTGACGATATAAAACTTAATTTACTTAAAAATATAAAGATGGTAATAAAATTTGACATGTTTCGAGCGTCCAAAAATAAGCACCAATTTTCAAGACTCGCCAGACTTGAATGAGGAAAAGAAAAGTGATTTAAAACAGAAAACGTAAAGGTGCCAACAAAAAAGTGAAAAATTAAGATGAAAAAAAAAAACAATAAATTACGGCAGTGGCCGAAATAGGCAGTTCATAGCAAAATATGTTTCCTCCTGCTATTAAAAAGTGGTGAAGAACTATCGTTAACAAAGAAATCGGCATTCATGAAACAACATTTTAGGGCAACTAGATCAGCTGATGCGACAGAAGTGGAAAGAATTTTGGCTACATCGATATGGAGTTTATGACCAAGATTTCAAGAAGATGCTGCAATAGATGATTTATCACATTTTTGATAATGAATATAGCTATCGTGTTACATTAGTCTAAATTTTAAAGCGCATCTGGTTCGTTTGGTGTAACGAAGGTTGCACTGGCAAGGTAAATAGTAAATTGTGCGTGGTTTGTTTAATTTTGTTTGCACTATCTCTTCATAATGCACGAAATGCATTTTAGCCTGAATTCACTTTCTCGGTCACTGCGATAATTCTTGTTTTGTTTTTTCACCTTTATTTTTCCTTTTTTAGTCGGGAAACTTCGTGTTTTCTGTTTCAAATCACTTTCATTTCCCTTATTCACATCTGGCGATTCTTGAGAATGAGCGTGTGTCAACAATATTCATATATTTTTAAGCGAATGACGTTTTGTTTCATTATGCATGTTTTTCCGTTTCCAGAAATTATTCATTCAATAACATACACGTGGAGCGCATTTTCGTCTACCAAAAGTTTGCAACTAAGTAACAAAATATTCTTATGCGTATTATCAAAAAAGTCTACCCTATCACTATGTTTTATATCACTCGGTTTGCGATCAGATGTCTCCGCAGAAAAGTAATAGAATTAACAGAAGCGGCGACTGGTATCGTTATAGAAGATAAATGGGAAGGAAAAAGCTCTTCAGCAATAAAGCGAAAATTGTTAATAAATATGAGGAAATTTTCCCCCTACTTTTTTGAAGTATGACCATTGTGAGGTTGCTTGTTTTGGAGATTCTCCTTCTCTCTCACAGATAACGTAATCTCATTATAGGAAGCTTCATTTTACTCTCTTGTCATTTTCCCATCTCTCAGCCCCTATTGTTTCTTCTCACGATATCATAAAATTTCATCATGTCTCCATCATTTTTATCAGCTCTTGCCTCGAAAGAAATTAGCTAATGTCCCCTCTGTTTCGATCATTCATAACTTGGTGTTGACTACGCATAGAATAAGTGCTGTTGAAGATAAGAGATATTTTACAAATGATTGTTTTGTGCCTTTAATTTGCTAAATGATTCAGACGAAGAACTATGAATGTATGTAATTATTTTCAGAAACTTATAAATTGATGATGACTTCTATTTTTCAAAGGTTCTTTAGTTGCATGAAATGATGGTTTTTGGCGAATAATATGCTATTTTATTAACTGATCTGAGTTTGCAACAGTTATTCATGACTGTTTGGTCAAGTTTATCCTATTTTTAGCCAGCATCCTCTATGTTTGTTCTAAAAATGGCACGAAACATTAATATGGAGAAAAGCTACAGTTTTGAAAAAATGAAAAGCTTGTGTGGTCTAAATTTTTTATATTTGAAAACTTACTCCAATGCTGCATTATCTGGGGTTCTAAAAAGCTTCATAAAATATAAAAATGTATTTTTTATTAATTTTCATCCAGATGAAAAAATATCGCCTAATTGGCGATTTTTAAGAAAATTTAATAATTTTTAACATATTTTAGCTATTTGTCCGATCTAAAGCCCAGATAATTCTATGCAGCAAGATGTCATATACAAAATGAAATTATGGCTTCGCTTCAAAGTGTAAGGTACTTAAACTGAGTTTTTTTTTCCTTTCCGAAAGCGATTAACTAATCATCTTTACAGTTGGTTTGCATACATGCAAACTTCTACTTTTGGCGGGAAATTTGAAATGGTAGAAAATTAATGCGTTAATATTTTAATTTTAAATTTAATACGATTTACAAAGGGTTTGACCACCACTATGTACGCATAAACAATTAATACAAAATATAGAAGGCCAAATAACAAGTAAGATTTTAACAGGGCAGCCAACAACTACGTTTTTTGCAAAATATTGTACAGTGCTGCCACACAATTGAAAATTGAAGTTTTTCATTATTTTTGGGAATTTTGTCAAAATTTTAAAAGTTTCCATACGGCAAAAATTCGAAACTAGTTAAATTGGTCTAACTACTGGTATTACAGGATTTCCGTGGCTCTAGCAAATTTATAGTACAGGTCGTAAGATTTTGTTAATAAAAGAGAAAAATTGGAATTTCATTTTTAAGATAGAACCCAAAGATCCGACAGTTAAAAAAAAAAGAATATATAGTTGCGATCACTGCGATTGAACTACTAACTCTACGTTCTTTCATTTTTGTCACCATTTTTTTTAAATATGTAAGACTTGTGGAGATCATGTACTATTGATACAGTTTTAGAATTTTCGACGAAGTTTGAAATCCGACAATGTGAAACAATGTAGTTTTACATAAACAAGTTGACATACGGAAATCATATGTCTTAAACCGTGGACAATATGTTCTTCGTAATTTAGTTGTTTATTTACTTGTAAAAATCGATGAAATGCTAAGTTATTTAATAAATTATAAAAAAAAATGTGGATCCATTACCTGCTTGTTTTCTACGTACCACCGATTAGAAGCGACTAATCTTGACTATTTAGTTTGGAACATGGGTTTCAAACGTGGGTTTAATCTCCTATTCAAAATGACTGAACTAAACATATTTAAAAGCAATGGCTTATTATTATGGAATCATCAATCAGAATAATGGACTATTGCGTTTGGCATTTTATATACTCGTTCAAAATTTTCCAGGGGTCTCTCTATTCGAGTAATGTCACCCACTCACACGGCAACGGGTTTGAGTCCCGCCATAAAGCAGGAATGCGATCATACACTAACTTGAGATATTCTTCTTCAATTTAAAAAGTGCTTATAAGCCATCTCTGTAATAAGCCCATAAATTTGCATATGCGTGTGCATCAATAAAAAAATAAATTATGAGTTTCCAGTCCCCGCTTATTGAGATGCTAATACAAGCAATATTCAGCAATCTGCGCAAATACGAAAATTTTGTTCCTCCTCGCTATTTCTTGATATAAAAAAAAGATAGGATGCATATAAATAAGCCATATATAATGTACTTTTGAGTAAGAAAAGATAAATCTTTATTTCTTTTATTTTTTAAATTGATACCAGCATACACATGAAACAATTCCTAGATAGCGTTCTTTGCAATTTGAAGAAGAAAGTAAATCAGCTTTAAGGCGTTAATGCATTTAGACTTTCTTAGAAAATATCAGTTCCTGCAATCCTTACAAAACTGTTCAAAGTTTTATTTTATTACACTTTGATATGAAAATGTCAAAAAGAAGAAAGCACCTTTAAATCTGTATCAGATTGTTCCAAGGCGGTATTTTGAAAAATGAGTATTATGAAGAGCACCATAAATTCCAAGAAGATGCTATAGAATCTTCAATCAGGGCTCCCAGTTCATGGACCCTCCAATAAATGAATAGCATACTTCAATTCTGCGAAAAGTACTTTCTGGTTTATCTCTTGTTTTTATTTACTTTAGCTATAAAGAATAAAGAGGAGGATGTTACTAGAATTCAAATGTGCCCGGGCATTCCTGGAAGATCGTTTGGCAGGCTGCCCGAATTCGTGAAAGTATCATTCGTCAGAATTGAAGGGGAATTCATTGTTACTTTTATTCGGCAATAGGTATTCACCGATGTATGCTTTGATTCTATATGAGATTATAAGATTATATAATTGTCTCTCGTTTTGTAAGTTTGATTTTTGCCTGTCTGGAGAGCTCCGATTAAGTCTCTGTCTGGGAATTTTATTAGTTGATTCAAAAAGAAGTAAGATCATCTAACATATTTCAACTCATTTTTTATGCAGTCAAATTGCAAATAAATCGAAGTTCCATGCCACTAATATGCACTAATATGCAAAAAAATTATTTTGCTGAGCAAATTAGTTGTCATAAGAAAGAGTTGTTCGTAAGACGTAGTGACAAGACGAAGTATCAAATCTTTTTTTTTTTTTTACATTGCTAAATAAGAACAAAAATAATAATGAGAGTAAAATAAAAATAAAGTTAGCTTATATTTATAGAAATTCAGTTAATTTTACCATGACCTATACGCTCGATTTTAATGATGGGTTCTTTTAATAAACAAGACTGGTGAACAAATACAAGAATGCATATGAAGAATAAATGCACTGTAATGTGCTCTTATTCAAGTACAAATACTCTGATATCCACAAGTTATCTTAAGAGTTTACAATTACATTTTGTACCGACTCCGTCAGAAAAACAAATTAATCTCACGATTATGGCTTCCAATAGTTTTTATATAATAATTTATTATTTTTTTTCTCTAGCATATTTTTCTAAGTTTTCTGTAGGTTAGCTTGTAACTCACTAGGTACAATTAATGTAACTACTCAAACTAATACTCGTATAATAATATAAACCTTTGTATTAACAGAGATGCCAACTTGCTCCAAACAGCAAATATATATTTTAAAGTGGTAGTTTATCAATTGTGATTCTTGGTTTAATAAATTCAATTTAGTAGATTTTTATCCACCACTATTTCTAAATAATTTGTAGGCTTATATAATTCTCCACATTATAGTACATAAGTCATACTATACCTTTTAATAAGCAAACAATGATAGTCAAATGTTTGCAAAATTTACTATGTAATTATCTACCGTTTTTTAATTATTTGGGCGTGTCCGGAGCAGTTGGCATCGCTGTATTAATATGATTTTCGGGCCCATGCAGAGTGCTTCGTAATTGCGACTCTTACTTTAAATACAATCGAACTCGTTCACGAAAAAAAAATGGAGACTGCAGCATTTCGATTCCGCAGCAATTATCTGAATCAAACGATACAGCTTTACGAATAGGGTATGCCCGATCACTAATTCTAGTACAAGACAATTTCTCTTGTAAGTTTGGTACTTCTTTAAAAGGGGATACGCTTTTAGTTTATTTTCTAAAAGACGACACAACGCTAGCTTGTTTATTAATGCTCAAAAAGCAGCAAAAAAAGGGGCTTTTGATTGCTTTTATTATGATTTTTCATTTACATTGATTAGGATAAAGTTAGAATTTGTTTCTTTATTTTTAATTAAGACAATAATTTGACTTAATGAACATAGACAAACACATTGTCACTAATATCTATTTATGGCGGAAAATTTGCAATTTCTCAGTAAAATACAAAGTTAATGGATGTGACACGCAATGTTTTAATTTTTTCTTCCTCACCACTGTTCTACAAACATGTGATTTGAAGCACGTACGCAGGAACAAGAGCAACATATAGTACTTTGTGGCTCGCAAAGCAACATTATCTGTTACTTATTACAATTGTGTGAGTTATAGCAAGATATAACTAAGTGGCACTTTACATTTATCTTTATTGTTTATCCAGTTTCAGTTTTTTTGAGCAGATTGTACAGTAGAGGAGTGTTTTAAATTCTTCCAAAGGGAAGGAAATTTCCAAGAAAAGTCGATAACGTCTTTCAGATTCAATAAAATAATTTTCCTCGTCACCGAGTTATGCTCGTGATGATAGAGTTTAAGTTTGCAATTTAACATTAAACCAAGAAATTATTAAAAATTTTCTCGTTAAATTATACCTGCAATAAATGTTATAATAGTTATCTTACAATAGTTATCGTATACTACCGTATAATAGTCATTGTATAATAATTATCGTATAATACTTTCATACAGTCAAACCCCAATATAGTGAACCTTCAAGGGACCGAAATTTTGGTTCACTATAACCGGGAGTTCACTATATCCGTTACGCAGATAATTTAACTAATGGTTCCCAAACTCCTCCCTTTTATTACACATTATTCAAATAAATAACTGAAAGATATTATGTAGTAGTAAAAAATGTGTTATTTTTCATTACTTTTCGTCTTGCGTGCAAAAAAAAATTAGTAATTTTTACCTGATGAGCAATCCTCAACATCAGATAAGGAAACACTTCCTGACTCTCAGATGATTTTTCCTGAATTTCTGTTATTTCGCTTTTTAAACCTGTCTAACCTGCCATTCGACTTAGCAAATTCATCGACATTTGTTCAGATACTGGAAGATTGCGGCTTCTTCGAATTTTGAACCTCTTCAGTAATGCTTCTTCAACATCCTTGTGATCTGCTTTTCTCAACTTTTTTCTGCCACCTAAATTTTTTTCATGAGCAGAAATTATTGATTGCCTATTTTTCCATGTGTTACAAACTGCAGATTTGGATAGTTTATATTCCCTGCAAATATCAACTTGATTGCATCCATTTTCAATTTTTCTGATTATGCCCAATTTATCATATGGAGAACGTTTTAAGTTTACTGGTCGCCAGAGTTAAATTTGAGACACTTGTTATCGAACGTTTTTTTAATTGTTATCGATAGTTTTTTTAATAGTTATCGAAAATATAAACTCGTTATGGGTCGAAAATTACTAAATGAGGAGAAAAACAAAAACTATATAGAAATTTAACAGCAATACTATGTAATTCAAACTATATTTGATTATTATACTATTATTAAAAAAAGCAACATATAAACCTTTTAACGTAATGATCGGATTTCCACGTGCTAAGACTCAATCTTATTGGTTTAAATAGGTAACTTTAAATNAGGGAAGGAAATTTCCAAGAATAGTCGATAACGTTTTTCAGATTCAATAAAATAATTTTCTTCGTCGTCAAATCCGAGTTATGCTCGTAATGATAGAGATTTAAGTTTGCAATTAAACATTAAACCAACAAATTATTAAAAATGTTCTTGTTAAATTATACCTGCAATAAGTGTTATAATAGTTATCTTTCAATAGTTATCGTATAATAGCTACCGTATAATAATTATTGTATAACAATTATCGTATAATACTTTAATAATAGTTATCGAAAATATAAACTTGTCATGGGTCGCAAATTACTAAATGAGGAGAAAAACAAAAACTATATAGAAATTTAACAGCAATACTATATAAATCAAATTATATTTGATTATTATATTATTATTAAAAAAAGCAACAAAAAGAAAACCTTTTAA
Source organism: Parasteatoda tepidariorum (assembly GCF_043381705.1). Taxonomy (NCBI): domain Eukaryota; kingdom Metazoa; phylum Arthropoda; class Arachnida; order Araneae; family Theridiidae; genus Parasteatoda; species Parasteatoda tepidariorum. The sequence continues at coordinate 62,098,026 of NC_092213.1, forward strand.
CGTAATGATCGGATTTCCACGTGCTAAGACTCAATCTTATTGGTTTAAATAGGTAACTTTAAATATGCAGATAGTATTTTTAGTTACGAAGCCAGACACAAAAACGTATTTACTCTGAATAAAAACATAATTTTTTCGGCTGCTTATTTCTGACCTGAGAAATGTTGTTCCCAATAGTTAGGTCAGGAGAGCGATCGAAAGTTGGACTTTTTAATGTTAATTTTACTTTTTGCGTATTTCGCCATACCGTGAGAACATTTTAACACAATCGAAACATCTTGAATTCAATTATAAAATTCGTTTACCCCAACACAATGCCATGAAGAAGAAAAAAGTTGTTGAATATTTTTATTGTTTAGTTTAATAATGTTCGAAAAAGTTTTGGATTGTAAGCTATACAAATGTTTACATTATTTTAAAGAATGTAATTTTAAAAAGAAATGTACAAAATTTAATCGAAATGAGTCAATACTGAGAAAAAGAATTTTAAGTGTACTACTCGTGTGAAAAAAAAATAATAACTAATTTTAAAATTGATCTAAGAAGATAAAAGGTGATGAAATAAAATTAAATAAAACAATAAAATCTCTTCAATCGAAAAAGTGATTAAAATAAAAAAAATCTGAAGTTGCAGTAAGAGAAGTAATGTTAATGAGGACTCAATTTTATGTACAACTTATGTAAATAAACTTCTTTAAATGTTATATGTAATATAGTACGTAATTTTACAAAAAAAGAAAAAAACTTTAATTTTCATGCACAAAATAATACGAAATACATAATTTTATGATGCATTCACTCAGTTTAGAGTTTCGAATGCCAATATGAATTCTGGGTACGGAATACCTAGCCCGAGTGGGAGGGGGGGGGCTAGCTGCTCCTTCATCGAAAATTAATTAGATTGAGGGAAGAGGGGTTACATAGTTTACAACTTTTCTCATTTTAAACCCAGGTTTTTTTTTTAAATAATTGAAGTAGGAGTAAATTTTACTCTTTACCGTTCAAATTTTAGTTTAATATTTTTGATTTGCATAATTAATGACTACATAAATAACTGACAACAAAAAATAAACTTTTTTAACAAATAACCCGATAAGTGTGCTGACAAAATCAAACAAATTAATTGCTATTAGCAACTACTCCCTGATAAGCATCACTGCATAAAGAAGATGAAATTAGTCTTTTTTTACGTAAACTGATAATTTAAAATTAAATATATTAAATTATGATAACCAGACAATGAAGTTTTTAAGCTCGGAAAAAATTAATTTGAAGGAATTCAGTTTGCAGCACCGATTATTACACTAATAATCAAGACTTTAAATTTATACATTAAATTCATCCATTCCATTGAATTCATACATTTAATTTTAAAGAATAAGAGAAAGGAACAACGATATTCAATTCTCTCCTTTATGAAACTTTTATCTTTTTTATGTAATTTATCCACCTCACTGAGACACGATGAATCTGCGGAGGCCATGTTTGGCCCAAGGACCCAGCCTCATTTGATAAGTGAAGTGAAATAAATTGCTGCGATCAAGCCTTGTTAAAAGATTAACACGTTGAACGCCACGCTAATTTTGCATGACTTGCCCATTAAGCCACGGTAAATAACTACAAACTAAATTTGCAATTATTAGACGAATTTTGCTATTTTTTTAGAAGGTTTATCATGACATATCTTTCTTTCTTTATTTATTTAAATAAACTGGGAACCTGGGCCACGAAGCGGCCCCTGTCCCATTCATCATTAAATTACATACAGTAAGGTAAAATACATTGATTTGGCAAACATTGTGGTAGCCATAAAAAAATCAAGCCGTTTTGCTTGTGAAATAATAAAACAATGAAAAAATTTAATATGAGAAATTGACGTTTTTACATAACACTAGAAATGCTGATGGTAGACTTTAAATTAAAAATAAAGATAAAACATGATTTGATATGTACAATAATTGATTTTTGAAAAATGAAAGACATAATTGATGAATAGATAAATCATACCTTGTTACATGATAAAATAACATATTTGGAGAAAATGCAGTAAATATATTTTATCAGAGAAATATTGTTCCTTAAATACAATAGAATTTGCAAAAGAATTTAACGTGCATAAGTTGATAAATATGTATGCATAAATTGGTTATATTACCAGAAAATAAATCTTAATGTAATTTAATTTAACTTAAGTATTAGTCTGCTGTGAAAAGTTAGGTGAATTTAACTTAAGAGTCTTGAAAATAAAAATATGACATATCTGACAAAAGTGGTGAATTATATATGAATCCAACAAATTATGTAGAAATAGTGGTGGATAAAAATCTACTAAATTGAATTTATTAAACCAAGAATCACAATAATTAAGTAAATTTTGAATAAATTTTATGCAATACCATAAAAGAGTAAATTTTATAGTTCTACATCATGTTATACGCAGTCAGTTAGCTGTTTCTCGTGGCCTATGTGAAAGGTCAGAGTTAGCAAGCGGTGGCTGACGCGGTGCTCAACGTGTTATTATTCATTCTTATCTCCGGGTTGTAAAAAAGTAATAATTTAATCTAACCATAAAAATTAGTTACGCCCTATTAATCAGCCCTGGTTTAAATCCATGCCAACTACAATTGGCACATACTACAATGTAAATGAAATTATAAATTATTAATATTACAACTGCATGTGTGTAATTTAATATAAAATTGATTTATTTATAAAAACTGGTACGTATTTACTTACAAAAAATTATAAATAAAATAGTTCTGTTTTAGAAAATGCATATAATGTGTTTGATAAAATAATTGTATTTAATTGTAATCGAAGTAGTAAAATTAAATTTAATCTTTAAAATTGTCATGAAAAACGGCTGAAATTAGGTCATATTACTTTTTATTGAGTTAATTTTTTTATTTGAGGATATAACTGAGTTCATCAGCGATAAATCATTTCAAATCTAAAATTATTTTTAATTTATCATAATTAATGTACTTCCTGGATTTTGGAAATGAATGAAGAAAATGACGTATGAATATTATCGTCATCTAAATTGTTAAAAGTAAAACCAAAATACAATACCAGAATATCTTCCATGGAAAGAGCCAATAACCTTTAAATGTTGTAATCTACTTTAACCTATTAGATTAATCGGTTAACATCAAATTTACTTTTATATCTTAGTCTTCTGTAACTATACATTTCCGAGTTATAGTCAATGAACTTATTAATCAAACTACTCAGTAGTTATTAATATATTTTACGAGTTTCTGATTTAATTTCTGGATCACATTGATGTCGTTTCTTATAACTAATCTTACGCGATAATAATAAAAAAACCATAATTGATCTATGGTTGTACTATTTGAAACTGAGCGAAACTTTTTAACTCTCAGTTTGTTTTACTATAGCATAACTGCCGACCGTAAATTTTCACATAGTGTGATCATAATTTTTTAAATAAATAAAATTACACAGCACGCTCATTATTTCTTAAATATATAGCACCGGAAAAAAATGGATTGTCTTTATAGTTTTTGAACATTTTGTCGGATTTTCGTTCTGTAAAATATTATGACACTATCTCAACGAAACCTCTTACATTATCAGGATGCCACAGACGGCTATATTTGTTCAAAGCGGTAAAAATTCAACTCACTTTTTTTTATTATATCTTTAATTATTCAATCGTAACTATTCAATCGTAACTATTCGTAATTATTCATTAGGGCTTCCATTTCAAATTTTTCATAATTTAAAAAAAAACATTCGTCATACACTCTTTTAATAGTAAACTAAAATTAAATATGCTAGAAAAAGTTGCTAATTTTTATTTCTTTTGATAAAAACGTGAATTTTTTAGTCACCACTTTTTGCAATTATAGTCGCCCGTCTGAACCCTGACTTATGCATAACAGTAAACTGTAACGGAAAACGCTTAATTTGATGACGAAACGTAACTTTTTTAAATCTGGTTTGGACGATTGCTTTAATGTTTAACTGCAATAACGGGTCAAAGTTTTGTTTAACGAATGTTATTTTAATGTGTTGAACTTCTCTTCATATCATTCTTCGTTGATTCACTGAATAAAAATAATTCTTTCATAAAAATTATAAGCCTTTTGTATAAAGACAAATATGCAATAAAGTATTTAGATAAAATAACTAATTTCTATTAAATAATTTTTTAATAATGAAACTATTTTTTAATTTTAAGGCGTAAAATTTTTTATATATTCTGATCTTTTTTTTTTAAATTTCAATCCAATTTTTCATGCCATTTGATTAATAAAAAAGTGCTTAAAAATTAATATATGAATGGTTTTGAAATGGTACTCCATTTTGGGAATTATATCGCCAAATAACTTCAAACCCTACGTAATTCAAATCAGCCTATAAATTAAAAGTTTCTTGCGTCACCTATTTGTTACAATTTACTTTGCAGTTTTTTACTGTTTTTTATTTATTTTGGAGTTTCCGGAGCAGTTGGCATCTCTGAATATAGCCTTATTCCATGGAACAAAAGCGCAATGTATCAAAATTATCCACCAAAAGAAAAGACAATGTTCGAAAGTGTGTGTTTTTCACATAAAAAAGGCTGTGTTTTTTTTGGCTGGTTTTTTTCAAAAAATCTGTGCTTTAAGGGGTTAAAGTAGGTAAATATCGCCTTTCAAAGAAAACTGCAAATATGGCAAGCATGTCTGGCTGATAACGAATTGTAAATGTTTCTGAATTTTGAAGAGTATTTTATCCAAGAGGATATTATCGATCAGAATTTTAGTAACTCTTGAAAAGTTGCCGTTATAATTTCTATCTTTCCCTCATTATAATCCAACGGAAGATAATCCAAAAATTGGAAGTTTCAGAGATGTGGACTAGCTCCGCTTTGTAAAAAAAATATTTTGTAGTGGTAGCGAAATGTAAGTTGTTTTTAGTTAAGTATATTTTATTTTAAGTGATTTTTCTGCCATCACACATCAAAAATTTAAAATATTGTATAAAAAGTAACCATATAGTTTTGTGTTGGTCGATAACTGCGAATCTCTTTAGTTGAACAGGCAAGAGCCGCAAGGCTGTGACCTCAACAAATACTCTCACATTAAAGATATTTGATGGTGGCTTTTTAAAGATTAAGCGGTGATTTCAGAGATGCCACCTTGCGCCAGACAGCAAATAAATATTTTAATGTGGTAGTTTATCAATTGGTTAATAAACTCAATTTAGTACATTTTTATCTATTTCTAAATAATTCTTAGGCTTATATAAATCATCACTTTATAGAAGTTATGTCATGCTATACCTTTTAAAAAGCAAGCAAAAATAGTGAAATATTTGCAAAATTTAGTTTGTAGTTATTTACCGTATTTTTTTTAATTATTTAGGCGTGTCTGGAGCAGTTGGAATCTCTATAATTTCAGAATTTAAAATGTTTGCATCCATATAAGGGATAAAAACTAAATTTATTTAATAATTCAATTGTAACCACCATCATTATTTATAATGCAAATTAATCATTTTTAAAGTGAAAACAGTTTTAGAAGTATTTTCATACCTTCCAATTCCAACGGATTTTTTTCCGGAAAATTTAATTTTTATTTAATGAAGTGGCAAAATTTTTATAATTACATTTTATTCTTCTTTAAATAAAACTATTGAAAGTGTTTTTTTTATCAACCATTACATTTAAATTATTTAAACATATATAAAGTAGGCAAGCTATCTCTCTAAAAGTGTTTCAGCATAAGATATTGATATATATGACTTTATAGTATATACAGTGCAGATGAATCGGTTGGTGACGCTTCGCGCCAAATACCAAATTAACAACAATATTCAGCACTCTCTAAAAGTGTTTTTAGGAGTTGGTTAAACTTAATTAAACACCAGTGTACAATCTTTATTTAATTTTCTTTTCCCTACCATTAAAAAAAAACACTTAATTCAAAAGCATAAAAGTGGGTACGCATGCGTTTTCAATAGAAAACTGAATATACAATGCTAGATTAAGTTGTTAATTTAAATACATTTTTACTGGTCACCATTTTTTTACATTTTTAATCACTTCTGGCATCTTTGTCGAATTAATATACACGCAAATTAATACGCCAATTAAATTAAGTAATGTCGTAAATTACTTAATTAATAAATTAAGTAATTTACTACAAATTGAAGTAATAACACAATACAATTACAATATAATTATACTATAATTACAATATAATTAAATAATAATTACAATATAATTAAGTAATAATTACAATAAATTAAGTAATGAAGTAAATTAATACGACTTTGTCGTATTAATTTACTACAACTTTTTAAATAAACTTCGTAGTTAATTTTTAAAACTCTTTTCCTAAATAAAATGAACGGTTTTTTTTTCTTTTTTTCAAACACAATGCTCATAAAATATTTATTGTGAAGGTACTACTAAAAGAAAAAGAAGAAGAATCTCATAGGAAAAGTACTTTAATAATGATCATGCGCATAGGAAATGCGAATGATCATTCATTTGCATAGAAAAGAAATATCTCTTGTGTAAAATGATCATTATTAATTTTATTAAAAAAGCGATAATTAATTTCATAATAATTTGTTTCATTACTTAAGGCAGTTACATCAATAAATATTTAACAGTGCCCCATAAAACGCTGTTAAATAAAAGGCTATTCAATATTTCTTAATTTAATGTTATTACTGCCTAATATCAACAGTTTTTGTTCTATCGTTAGAAAAAGAAATTCGTAACACAATAGTTGCAAATAATGGAAAAATTAAATGTAACGGAAATGTTTAAATGCACCGTCTGGAAATTAAAGTGAGCAAAAGAAGGGAAAAAAGTCTTTTAAAAAGATCTTCAGACCTTGAAATCAAGTTCAAGTTCATCTCTTCTAACCGTTCCACTCCAGATCATATCACATAGATTTCCATCTTATCGACCATCCTTTCTTTTATGCTGCCTATCCGTCAAACTCCTGTTCTTGCTTCTAGATGGCAGCACCGTAAGCCAGCCGCAAACGATACAAAACACTTTATTCGATAAATAGGCAGACAGGAATCTACGTAAGGAAAAACGGGAGAGGGACTGTTCGAAATGGCCGTCACGAAAAACAGGAGCTCTGGATTAAGTGAAACTCCCGGGTCAACACTGCACAAAGTGGCCACAGTGTCCGGTGAGTTCATTTAAAATTGTTGGAAAAAATTGTTAAATTGCAATTGAAAAATTTTGCAAACGAATTGCGCGCATTGTTTACTTTGCAAAAAGACGAGATGCGCTAGTGACGGAAGTCGTTATGCAAATGATTGTTTTGATTTGAAACAATGCTTTTGTTGTTTTCATTGAAAAGCAATAAAACGGAATAAATTATCTATAATTTGTAAAAGGCAAGAAACTTAAAAAAACTGTTTTTGGCATTTTATATTTTTATTACCTATGAAAAATTTTTTTTATTTAAACAATGAACTTAATGTTAAGTTTATTTATTTATTTTTAATTTGTTCCTAAAATTTAAAGAAAAAATAATTTAAAAGAAAAAGATTTTTTAGTAGTTTTCTAAAAATGTATACGCATTTAAAAAAAAAAAAAAAAACATTATTTTTCTAATATTTGATTTGAAGAATTATATTACAATCGATATTTTATTTAACTTTATTCATTTTGAGATTAGAAAACAGTTGTTTTGAAATTTTTTAAAATCATTTTTTAAGTGCTTGATTTACTTTATGCTAACAAAATGACACACAACAGGTAATTTTTGGGAATTATATTTAAAATTATATTTGGGAAAAATAATTAAAAAAAAACTTTTTTTTTAAAGATTTTTTTTTAGTTTTTATGCTGCTAAATCGGTAAATTTTACGCTTTTGGCAGGATATTTATTGTTGTGATAAAATTTTTAACTTTCATGTTTGATTCTCTGTGTAATAAATATGATTTAAAAATACTTCACTTCCAAAGTGCAATTAAAAAAAAATAGTAGCCAAATTATTTTGTTATCTATTTATTTTTGAGTGATACTTTAAGGTTTTGATCTATTTCATTTATTACTCCCCACTTCAAAAATGAATGAAGAAATAAATTTTAAAAAAATCTACTCAAACACACTTTGAAGTAAAGTATACGTTGAAGTGTCAGCGAAAATAAATAAATTAAAAATACCCATATTCATGCCTCCATTTTCTATATCCCCCTCCTCTGATTGTTGTTGCCTATGAATAATTCAAGCATAATGATTGTTTAACATGAAAATATGTAGTGCCAGTGAAATTAAAGTTTTCATTTGTACATTTATGCAAAAAACTCTGCAATATTACAGGGGTGCAAAATAACTTATTAACATTTCCAAAATTATTATTCGGTCTTTTATACATGAATGTTTTTTTAACGAAACTGCTGTTACAGAACAGTCTACGTTCAGACATTTTTCATATCTTTCTATTCTCACAATTTTTTTTTTTTTGTCTTATTCCAATTATGAAGAAATTGCTCGACTTTTTAAATAAATGGTTCCTATAAAAGACGGAAAAAAAAAATGTGCAACTTTAAGCTTTTCAAAAAGGTGGCAGGTAAAGTCATAGAAATTGAAATCGGTGTTTCGTTTAACAATTCGTCCAACAATTAAAATCAAGCCTATTATATATATGCTGAAATTATTCGAATATAATGGTAGTCAAAGTAATTTTAAACCGTATTTATTTAATAAAGAATAAAATGCGAGATTCTGTAAATTTTTCCACTACATTAAATAGAAAAATAAAATCTTTCGTGAAAACCGGAAGAGTTGGCAAATATGCAAAGGTTTCATTATTGCAATTTATTTTTATTTTGCAAAAGCAAAACAGTTTTGTCTACCATGATATGTTATTAATATAAATGTTCATACTCTAATAATGTAAATACATTTTGGTGTTGTGCAACCAATCGGGCAACCAAATTAAACAAATATAACAAACACTGGAAATGTAGAACCAAGTGCATTTAAACGTTTTACAACCACTATTCCTTTAACAAAGAATGTACTATTCTGAAGGTATTAGTCTTTAATTCTTTACCTCTCAATAAAATCTCCTGTCAAAAACGTAGCAGTCGACCTTCCTGCTACGTATTTGACTGATATTTGCATGTGTAAACTACCAATACGTGTAATAAATTTTGTTCTACGAGACTGGTATTATTACCAGAGATGACAACTGCTCCGGACACGCCAAAATAATTAAAAAAACGGTAAATAACTGCAAAATAAATTTTGCAAATATTTGACTAATTTTACTTGGTTTTATAAAGGTATAGCATGACATAAGTACTGTAAAGTGGCGAATTGTATAAACCTACGAATTATTTAGAAATAGTAGTGGATAAAAATCTACTAAATTGAATTTATTAAATAACTAATCACAATTGATAAACTACTACTTTAAAATATATATTTGCCATCCGGAGCATGTTGGCATCGCTGGAAGTTCTAATGTTGTGCTGTACTAAGTTAGTCAATCGAATTTTGCTGTTCGGAGAATGGTCAAAGCTAAAGTCGAAGGTGAATGAGAGAAGCGTAGTACCACATTTTTCTTATAGATTTTTGTTTATTTATCAACCAAATTTTCGTGACTACGAGTTAGTAGTCTCCTCCATTACCCAGAAAGGCTTATTTTTAAAATTTAAGTGGTAGCAGAATGTATCTTTCAATATTATACTCTAGTTAGATGAAATAGCTCAAAATTGTCTGCCCTATCATTGGAGCTATTAACACGTTGAATGAAATGGGGGTCACCGGTGACCGACTAAGCCAAGATTGCTAGAAACACATAATTCGAGTAAATTTTTAATGCTTTTAATTTTTTTATATTATTATCGTTACCAAAATGGTTTGAAGAAATTAATGCAATATAGAACACACAAAAATGGATTTATTTATATACACAGAGATGCCAACTTGCTCCGGACAGCGAATAAAGATTTTCAAGTGGTAGTTTATTAATTGTGACTCTTGGTTTATTAAATTCAATTTAGCAGATTTATATCCACCACTTTTTCTAAACAATTCGTAGACTTATATGATTCACCACTTCTTTCATTCAAATATGTCATGACCTTTTAAAAAACTAGCAAAATCTGTCAAATTCGCAAATTTAGTTTGTAGTTATTTAACTACTGGTCAGACGGGCAAGTCATGTAAAATTAGCATGGCATTCAACGTGTTAAATAAATAATCCCAAGAAACTGTAGTTGTAAGATATTACTTAATTGATAAACTTCATTCGCTTCAAAAATTTACAAAAATCAGAAAACCGTCGAGATGTTTCAAGAGTGCTAAAAAATAGGCGCCAATTTACTCACTAAGGCTACTGCGGATTCACCACTTTTTCAGATAAGTCATGCTAAACCTTTTAAAAAATCAGCAATATCTGTCTAATATTTGCAAATTTAGTTTGTAGTTATTTACTGTTTGGCCAGACGAGCAGGCCATGAAAAATTAGCGTGGCATTCAACGTGTTAATTAGTTTTATGCAATTAAAGTAAATTTCGAAACATTTAATTTATGTATAAAATGTTCGGCTGCAATACAAGGTTTTTGAGAAACTTAAAAATTTCTGCATGCAATCTTCAATTTTATTGTTATTTCCCTACCACTACAAAAAATCATCCTCAAAGGCCCTAAATTTGCAACTTTTAGGATGATGATAAGAGATTAGTTTTGTTCTTTTGTCTTTAAAAAATGATGTTATTTGTAACTCCATAGTTATTGAACTCTCCCGATTTTGTCGGAAGATTTTCAGTTTGTTTCTAACGAAGTTAAAAACATGTTATTTTTTTATTTTTATCTTGGTTTAGAAAACTGTTTTACAATGATTTTCACCACCACCACTTTATAGATATACTTTAAGTAAATAAACAAAACCCTGACAATTAGCTTAGAAAAAAATTAATTTTTCTCAAAGTTGATATAATTTTTGTTTATAATTGTAAATTGTCTTAATCAGTTAAGGTAAAAACTGTGATATTTTTACAAAAATTATGGATTAGATTAGACATTATTAAAGATCTAGCGATGCCAACTGCTCCGCTTTTTGCGAAAGTTTCAATAAATTGATAGCGAATGATAAAGTCGAACTTGTAGAATAAGGGATAATTTCGCTAACTCTTTAAAAGTCTTCCCACTCAGGGAGGTCACAGTGAAAAGTGGTAAGCAAAGATCTACTAACACGTTGAATGCCATGGTGGTGACCAGCACTGAGTTTGCTCGTAAAGCCACGGGGGTCACCGGTGACCGGCAAAGCCAAGATTATTAGAAACGCATAATTCGGGTAAATTTTTTTATATATATATTATTATCGTTATTAAAATGGTTTGAAGAAATTAATGCAAAATAGTTTTATTTATATACACAGAGATGCCAACTTGCTCCGGACAGCGAATAAATATTTTCAAGTGGTAGTTTATTAATTATGATTCTTGGTTTAATGAATTCAATTTAGTAGATTTTTATCCTCCACTATTTTTTAAACAATTCGTAGGCCTATGAAATTCACCANAATTGATAGCGAATAATGACGTCGAACGTGTAGAATAAGGGATAATTTCGCTAACTCTTTAAAAGTCTCCCCACTCAGGAAGGTCACAGTGAAAAGTGGTAAGCAAAAATCTACTAACACGTTGAATGCCATGGTGGTGACCAGCACTGAGTTTGCTCGTAGAGCCACGGGGGTCACCGGTGACCGACAAAGCCAAGATTATTAGAAACACATAATTCGGGTAAATTTTTTTATATATATACAGAGGTGCCAACTGCTCCGAACACGCCGAAATCGTTAAAAAAAAAAGGTAAATAACTTCAGAGAAAATTTTGCAAATATTTGACGATTTTTGCTTGCTTTTTAAGAGCTTTAGCATGACAAAAATAATATAAAGTGGTGAATTATATAAGCCTACGAATCATTTAGAAATAGTGGTGGATAAAAATCTACTAAATTGAATTTATGAAACCAAGAATCACAATTGATAAACTACCACTTTAAAAAATATATTTGCTGTCCGGAGCAAGTTGGCATCTCTGTATATATTATTATCGTTATTAAAATGGTTTGAAGAGAACAAGAAGTACGTAAATCATTAGATTCCAACCTTACATTGAAACTCGAATTGATAGAATTAACACGTTGAATGCCATGGAGGTCACCGGTGACCGACACTGAGTTTGTTCGTAGCTCCACTGGGGTCACCGGTGACCGGTGATGCCAAGATTATTAGAAACACATAATTCGAGTAAATTTTTAATTTTTCTTTGTTATTATCGTTACTAAAATGGTTTGAATAAATTAATCCAATATAGAACTCACAAAAATAGTTTTATTTATATACACAGAGATGCCAACTTGCTCCGGACAGCGAATAAATATTTTCAAGTGGTAGTTTATTAATTATGTTTCTTGGTTTAATAAATTCAATTTAGTAGATTTTTATCCTCCACTATTTTTTAAACAATTCGTAGGCATATGAAATTCACCACATATTATCAATCTAAACCTTTTGAAAAAACTAGCAAAATCTGTCTAATATTTGCCAATATAGTTTGCAGTTATTTACCGTTTGGCCCAGATAGGCAAGCCACGTAAAATGTAAAATTAGCTTGGCATTCAACGTGTTAAAAAGAAATTAAAATTATCAACTTTTTTTAGCAGGTTTGCAGAGATGCCAACTGCTCCGGACACGCCAAAATAATAGAAAAAATGGTAATAAATTACAAAGTAAATTTTGCAATTATTTGACAATTTTTATTGCTTTTTAAAAGGTCTAGCATGACTTAAAACTCTAAAGTGGTGAATTATATAAGCCAACGAAATTTTTAGAAATAGTGGTGGATAAAAATCTACTAAATTGAATTTATTAAACCAAGAATCACAATTGATAAACTACCACTTTAAAATATTAATTTTCTGTCCGGAGCAAGTTGGCATCTCTGGGTTTGTTTCAGTTTACTATTGCAAATTTGTTTTTTTTTTCGCTTTAAATATGAATAATAATTTGCAATGAATACCATAGTGGTAGTTATGATTGGATAATTAAATTAATAAAAATAGAGTTTTTACCAATTCTCACATTTTCTGTCTCTTGTGGCATCTCTGCCACGTCATGAAATTTCATCAAGAAATCAATGAAAATTGCATCAATGTTGCATTTTATATAGGACTTTGAATTTTTTTGGTATTTAGTAGTGAAAAATTAACTTAAAATAAAATTAATTTCACTAAAAAAACTTTTTTTTTTAATTTTTGCGACCATTAGAAGTAATTTTTTTGCAAAGGGGAGCTGGTTTACCAAAAACTGTAAAAAGTGGTAACTAATTAAAAACGCAAATCTAATGAAAGAGATAAAAACTACAACTTTTTCTACTATATTTCTTTTAGTTAACGATTGAAGCTTGATGGAAGGCGTGTGTTCACTTGAAATCAACGTAATTTACAAAGAAAGTCATGGGGGTAGTTACGATTGATTAAAAAAATAATTAAGTTAGCATTACTTCTTACATTTCAAGGCGCACGTGACTCCTTCACATTATTTAATTCGGAAAGCTGTCTAAGAAACATGAGCTGATCGTTTTTTCGTTGTTTCATAACTTCAGAAAATTATCGGATACGAATTTCTAAATTCCTGAAAAATGATAAAATACTTACATAACTTTGCCACTTATTTTTTGGTTTGTTACAAATTAAATACATAAATACTAAAGTGAGCTTTTTCCAACTGCAACAAAATTTCCATAGCTTTTGCAACAGATTGTAACGTCCAAATTTTTCTTGAGTGATAAAAATTTAAAAATACTATTTTCTTTTGATTTTTAAACAAAAAAAAATCAAAAGAAGGTTTACTTTTGTGTTTTGCTATTTAAAACTGTATAATTTGTAATGATATAATAATGACCATTACAAATAAAAAACATTAGACTGTTAATAACTTAAGTAATAAATAATTATAAAACAATCATATTTTACTTGAAATTATCTTTGGGTAAGCTAGTTTTATAATTCTGTACAAAAATTCTTTGATTCGTTTCATTAGTTTATGAGATATGGCGAAACATGCAAACTTTAAAATAGGCATATTATGTTTAATGTTTGTGGGTAATAGAATGACTCTATTGTCAGACCGTTTTTCTGGCTAAACATTGAGGACCGAGCCCTTGTGGCTCAGGTGACAGAGCGTTCGCCTCCCAACGAGATGAACAGGGTTCGAATCTCAGCAATGACTGGTCAATAAGAATTATGCTCGTGGCTCGCATCGACAACATCGCTGACGTAAAATATCCTGAATGGTAGGTGGATCATGCGTTAGAGTCCCCTTGCCGTTAGGATAACCGTGGGAGGTTTTCGTGGTTTTTCTTTCCATGTAATGCATATGCGAGTTAGTCCCATCAAAAAGTCCTCCACTAAGGCAAATTTCTCCCAATACTTGATCCAGGAATTCCCTTGTTTTCTGGATTGGGTTCAAAATTACAAGGCTACGGAGTTGAACATTGCTAGCCCGATATATTTGCAAAACTTGTGGTGTTATACTTTTTATCATACAAAAATGAAATTTTTAAAGTTTATTTATATTGTTTTACTTCCACATTCGTTCCACAGAAAAGTTGCCGGTCAGCAATGTGTTAATATTTAAATATCCACGAATTAAATATTTAGTTAGCGTTTTGACAACGCAAGAGTTATGTCAAAGTGTATTTCAAGGAAACCGGAAGAATTGTACTCGTGATTAATTGTCACTGCTAACACGGGTCAAATAGTCATAGTCGAGAGTCAAATAGTCATAGTCTGTTTTCACAAGGCTTTTTAGCCCCTGAAGGGTATTTTACCTTTCCATCTGAATATTACTAATCGGAATTAGTAAAATAATGATCTAAAAGAGAAAAGAGAGATTGAAAAAAATCTAGTCAATTACTAGAGTATGTCTGATTGGTCGGCTGCCCCTCAGTGGGAGGAGCGAAAGTCGAATCAACCAATTGACGCGCCACCATATTTTATATTTAAAAGTAGTAGGATTAGGTTCATTATTTTTATTAAACAGACCTAGGTTTTAAAATATCATGCTATTTAATTTGATCCAATTTTTCGGACCGTTTTTATTCGAATATTTAGAGGGGTAAGAGAATTTAATAGTTTAACATTTTATTACTAATTTAATAAATTAAATATTTAAAGATTTTTTTCCACCACTACATACTAACAGTTTAAACGTATATATTAAATAGACAAACTATAGCTATAACATGGCAGCATGCTCCATAGTGCCCTGACAGCTTGCCTGTTGCCCAATGGATCTCGTTCCAAATTGTACAACAAGTAGTATGTATATAATTTGTTAATTGTATCAATTGTATTTTCATCATATATTATACAATTATATATATTATACAATTCACTTAGCTTTCTTCGCACGTTCAATTATTCCAAGCCACGTTTGTAACACATTTTATTTTTATCCTATCAAATGAATCAGCGAGAGACTTCGGGCTGGCACTGAGCGTGAAGACAAAATGTAATGCAGATAAATTTTCAAGTGCGAACAAAATTAAGCAAATTAATTTATTTGGTTACCACTTTAAATATTCTCGGAAGCTAGGATTGTTGGCAGCTATGGTAATGGTATGGCTGAATGTCTAAACCAATGGGGTATTTCCTTCTTTTATCTACCACTTTAGCTTCAAAAAAGCACTCTTACTTATAATCAGATTCAAATAAAAATAATTTTATTATGAATATATTACGATTAACAGAACTATCTTATTTTTACAAAGTAAATACTAAATATTAAAGAAGCCATCATAAATGATAAATAGATCTTGTTTCTGCAAAATATATACCAATAAAAAAATAATAATACTTTATACTTATTTTTCGAAAAAAGGTTCACTCACTTTAGAAAATCGCTCGACTTATGAGGCTCGGTGCGAATAATTAATTTTTTCTCCCTGTTATTTCGCAAATAATTTTCAAAAGAACAAGTTGTGTTTGAATAACTTTAATTTAAATATTAACTGACTAAATTCGAGAATAATTAATACTTATTTTTTTCCTGACATAAAGAAACTGCAAAAAAGTGGGACCTTTATTTTTGATTTATAGTTTATAACATTTGATTTGAATTTGTTTTAGACCACCATGATAATAAATAACTTAAAATTGTGTAATAAAGACTGCATAATCATCAAGCACTTTCCTTTGCTTGAGAAATCTTAAAAAAAAAAAAAAAAAATTATCCGGTGTTTTTTTTTTTAATATTTTCACATTTATTATGTAAAAGAACTGGTTAAAAATTTCAATTTCTTTATGAGTAATTGGTTGAAAATTTAAAAAATTTCAATCCGTTTATGATCCGACTTCTTTTTTTGATCATTACTCCCATTCCCTCTCTAAATTCTTCCTTTCCCAAATGGCATAAATTCGAACCCAAAACAAGCGAGGCACAATAAAGACAACAAACATCAGAAGGGGGTGAAAAACTTGGGAAAGAAAGGTGCAAATCCCTCAGTGTTATAGGTCAAATGTAATGTCACACTTTGTCATCAGTCATCCAATCAAAATAACTGAAAAGAAATCCCCTCATCCTATTCCCCCATCTTTCTCAAATTCCTTCAACTGGCGGGGATACAAAAGTCATAACTTCTTCAAAGATGGCTGTGTTGGGATAGAATGATTTAATAGTCACATTAATTGATGTAAAACTTCAGCAATGGTAAGTGTGATTTGATTCTGATGTTAAATTGCAGCTTGTATTAGAAATAATATTGTCAAAAAACGAATATTATGATCCTATTTGAACATCGGCTCTTTCTTTTCGTTACACTTCTTTATGACATTCAGAAATTTTTTTTTACATTTTAGCGCACTTATTTTTTTTAACATTCTACACATTTTTTTTTTATTGTTTAGGATTTAAAAAAAAAAAAAATTCTTTTTGTGGAATTTTTCTTTCTATATCGGTTTTGTTCAATATCTCTTGCAACCTTGTTTTCCTTTATTTGTTACTTCTCTTCTCGAATAATATTTATTTCAAACTTGAATGAAAATAACTTACCGATTTTGATTAATATGCTTAATTTAATACAATAATTTGCAAATTTTTGAAAGAAATATTCTTTCAGATTGAAACTTTTATTTAATTATAAGGGAAACTTTTTATTTTCAATGGACATTTTTTTGATGTTTCTAAGGTCAATTTTAAGGATTTTTTAANTATATATATATATGTACGTTACGGTTAAAGAAATAAATCAGGTCATTATTAATAATAACAGCTACTTTTGGATAAAGTGAGAAATAAAAAGAGAAGATTTCCGTATCATGATTTGAAGCAGAATTATCGTTAAGTCTTAGCAACTTCCGGGCAGCGGCCCGTGGTAAACTAAAAAAAAAAGCACTACAGAAAGGGATCAACTCATAGCCATCCCCGGGCAAACATCTACATGTTTTTATTATTATTATTCTAGTTTAAAATCTATTTGGCGATTGTAGTTGCCGTGGTATGTTAACAGAATGGAAATGGGCTTCTTATTATAACTTTCAAAACTTTGTTTTTAATAATAAGGAAACTTTAAACAACAGTAACAATTTAACAAATTTTTCTAAAATTGATCGATCAATTAAGCAACAACAAAATAAAACAAAATTAGTAATTACCCCCCATAGCCAAGGCTGTAATCTTCTGTAAAAAATTCGATGTTGAACTTTTAAATAAGAAATTAAAAAATAGAAAAAATTTTCAGCTTAGCAATTTAAATAATAATATTATCATTAAAAATTTTTTAGCTTTATATAAGAGGTTCGAAAAATATACAATTTTCATACTTAATTATCAATTTAAAATTTTATAAAATTTCTACTGAGTTTAGAACAATCACTTGTGAGTCTAATACTTGCCTAACTAAACGTGGCACCACTTTCTTTAACTACTTAAATAAAACTATAAACAATATTACTAAGGAAGGTTTTTCTTGGATTATCACTACCAATCAACCGATTTTAGAATTTATTAAACAAAATAAAATTAATTCTATTACGACTTTAGCTTTCTAAGATCTCTTTAATAACATTCCCCTTTCTGAGCTAAAAGATGTTCTTTTGAGTTATTACTGTGATTATTGAAATAACATTAATTGCAATTTTGATTATTGGGAAATTCTAATTAATATTTGTCATTTTAATGATTTTCTTTACAATGGAAAACATATTTTTGTTTAAAATAATGGACTACCAACTACCACTAGGTTCTAATTTTTCATCTATCTTAGCTAACTTATTTTTACACGATTATGAAAAAACCTTTACTCTTAATATTAAATTGGTTTTTAGATTCAGAACTACACAGTTTTGTTAAATAATATTTATCCCTAGGAATTAATCTTGCTCGGTAATCATGATGATGTTATTAATTCTTATATTCTGGGTTTAGGCATTAAAAGAAGAGGAAAATATCTGCATTGTTGATTTATAAAAGAAATGATTTCAGTTTTAATAAAAATGAATTAATTACTTGGAATTCTAATGTTTTTAAAAGCATATATATAAATATCATTTTTAATCAAATGAATAGAACTAAAAGTATATCCTAGTAATGTTTATTTATACAAAAACAAAAAGACAATTTCTTTTACAATTTGATGAAAAACAATGGATACCCAATTGATGTAATTGTGTTCTATGTAAAATCTTTGAGTTAATTGTATGTTATTATCATTAATAAATTTGTTAAAAATTCCTTTATTAACTAAATTTATATTTTTACCATGTGCAAATCCAATTCTGCCAAATCCATGGCTATTTTTTCAAAAATAAATGCTAATAATTTCTCTAAAACCATTAAAATTGTATAATTGAAAATCAATTGCCCGAATTGCAAAATTGAAAATTGTCCGAAATTTGAAAGCTTTAACTTTTAATTTTCCACCACCCTAAAATTTTTTGGGCCAAACGCGTAGAAGTTGACAGCTTTGGATTATAGTCAATTACAATTAACTATTTTTATCTATTAATTATACTTATAATTCTGCTCAGTTATACTTACTTAAGCTTTATAAAAGTTATTTGGATCAAATAGTTTATTTATTTGTGTTAATATTACATAATTATGCATGATTCGTTGTATTAGTAATATATTATAATAGACAAGATATTGGATTATGGAATCTTCTTTTAGCAAAATAATATCCGAATAATGAAATACTTGTACCAACTTTTTATTTTTGAAAAGAGAAAATGCCTTTTTTTTAAAAAAGAATTCTAGGTACAAACTGATTAATATTTAAGGACGTAGTATGCCAAGTTTCTATTAGTTTTGATACAAAAACAAATAGTCGAAAAATTTAAATCAGGCTAACGTTTGAAATTTTTAAGCTATTCAGCTTTTTTTGCGCTTTTCATACATTTTTGAAATAATAAATTTATATATACTTAAAATAAATAATAATTAAAAAAATTATTTGAAGTTTTCGATTTTTCCAAAGAGTCTTTGCTTTGTGCTTCTTAATTGCCAGGATGCCCTTCGAAATAAGTCATCGATATATTTAGTCAATCGATAGTTCTGGTCCAATAATGTAATACCGTTTGCGTGACAAAATTCTTATGACAAAAATTGATAGATATTTGGTGATGTCTCAGTTCACGACGACGAACAACGTAATAGGATGACATAATAGGAATCTTTTGGCCTTTATGCTACCTCTTTAAAAAAGTATTGGCAATTATATTTCTTATTGATTGAAAGGCAATCAATACCACATAAAGTCATATGATGTTTAATTTAACCTAACATAATTATATATTAATTAGTTGAAAATTTAATTAGGTATCCTAGGTACACAATTATTACAACATTCCGGTTCAAGTAATGAAAATGCAAATTCAGAGGCTTGAAATCATGTGGAGAGTTTCTGTTAATTCAGAATTCGTCATAGATCTCAGATAGTTTCAGATAGGCCAAAGACGCACTAAATAAATTTTTAAAAAAATGAATGTTTGAGAGACGCTAAAATAATTTGATTGTGTTGATTATTAAGGCGAGAAACTTAGCAATAATTTTCGGGAAAAAAAAAGAAAAAAAAATTGGCTGTTGTACATTAAAAAGTGGTACGCAATATTTTATATAAGCTGGGACATACTAGCTACAACAACTTTAGAATGTTTTACATAGAAAATGTTTACATGAATGTTAAAATTTTGTAGTCATGAAACATTTTACTTCAAAATGTTTTACATGAATACATACATTAATAATAACATAAGAAATTAGAGTTAATAATAATAACAGATACAGAGAAAAAAATTGCTCGCAGGTAATAAAAACAGAGTTAATATGTATTTTTTCTACCACTTTTCAAACATTTGTATGGGATCGTAAGTAACACATAAGCATTTTACATTTCGAAAATGCATATTTAAGCATAGCCGACGACGACTATGGAATCTCAGAGGTATTTTATTTTTATATTTAAAGTCGTTTTAAAGGTTATAAGTTTTATCTTAAACTATAGATTTTTTAAAATTTACAGAGATGCCAACTTGCTCCGGACAGCAAATATATATTTCAATGTGGTAGTTTATCAATTGTGATTCTTTGATTGATATTTGATTCTTCGTCAATTTTGATTCAATTGTCAATTGTGATTCTTTGAATTGTGAAAGACAATTTCGTTCACTTTTTAGAAAAATAGCCAATTAATAATAACAATAAATTTTTTTTTTATTTCCAATGAGCTGCACACTCGGTCTTGCAGATGAGCAGACCTAGTGCGTTCTCCAAAGGTGGTATCCACTCTTTCAGGACCACCACAATGGGTGAGATACCGTTGGTCATGTTAATTTGGACGTCTAGTTTCTGCCACACTAGATGGCAGCACCGAGACTCTATTTGGATGCTAAAGTGCACTAGGAATTTAATTTTCCCGGAAATGCCAAGAGCCAAGGAGGCACTCCAGGGATCTTTTACATGCCGCATAATCATACGACATGTCCGCTGAGGATTTTCTGCATTCCGAAAATCCGGATTTTCTGCATTCCTTGGGCTCAGAAGGCCGACGACAAACCAACTGCGCCACCCAGCCACAATAAAGTTACATTGAATGTAATTCTCAGAATTTTGGATGTGTAGTGGTGAAAAAATTACTTAAAATAAAAAATACTTTTTTATGAAGTGGAACAAGTTGGCAACTCCGGATCTGGCAAAATTATTCACCTATCTTTTAAATCAATCCACCTGCTTATGGGAGGTTTTACACTCCGGGGATGGGAATACTGTGAGATTTTAATCTAGCTCAAATTTTACGTTATTTATTTTTATTATTCTCATTAATCCCACTAACTGATTAAAACTGACAGTTTCATATTAAAGCAAATTTACAATTTAATCAGAACTAATCTTGTGTTTGTTTTTTGCTTTTGTCTTTATGTTTGTGTCGTCCTTTCCTTTATCGCTTTTCCTTTCTCATAAATTTCATTAGCATTTAACTACTAATTATTCACGATTTTCATTTTAATTTAATCCATTGAATTGGCAAATAATCATGAATTACCGAGGTGGCCTCATTGGCCAGGAACTCATTTGAATTACGTTCTAGTTTTCACATATAACAAAAATTTCAAACTCTTCTGCATATTTATTTCAACTAAATTGTTATTTCAATGCTGCTTAGAAAATCGTAAGGCAGCTATGCAGTTATAAGCTCTGTTGAGTAAGGTAGATCTGCAACTACTGTAAAGTTTCAGCAAACATAAGAATTTCCTCAACAGTCTGCTTTGAACCAGGATATTCATTAAAGTTAAGATACCACTATTTCGTATCTGACGACGTGATGATATATAATGTACTCGGCATTGGGCACTGGCGATTTATCATACATTCCCACTAAGATGAATAATTTAGAGCCCCTCGAGGAGCTGATGCTAAGATAACTACCACGTATGAGTATTGGGCACTGGCCGTCTTTATTTCCCCCAAAAAAGCTAGTATCGATCGATTTGCACCGAGGATCGATCCTTAGAGATTCACAATCACATTTTAGTGTCTTCCCAACTTGGTTGAGAAATATTCACAAGATTCGTAGGAATTTTATTTATTTTTAAACTTTTCCTAAATTCAAACTATTTCAACGCACTTAATTTGTCTGAAAAATATGAAAAAAATTTATTTAAATTTTAACGAATCTAAAAATCTGGAGTACAGCAGCATTTTTGCAACATATTTATTTCCGCTAGATTCTTCAGTTTATTACAGAATTTTCTTTAGGATGAGATGTCGTAACTATCTGAGAAATAATTATTTCACATAATTTAATTCTTAAATACTCAAAACACATTAAAACAACATTAGAAATATAAAACAATAAACCAGTATAGTTATTGCTTCAAAGCCTCTCTTCAACCCACCCCTATTTTTGGATGAGAAACTCTTAATTTATATATTAAGAATTCCTTATCTAAAATATAAATAAATTCAATTAGATATATACCTGGATTTATATCGCATGTTATCACACGATAACATCCTAATGATAGAAGATATAGATATAGACTGTCTGCTGATAAAGGAAACTAGCAGCAAGATATTTTATTAAACGTAAATTTTAATTTTAAAGGTGGTAAGAATTGCATATAAAATACGCGCTTTTTTTTAAAAAAAATGTCTCTAAGCATGTTGCTCACATATCAGAAGTTGGATAAAAATATGGGAGCACTTCTAAACTAACTCAATGTAAATTAAGATCTTGTATCGCAGCAAATGTTTTAAAAGACTGCATGGCAAAAGTGTTTGAATATTTTTAAAAAATAGAAGTTAAGAAATGTTTCTATATATATACATATATATATAAANAGAATAAGAACTTATGTTCTGCAATAGGACTTGAATAATTAAAAAAATGTTCTTAAAGTATATATATATATATATATATATGCACATGGAAAATTTATATCGGCGCATGCAGGAAGTTTCTTTCCCTTTTTAATACCACTACAAGTGAAACCGCGTTCCAATATAAATATTGCAATCCTATAAAATCATTTCACAATTTATAGTAGTATAGCTAGAAAAAAATTTCAGCATTTTCTCTCCTCATTTTCGTTTATCCAAATTTTGCATGGGTAAAAATGACATTTCCAAAATCTTCATTTGTGATCTTTCAAAATATTCAGTTTTGCCATGTAAAATGTTCTAAAACATTTGCTGCGAAACAAAATCTTATTTACATAGAGTTATTTAGAAGTGTTCCCATATTTTTGTCCAACTTCTGATATGTGAGCTACATGTTTTAAGACATTTTTTTTTAAAAAAAGTGCACGCTTTACATGCAATGCATACCACTTTAAAATCTACGTTTAATATAATATGTTCCTGCATATTTATTATGTTCGATACGAGGTCCTCTATTGTTCGAATACTATCGTCTGATAACATGCGATGTTAAATCAGGTAGAGCCTCTGAATTAGACAGGCCGACTTATCATTTATTGTTGGAGCATAGAGCTTTTCAAGTGGTAGTTTATTAATTGTAATTCTTGATTTAATAAGTTCGATTTAGTAGTTTTTAATCCACCACTATTTCTAAACAATGCGTAGGCTTATATAATTCCCCACTTTTTAATACTTATAACATGCCTTACATTATTAAAAAGCAAGCAAATATTGTCAACTATTTGCAAAATTTACTTTTTAGTTATTTACCGTTTTTTGAAATTATTTTGGCGAGTCCGCAACAGTTGGCATCTCTGTAATATCATAATGAACACTAAAATAACGTTAACTTGCGAACTTGTTTGCTCCAATATTGCTTGATAGGTCAGCTCTGATAGCATAGGAGCCTATGTAAGCTAAGATTACGCAAATTTAATGTATGATTATTTGTTTCATAAATTCACTTTCATAGAAAAATTAATAATGAATAAATAAACAAAGGCAGCTTTAGAAATTATTTGATCCAAAAATTTATTTGTACCGCGACACGTGTATTTACTGTTATATCTACATGAAACTTGATATATTTACATTTTTATAAGACATCAGTGATTAACGCGCTGTCCAAAATAGAAAATTACTATTTTTTTAAAGGCGAAAAAGCCACCACTTTTGTCGCTGTAACGTGTTTGCGTTATGCAATAAAATTAAATTAATAAATAAAGGGTTAAGGTAATATTGCATTAACACTACATATAAATAAATAAATCGTACAAATAAAGTGCTTTAATTTAATGATATCTCATGATGAGGCACTCAGAGTATTGACGAAATTGAAAATTATTCCACAAACAGAAATCGCGATCACTTTATAGAATATTTTGCATTGTGCGGATTATTCATCAATTCTGTAAAATTTTTCAAAATAAACAATGATATCTAACTTTAATGCTTTTTACAAAGTACAGGAGTTTGAAACAAATTATAGAAACACTTCTATTTGCATTTATTAACAGCTCAATTTAATCAAATTTTTAAATTCATTGAATTAATTTAGTAATTTAAAGTAATAATAGCGTAAGGAAGCTGTTCTTTATAATAGTGTCAAGTCTGTTTATTTCGAGTCAAACAAATAATTTTGTTTCAAATTTAAACAAATCTTTAACTAATTTGAAAACATTTCCAAGAGGGAAAATATTTCATTCATCATTTTTTAATTTCTGAAATAGAATTAAAGAACTTCGGAATTAAAAAAAAAGTGTATTATGTAAAGATTAAATTTTTTTACATTTTATGTACCTTTTTTTTTTAATGTTTTGCTAGTACCTCAATTGCAGTTGTAGTTGTTACTTCTGATCATTATTGTTATGTATACATAACACCATTTTAAAACTAGCATTGTTAAACTATTTAAGTCATTTGACAAAGAAAAATTTAACAGAGTTAGAAAAATTATGCAAATGCCGGAGATCCCAAATTGCTCCGGACAGCAAATAAATATTTTAAAGTGGTAGTTTATCAATTGTGATTCTTGGTTTAATAAATTCAACTTAGTAGATTTTTATTCACCACTATTTCTAAATAATTCGTAGGCTTATATCATTCACCAGTTTTTAAAAGTCGTTATACATACTTTTTTATTATGTCAGATTTATATAGGTCACTTCAGGGAAAGGATCAAAAGGGTGATCTCGGACCTAAGAGTGACCAACAAGCTCTATACAGTTTTCATGCGTGTTCGTTAAATATAGATTTAATCGGACCACCGCTATTATCCACAAACAACGTCCTCATTACAGGTGTGCACGAGCACACCTACAGATGAAAGTGTGAAGTGTCGACTTCGCGGACAGGTACACTGTATACCAATCCAGTTCAAGTATTTATGTCATACTACGACACCTTTTAAAAAGTAAGCAAAAATGTCAAATATTTGCAAAATTTAGTTTGTAATTATTTACCGTTTTTTTAAATCATTTTAGCGTGTCCGGAGCAGTTGGCATCTCTAAAATGCTACTGGGAGTTCTTTTTTTATAGCTACCACTTTAATGTTGCGCATTCGGTTGGTCAGTTTTAATAGAAAATGCATTTTATTTAGCAAATTAAGTATAGTTGTGGTCACCATTATATTAAACTAGCTGCCTTTGGCGACCAGCTAGATAGCCTATCAAACTTATCTAGTACACCGTATGAACCTTAACTCTAATCAAGCCGAATACACAACTGTATTGAAATATTCTAATTCTATAGCCTCTCCTAAATTTTAACACCTCAATTATTTTTATACAATTTATAAGCCAAATCTTTTCGCTGTATAGCGGAAGTAATTAGATTTAAATTTCAGTTATTTTCAATTTCAACTAATTCCGTGATATTCTTAAAGTTCTGTATGTATTGACTTATAGTAATAATTTAAAATCTCGATCAAATCAAAAAAATGATCGTGACAATCAAGCATGGTGGGCAGCAGAAGTATTAAAAGTATTTCCATCTCAGTCGTGAAATAAGATAGAAAACACATGCTCCATTACGTGCTGTATATCTTCCTCACGCATCTCTAGAGCTATAACTGTAGAATTGTATCGTATCGTATCGTATCGTATCGTATCGTATCGCTCGAAGAAGGCAGGTTCCATCAGTAATTGGCAGGACAGTTGCGAGACCCTAAGCACCTTTTATGTTTAAATTTTTTACTGTCATTTTAGAAAGGATCGAATTTAAATCAAAATAATCACTTCCTTACTTCGTTTTAATTTTTATAAAAACACAAGATTTTTCTAAATAAATATTTAAAGTGTGACTAACGATTACACAATACTTAAATTATTACTTAAGACGTTCTCACAAAATCAATATAACTATTATGTTGGCAATAGACAATATCAAATATCCGAGTTATTCGTGTCACATAAGGGATATATATATATATATATATAAATTTTTTGAAGTTAATTTCTTTTAATATTATTTTACTTGCACATAAAGTATTTTGTAAAAGTGTTCCGCAGAAACCAAAATTGTTCGCAGTCATGCCCAGAATCGTAATAATCGAGTTGATAATGAATCTATAATTCTCAATTTTATTTATTTTAGGACACGGTTTGATAAATTACACTAGGGAACAACCGATAGGTTTTTCTGCAATTTAATAATATACTAGGAGGCTTCGCCCCCTGCTCGCTGGTGCTCGCCAACCCCCGGAACTGCTTTCGCAGTTCATTTCGGATTTCTTCGCAATCCGATGCTCGCTTCACTCGCTCATTGGATACGTTCTTAACGTCTAGCTTTTGTATACTTTTTTGAACACTGAAGTTCCGAAAACTTTTCACTGTAGAATTGAAGGGAATTTT
>NC_092213.1:62125104-62190972 GCF_043381705.1 Parasteatoda tepidariorum
TTGATATTGCTCTTCTGGAGTTTCATTAGAACGTCGTGCTAGTTCTGTAGCATTTCTAATTGTTCTTCGTTGATATTGCTCTTCTGGAGTTTCATTAGAGCGGCTCTCTCTTCTTCGGAGATTGTTATAAACCATACGTAGGTTATTAAGATTCATGAAATTTAACTTAAAATAAATATGAAATATTAAAACTGCATTCAACTCATAACTAATAATATAACAAAACGTGGAATAGTAAAGCGCTCAATTCAAAATAAAATAGCAATAGCATAACACTTCTCATTTCTCCCAATGAAAAGGAACTATTTCAGTACTCATAACCAACCGTTTTTTTTCTCGGTGACAATCGGAGATAGATAGACATATGATGCTCACTACGTGCTCTTGCGCACCGAATCCAATCAATTAAAAATGAAAACAGTTGCCAGCGCGAGAAAAGAAATATCATCGGTTTTATTGATACATACATACGTATGTATTAGCGTTTTATATAATAAGATACGTAACCAGAATTTTTTAAAATGTACTCAAATGAATACTAAGTTTTCCCACTTCTCTGCTACGTAGGGAGTGGTAAAAAAATGGTGATAATAAATTTCAGTTTCTGATGTAATACTTTAAGATCACGTTTTTTTTTTCTTAAGTGTCATTTTGCAAAGTAACGAACAAGTGTATATGTTTGTGAATAAATCTATATGTTCCTCCTAACTTGTACAAGCCAAAAAAACAAACTAAATAAATCTATAGCTTTCGGAACAAAACTAATTCCAGAATTCAAATCCCCACACCCGAATTAGTTAAGATCAAGTACTTGTATAAATGCAACAAAAAATTTTTACGTTACCTTTACATACCTGCCAACTTTTACGCATTTGCATACCTGCCAACTCTTCCGGAAGATTTTATTTTCATATTTAAAGTAGTAGTAATTATATACTATTTTTTCTTTTATAATCTTAATTTTTAAATGATATTGATTACCACTATTCTTACAAAAATTAAGCACATATATTAATATGCGCTACTATCCTGATTGTCAATTTAAGTTTTCTCAAATACAACGTATTTGTTTGCTTAAAATTGAAGTTTTAATTCCGTTTTAATACCACTGGGAAAAATAATAATGGAAGAGATTCAAAGTTGGCAGATATGCATTTGGCTTAAAATTTTATTTCTGTATTTAAAGTGGTAGTAAAATGTATGTTTTCTATATTTTCCTCGCATTTATAAACTTAATTCATAATCTTTTTGATCCACCACTATTTTTTAAAAAAATTAATCCTATATATTAATATGTAATACTCTTAAGAGTCCGCTCTCCATCGACAACATTACAGGCGCCCACGGGCATCACCACAGATGAAAGAGTCAATTGTCCGCTTCGCGGACAGGCACTCTGTACACTACTCCAGTTCAAGTTCAAAAAGTCCGCATAAGCTTGTTAAAAATACAGCGTAAGTTTCTGCCTAAAATTGTAATTTAAATTCCATTTTACTACCACTGGGGAAAATCATCCTCGAAAGGATTAAAAGTTGGCAGGTATGCCTTTACTACATTTGTTTGTGTCTTATTTTTTAGTCATATATATTATTTAATTTTGATGTAAAAAAATAGTAATAATTTTGATAAACTACAACTTATATATATTTTTTAAATATTTGTATAAAAAATTTTATGTTAGTAAAAAAAACTTTTTCCTTCCATGATAAAATAACTTTTAAAGGTAAACAATACAAGTAAAGTTTGGATGTTAAACACGTTTCGAGTGATGGATTTGTTTGCAATGAAAACTTATAGAATATATTTTAAAACGGTTTTCGCAATCATTTCCCTATTCCTCTGCTATTCATCAAAGCTATCAAACATTCTCAAAATAAAACACTGAGAGTAATTTTAAGTAAACGTGTCTGAAACAAAATTTATTTAAATAAATCTAAAACTGCGCTTCGATAAAATGTTTAAAAGGTAGAACCTACTTTTAGCAGCATTTTTTTTATTACTTTAATATATAACAAGCATTTATTTTTTGTCTGTTATTGTATTATGAAAGATTTTGTTAAGAAAAATTCCGTTCAATAGTTAAAAGTGTGATCCTTCTCTCTCTCTCTCTTCGATTTCTCAGGAACTATTTGACCAATTCACTCAAAATTTGTATTTTGCCATTTAAAAGTGCTTGCTTTCAATTTTTGTAAAAATTGCTTAACATACAATTCAAATTTTTTACTTTTCTTAAAAAAATTATAAAAAGTAATAAATATTTACTAAAAGTTTTATTTTGCATGAAATTGTCTTTAAATTAACAAATTTTATAATTGTTTTCAAAAATGTTTCAATTTGCTTAAAAAGTGTTCGAGACAAGATGAAGTATGAAAAAGTAAAATTAATAATAAAGGGTCCAAGTTTTGGATCGCTCTCCTGACCAAACTATTGAGACCATATTTCCTAGATTGATGATGATATTTTGAGAGTCAGAAATCCGAATCCACTGAAAGAAAGGTATGTTTATTCAGAGAAAATAGTTTTTTGTATCTTATTTCGTAACTTACAATTTCGTCTGCACTAATTAATTAGCATATTTGAGGTCACCCTTTCGAACCTTTGAGATTGAGTCCTAGAACGTAAGATCCGATCATTAGATCAAATGTTATCCAATGTAGTTTCTTTTTTTTAAAATTTTGTCTCTGTTCATGATTCTTCGTTGTTTCCTTTAAAAAATAAAGTGCGTGGGTGTTTACAAATGTACTTAAATATCGATGTTAGGTTAATTTTTATTGCCACTTTTTAAAAATATAAAAGATCCATGGGAACTCAGAATTCTACTCTCTGACCATCACAAGATATGATGTCAGTGGAATTTTTTTCTGTCGGGTTGTGGACTCAGTTCGTAAGTTTGGCATTACTTGTAATTGAGAATAAGACCTGCTTTGCACTACGCTTAAGTAAAACAAGGCAGAGCGCATAAAGCACAAATGAATGTACAAAATCTTTTTTGTGCTTTACTCACTTTGTTTTGTTTATTTATCACTTACAATTTTAGTCTAAAATTAATGTTTCTTAAGTTTGATTGCGAAAGTATGCGGATGCATACCTCTATATTTAACTGTGATGTGGTATACAATAACTGTCTTTTAACCACAAACACATTTGTGCAAAAATACTTGAAAGTTAATTTTTTTCTGACATGGATCAAAAGTCAGCTAAATAATTTGCGCCTTATTTATTATCCCATTTCAGATTTTAATACTACAAACAATTCTAATAGTACATACAAAAATATAAATTTCAGCATATTTTCTAATGATTATTATGGAGCCGTAATGGCTCAAGGGATAGAACGTTCGCCTTTCAATGAGGTGACCCGGGGGCGAATCCCAGTGATGGCTGATCGATACAGATTCCGCATCCGGCTTGCACCGACCACAGTGCTGACGTAAAATATCCTCAGAGGAAGACGGATCAGGGGTTAGAGTCCCCTTGCCGTCAGGCTAACCGTGGGAGGTTTTCGTGGCTTGCCTCTCTATGTAACGCAAATGCTAGTGAGTTCCATCAAATAGTCCTCCACGAAGACAAATTTCTCCCAATACTTGATCCAGTAGTTCCCTTGTTTTCTGTATTGGGTGCAAAATTACAAGACTACGGAGTTCAACATTAGTTGTCATTAACTCAAAAAATTATAAAATTATTCAAAAAATAATTATTTTTTGTAGAATAGGTGTTACCTAATGCCTCATTAACCCGTTTTGTCCCGAATTCATAAATTGAAATGATACAAAAAGTGGTTTTATGGAAAAAGTGGTATAATATATTATCAAAATTAATTGGTTTTTCTACTGTTAAGGCATTCAAAAAATCTTTGATAGATCAAAAAATACTGGTAGAATGGTAGAAATCATATAAATCTCGGTGCGCTGCCGCGAAGCGGCATTAACCGATTCATCTGTAGTAGTAATTCGATGATGAGGAGTAGTGAGGTGGAATGGTGATGGGGGGGGGGAAGAGGTGGTGCTTAGCACCAAAAATCGAGAGTGTATTTCGTGTGTTAGGGCTACGTCATATCCCTAAGGAAAAAGGCAGTGATTGGGCTAAATTTAGTGTTGTCGTCAATTAATTCAATATCTAGGAGTGAGTTAAAATTGCTGGTGGTACAGGTTTTTGCTTCAAAAAGTACTGGTTCCTTAGAATTCTAGATCTAATCAGAAATAACTAAATCATAGTGGTATCTGAGAATCCTTTAATTCACCCAGATAAATGAAAATCCTGAAAAAATTTCCCACCACAATGAATGTCTTTGAAAAAAGGAACTGTCCTATATATACAGGGGTCTGTCTAGGTTTTTCTGACAGGTACCTATTTTGTGAAAATTTAGACGTAATTTGTGAAAAATTAAATTAAGAAATCAACACAAAAATACGGATTTATCGTTTCTTAAGGGATACAAAAATGAAATTTTAAGAAAAAGTATTTTGTGAAACTACCGTTTTTCCAAAATTGAATTTGTGAAACTACCGTTTTTCCTAAAGTTGAATTTGTGAAGGTACCGCTAAACGGTAGTAAATTCGGCCTGGACAGAACCCTGATATATGACGCTGGGCGTTAACCGGTTAAAGTGTAAAATATACCTTTAGAGTTCCAACAAATTATTCGTAAAAAAAAGTATTTGTATCAATACTTTGCTCTAAAATATTTATTCTAAATCAAACTGTTTTATACATTTTCATTTAAAGTTTTTATAGTTCTCATAGGGTAAATAAAAGTTTGAATGAATGTGTGAATATTAAAACAGTAAACCCAATGCTGACATTCAAATATTTTTGTTTCTTTAGACTAAACGCTATTTTGAAATAAGTTCTATACATTTTTTGCGTCTTAATTTTTTTTCTCCATAATTCAGAACTACAAACAGGAATAGATTATTCCGATAAAAAGAAAAATTTAGGATAGTTCATATTTTTCTCACATTGAATGTTTTATTGTTAAATATTTTATTATTAAGAATTTTAATATTATAAAACTGCAGCAATTGTTATAAAAATTCATTTTAAGCAGTTTTACATAGAACTGTGAATGTAACTATGTTTATAAAACTATGATTATAATTGTGCGTAATATTAAGCTGCGATTAATTAAGTAGAAAGCATACGATGAACAAAATAAAAATGAAATATTACAAATTAATAATAAAAATTTATACAGTGAATAAGGGATTGATGTATGCTTAGAACAATTTATAACTTTTTTAAAATATCTAAATACAAAAAATTACTTTCATTATTGCTAAAATACCATGTTTCCTTCTAAAGTTCAAAAATATTTTTTTTTTAGGTTTAGAAACATAAACTGTTAAACTGAATCAAATAAAAATTAATGAAGTTATTGAGTTTAAAATTCCAAAATTGTATTCAAACTAAAATTTAGGTAGGGGGTGCCTAGCCTCTGCTTAAAAAAGGTTTTAAGGCCAAATAGTATTGTTCACAGTATTCTTTGATATAATATAATATTCCATGTCAATGAACTCACACAAAGGAAAAACACAATTGTTAAGAGTTTCATTTGCATATGTATAGAATTTTCGATAGCATTAGTGTAAGAAAGGTAATCCTGCTTTCGAGAGATCCACGCTAATTAAAATAATTATTTTATCTTGAAATTTTGGAATTTATTCATTTCTTAATTGCATCGTATGTTAATTAAGGGATTTTCACCGATAGAGAGCGAAGCTTTGGATTAAATTGTTGCAAGAAAATAATTCTTTTTATGCATCAATTTTAATGAGGATTTCGTTTGTGAAAAATCAATTGTTTATACAATTTAATTACGTTACGTAATTATAGAGAAAAAGAAACTATTTAGTTGTCATGAATAATCGCAGTGTTTTTTAAAATTAAAACTGTTATTAAAATCAATTTATAATTTGTCTGCTGTTAAGAAAATTGATATATTCATGACTACAACAACCCATCAAGTCTTAATATACATAAATATATATAAAGAATATACGTTGATAGAATTATACCGATCCAAAAGTCTCTAAAATATTTAAAGTGGTATATAAGTAACTATTAACTCAAGTATAATGTTGCAGCATTTTGTTAACTTCCCGTTAGGATTTTCTGATCATATGTATTTGTTTAGATTGTGGTAGTCAAAAAGTTTAAGAAATTATAGTGTTGCAGTATTTAGCTAACTTCCTGTTATGATTTTCCGATCATATATATATTTGTTCAGATTGTGGTAGTCAGAAAGTTAAAAAAAATATATGTTTAAATAAAAAATAAATCGTTTAAGCATGAAAATTACTACCAATTTAAATAACAAAAAAAATCTCTCACCAAAAGCGTGAGAATTTGGAAATTGTGAGTATTCACTGTTAAATTATAAACCTAATCAACTAAAAATTAATAAAATTATAGAGTTACGTTTTAAAAAACAAAAAACATTATTTAAAATTGATAAACTTTTTGTAATAAATTTATTAATCCAATGTCAAATGCCATAGATTTCAATTTTTAAGTTTAAAAATTTTAATTGTCCTAGGATCTATCCTCTATGCCTTTTTGTAAAAGAAATTGGTAGCCAATACCAAATATTTCTCCTCATAAGCTATTTATCACTTTTTATTTTAAATACACAGTTCTAATTTGTGATTTATCAGCTCTACATTTATCAGAAACTACATTTCTTTATTCATTATATTTTGCTAAAGATCATAGTTAATGTTGTCAAATTTTTTTTTATTATTTTATTTTAATTTTTTTTTAGAATCATTTCATTTATGAAATATTTTTTTACTAAAAAACATTATTTAATCAAGTTTTTTAGTGCTGAACTCCCGTTAGTTGTAGCTCTTTACGATACTTAAAGTGATAAAGTAAGTAATCAGTGTTTTTAAATATTTTTCGGCACTTAAAACGGTGGCAACATTCTTCTTATTTTTTTTTTCAATTTAAATTATTTAAAGTGGTCAAAATTACTTCAAAACGAAACGACAAAGGATAAATATAATATTTAAAAAAAATTCTCGGCTAAAAATCTGAAACTTTTGACAACTCAGTACATGTTTTTTTAGAATTCTTTTTTTAAGGTGGTCATAAATTTTAAATGGTTCATAATAAAGTTACTGTTTTTTTATAAATAAAGTTTCGAAAGGCTATCACATTTAATATTCAGTATCTTTGTCATATTATCTCAAATGAAACAAGTGATAAACAACTGTTGCCGATAAGCAATAATCGAAAGAATAAACGCAGAATGCTAATTGATGCCAGATTTTGAAGGTTTCAGTAGCTTAGTTCGAGTATTGAAAAATCAAATACTAGAATATTTCATAAATATATATCTCGTATTTTCATTTTTTTTCTTATAGTATATAAGTGCAGAGATACCAAAGTAATTTTTTAAAGAAACGGTAAATAACTACTAAGCAAATTTTGCCAATATAAAGTGGTGAATTATATAAGCCTACGAATTATTTAGAAATAGTGCTGGATAAAAATCTACTAAATTGAATTTATTAAATCAAGAACCATAATTGATAAACTACCACTTTAAAATATTTATTTGCTGTCCGGAGCAAGTTGGCATCTCTGCATAATGTACAGTCTCTCTGTAAATGCTGTTATATGTATTCGTTCATGCGTCAAACTGACGCGTGTTCGTAGAGATAGGTATATAAGAAACGTCCTCAAACCTAGTGTTAAGCCACCACTGGGGATTGAATCTCAGGTCTTCACAATAACAGTTTATTGTCTTATCCACTGAACCATATTGTGTGTTCAATCCTAAAAAAGATCGAAACAAACTGTGGCAAAAATTAAATCACACACCAGAAGAAAAATATAATCCTAAATAATAAGCCAGATTAAATTAGATAATGATCTTCAATTATAATATTGTATCAATTCCCAAGACTTTTTAAAAATAATTAAAGATTTTTATCAGTATAATACTCAGGGATAAACTCTGTTAACACGTTATTACGCATGATAGCAGAAACTTTCCAACCGTGTCTTAATTCATTAAAAGTCTTCCTTAAAACCTGAAATATTAAATAGCATTTCTCGCTGATAAATTCGAAGTCTCGAAAGACGCAGAAAAGTTTTTAACTTTCTTTCGCAATTTTCTAAGGGTTTGAAATATATTTTAAAGGAAATTCATTTTGTGTCAAATTGCAAGCGGGAAAGGGTAATTTCCTTTTAATTGGATAGTAGAGGGTTTGCGGTGACATTCAGTTACAATTATAAATCTGGCTATTAAAGGGAAACCGGTGCGATTTAATTAGTTTGTCGTTTGAGAAAACTGGGTCTTTAGGTGGGAAATTTTTGAGTCTTACATCAAAGGAATATATTTTAACTCTTAAACTTTTATTAAATTGCCTTCATTATAATTTTTAGGAGACTGGAACTATTACGGTGAATAAGCTTTTGTTTAAAAAATTTAATTTTTTTTTCTAATTGCATATCTTTAAACCAAAATTTGAGTCTTCTTTTTTATTTTTAAAGCTTCACACTGTACGAAAAATTTTATANATATTGAATTGCTTCTTCGCCTTGATAAATTTCCTTACAGTTAATTGTTATTGTTGAGAATGGATTAACTCCTCCCGAATATTATCGAATATTGAAATAGTTCTTCTGCCAGTATTTTCACTTTTCCCGGCGTGAACATGTTAAAGGGTCCAAGTTTTGAACCGCACTCCTGACCAAACTATTGAGTATTTTCTCTTTTCCCGTTTCAGCATTTCCCATACTTTTCCCGGCGTGAACGTGTTAAATTATAAAACGACTGATTCTACTACGTGTGCCAGCCTGTCTGTACTGGAGCAAAACTATGTATTCAAAAACTTATTACAAAGGCCAGGCTAACATCAGCCCACTAGTACAAGATGACATACATAAACTTAAGTATCTGACCAGAGTTGCCAACTTGCTCCGCTTTGTGAGCAGTTTTTCTCGTTGTAGTAGTTTTTTTTCGTTGTAGTAATTTTTCTCCTTGTATGTTTTAACTCCTTCGGGACGGGTGGATCATAAAGTTTATCGTACAAAACCAGAACTAAGTTGAAGAAATTTAAAAGCTGTAGCTTAAATATGGGCATTGCTAAACTGACAGACTACTTTTGCTTTCCCAATAATCAATGCTAGTTCAAAGTGAAACTACATAATTTTTATTTCGAACTACTATGTAGTAATGATTAAAATAATATAATAACTATCATAACACCTCCCACAAATAAACAGCTAAAGAATTAGTTTGGTTACAAGTTTTATCTTTTTAGCCTGATTGATAACATTTCGTGCAAGCATGAAAGGATATGATTAGCGGTTAATAATTTTTTATCCAGGAGTTCCCTTGTCTTCTGGATTGCTTTCAAAATTGCAAGGCTACAGATTTGAACATTAGAAGTCGTAAACTCAAAAACTGGGTCGGCTGTTCAACGACGGTTTTAAAATAAAATGAATTTTTCGGAGTAGGACATATAAAGAGTTAACCTATTAGAACAAAATTCTGAAAGTGAATTTGAAAATTCTTTAATTCTTTACCTCTATATAAAATCTCCTGCCAAAAACGTAGCAGTCAACCTTCCTGAAACGTATTCGATTTATATTTGCACGTGTAAACTACCAACACGTGTAATAAATTTTGTTCTAGGAGACAGGTATTATTACGTGCTGAGGCTGGACTTCCGATTGAGCTGGTAGCGAATGTGTTGAAAACTTAAGCGAAAAATATGAATTCAATTTTCGTTTTACTTTTATACTACCTCTCTCTATTTTGCTTACATTATAATTAATAACTTAGGTCAAAATATTAACAACTAAGAGCTGGCTATACAGAATCATATTGAAGCTTAATCGGAGGACCGACTGTGTTGCAGGATGATTGGCTCATAATTTTGAACGTAAACATAAAGACGCAATTCCTTCTAAGGAAATTCCAAGGACTTATTGAAAGAAAAATCCTTTGAGAAAATCTTCCTTACGGTTGAACCGAATAAAATTGAAGACAAATCAATGGTATGGCTTCTTTTGAATCAGTCCATATTCCAATTAAGTCGCACGATATCATTAAACATTTCTAGAACAATTAATCCAAATTAATTTGTTACGATCTGTTTACCATTAATATCATACATTTCAATAAGATTCTAGTAAAGTAAACTTAACCCCAAAAAAATTATGTTGACAGTGCTAGCAGCAAAAAGTATCAATAAATTAAAAGTAAGAGTTCTACTTTAAAGTAATTAAAATGAAAAATAGTTATTAATGACTTAATTCTCAGATTTCAATTTAATCTTAAAATAACAAAATTTATAGTTTTAAGAACTACGTAAAATCATTTAAATTGCTGACATAAGGCGGTAGTTCAAATATCTCGTTTCGTCCAAAAATAGACAAAAATTCTCCTACCGTTTTTTGTAGTAGTGGCAGCGTTTCCGAACGCTATTACTACTACTATGACTACTGTACAAAAACAAATAAATCCAGAATCAATTGATGTTTAATAAGAAAAAATCTATATATTTTTTTTCCAGCAGTATAATTTAATACAACGTATTAAAAAGTACGTATTAAGTAGTAACGTATGAAGTAGTATTTAATACAACGTATTAAAAAATGAAACGAAATTAAAATACAATAGAACAGTAAATTTCTTTCGCGATTATTTTTATTTTCTAACAAAAAAAAAAGATTTTTTTTTTTATAATTTCTTTACTACTACTATGACTTCTGTACAAAAACAGATAAATCCAGAATCAATTGATGTTTAAGAAGAAAGCATCCATATTTTATTATTTTTTCCCCGCAGTATTATTTAATACAACGTATCAAAAATTACGTATTAAGCAGTAACGTATGAAGTAGTATTTAATACAACGTATTAAAAAACAAAACGAAATTAAAATGCAATCGAACAGTAAATTTTTTTCGCGATTATTTTTTTTTCTAACAAAAAAACAAAAGATATTTTTTTAATAATTTCTTTCTTTGTGACTTTAATTATTTTACAACTCTACGATTTGTCGATAGTCATTCGTTAGATTAAAAAAAAAGTTAAGCATGATATTTCTTAAAAATAATAAACTTCCCAGAAAGGCAAAATAAATAAATAAAAACAATATGCTCGAGAAAAATCATTATTTAAATATTTGTAGTTTTATTGCATCTCAAGTCCTTCATTTCATTCTCGGAAATGAAAATTATTATTTTGCGGCGCACAAACCGATATCGATTTTTAGTTCGATTACACGACCTCAGCATCTCCAGCTACTTATTATCCAGTTTTATTGCCGTATAACACGCGATCATAAATATACCATGCATCCTGGATTTTGCATTTTGCATATTTTATTGTTGATTGCATAGCATATTTGCGAAAGAGCAGCCAAATAATATTTGAGTTTCATTATTAGTACTTGAAGTAGTGTTCGACAAATTATAAGATTGGTTATATGAATGCAACATTTAAAACTTTTATACTAGTCTTTATTTGTATATATTGTTTGGATTAAGATGCACAAAAACTTTTAATAATTCATGTGGAAAAAATATATTGTTTAAATTTGTATGAAAGTAACCATCAATTTTGCTTGCCCAAATACTAGTTACAATTTGTTTCCAATTTCAGTGTTGGTAAGACCAAAGACGTTAGTTGCCCCACTTTCAAAAACTGTTTTTATGAAAATACTTTTAACCCTTTGACGCAGAATGGGGCACCGGTATCCCTTTTAAATATATATATTTTTCTGAGGATCAAATTGCTAGAAAAAAATATATTTTGGCTTGACTTTTTTTAATTATGGAAAACAATCTAATTGTTACGAAAAGAGATTTGTTATAGATTATCTAAATCATATTTGTACTAAAATATAAAATCAAAAAGAAAAAGAAAGAACAAGAAAAAGTTTACAATTTTTTTTTGGTTGTTCATATTCAACAAAATTTTATCAATAATTAATTTTGTAGATTAAAGAAATTTCTATGATGAGTAACTGTTTCTTTTTGATCTAAATAACAGCAAATTTGAAAAATTATTGTTTGAAAATGAACCGTTTTTGGAAGATTTTACCTTTAACGCAGAAAAAAAAAACACCGGTGTTTCATGCTAATCTCATAACCATGAAGAAAAAACAGTGAAACCGAACAAATATAAACCGTTAAATCAGAGATTTATAATTTTTTTATTAATTTTATTTTTAAAACGATTCGAATTACAAGAATTTCGGGCATGTAACCAGGGGTAGTGTTGAACAGAAATAACACAGCAGCATTGATAGAACCGACCATGTTCTTGTAAGGAGAGAATTTCTTTTAAAATTACACCAAAACTGATTACATAATTCTTTCGAAGCCAAAATAAAAAACACTGGCATTTCGTTTTGTTAAAAACCTTTTTTGAATTGTAAAAATTGCGAATGTTTTTTCTAAAATAATGCATGCATCTTAACTGACAACAAAGCTAAAAGTTAGGTACATTGTACAATGTAAACCATTTTTCCACAGATATCTATATTCTGATCATGTCCTGAAAAAAATCCGGAATTATCTCCCACAATTCATACTTTCATTAATCATAGCAAAAACGCTATTTTAATGGTAGCGATCTTATTTTGATTTCCAAAATATATCATCTCCAAAGGCCTTCTCTCTCCATTAAGCCCGCTCATCAGTTTTAAATCATTTGAGAGTTGTAACATTAAAGTGCTTTGCATTCAGTAAACGAGGAATGAGATTTTTGGTATTAGATTTGATATAGATTTGTCTCGCTGACCTTGAAGCCATGGTAAACACGTACTAGACTCATCTGGAATAATTCAAATATCCTGATATAAAAAAGGCTGTAGTTGGCTACAAAAGAACGTTTTTTTTTTTTTTTTTTTGACAGTAGGTATCCACGTTTTGACCATTAATTCAGCATTAAATATAAAAATTCAGAACTTCAATTTACAATTTTACCAAAAATACAACGACTAAAATGACGATCATACTTATATTTTCACGAAAAAAAATCGTTCGAAAATGTTCTTTTCCGATCGCGATAAACCATTCCTGCTCACCAGTTTTAAACCATTTGTGGACTTTTTCCTCTCAAAAGGATCTGTAATCAATAGCAGCAATTTCAGCGAAGATTTATTGGTCTGATGGTCACGTATTGTAAAAGCAGAATGGTTCGTTTAACAACTGTTTTTTTCTTCTTTTTTTGTAAAATCGATGTTTTCTGACTCCAGGCAGTAAAAGTTTATGACGCAACGGGTTTCGAATTTCTTCTGTAATTGGAAGAAAGTAAAAGAATGTTTCTTCTCTTTATTCCTATTCAGTTAATTGGGAGTATTTCTCTTTTATCATTTATTTTGGAATTTTCATTTATGCATAGATATATATCGATCTATAACCGATATAGATCAATATAATTTTCGTTCTTTATTTCAAGTCGAGAATTCTCAACATTTATAACACCGAGTAAACGAAGAAGAAAAAAATCGTGAAATGTTACGGTAGTTTAGTTGAATTCGTGAAAACGAAAGAATGTTCAAATCAAGCAATGGGCTTGGAAATCATCTGTTACATAAAAGATTGAATTATTTTTAGAAACAATCAGACTCACTGTAAGGCTTTGAGTGAATGAAATGCAAATTACAAAGCTTCTCCGAGTACTTCGCTTACCAAACTTTTTTTAGCATCATTCACACATCTACTTTGTAATTGTCTAACACATTTCTTCAGTGCATTTCTTATTGACGTGATAATTTTAAAATCTTTTTAAAAGAATTTTTGCTAGAGCTTCAGCGACTTGTGTTATAGAAGCGTTGAAAGGAACTCGTAATATTGAACACTTACATTGCCCGAATGAAAAGTATACACATGTGTGGTAAAGCCATTAATACTCTAGTAAAAGCAGAGACAGGGTCATAAATAGAGATATAAAGAGCCATAGACGGCATGTATCTGATAAACTAGTTTGCATGGGAATATTTAACCGATATAGCATTTCAAACGAATTATGTCCATCTCATCATAATCTTTCATAAAACTATGGATTATTTTAGATTTTAAAAAAATATGCTGGGCCATTTGAGATTATTCTTTAAAAGACTAAAAACCAAATCAGAGTAACAGCTGAAAACTATTGTATTTTATTAAAAATATGCTCATGTTCAGATATTCAAATGATATTCAACTGCAGTAGTCTGCAATGAGCCATTTAATTTTTAAAAAAAAGGTATAAAATACAAATACCATTCATCTAACTATAAATCATTTTTTAAGTTTGAAAAAAATATACAGGTCAACTTTAGATTTCTTTAAAAGTCCAAAAAAACTAATCAGTGTAGCAGCTGAAAACTATTGTATTTTATTAAAAACATACCCAGGTTCATATATAGAAATGATATTCAACTGCAGTAAAGTCTACAATGCCTGACTCAAATTTCGTGAACTTCATTTGCAGTTCTAAATCGAGCGCCTCTGTTGAATTAACATTCCCTTGATGTATATTAATGCGGGATATGCCCTCAACCTGACCTCATGTTCAGGATATAGCCTATTATTACTTAGTGAGGCAATACTCGATGACCACAGACGTGCGATAAATGCATATTTATCTCAATATGCAATCATTTGCAAGTACTGGAACTCCTCCTTGCTTAATGAAAATTCGCAGAGAGTATCTAGAATGGAACTGAATGTGTGCTACTCTGTTTATANTATATGTGTGTGTGTGTGTGTGTGTGTGTCACGAAATTAGAAACATAAACGTACTTTCTCAAAATAAGCTTAGTTTTTCAATTCTTTTGGATTTCAAAATATACCTTAGTTCCAATCTGGAAAATATAGTTCTAATAGTATAGATAGAAGGAAAGAAAAAAAAGTTTCCGTACTTCGCAATATCTCTAAGACAAATTAAAGGAATCATAAAAATTTTGTACATAACTTCAAAAGAATATCCAATGAGAATTTCAGGCAATATATAATTTTTAAAAATGATTTACTTATTCGTTTTAACTA
The DNA here is from genome assembly GCF_043381705.1 of Parasteatoda tepidariorum. Taxonomy (NCBI): domain Eukaryota; kingdom Metazoa; phylum Arthropoda; class Arachnida; order Araneae; family Theridiidae; genus Parasteatoda; species Parasteatoda tepidariorum. The sequence continues at coordinate 62,140,104 of NC_092213.1, forward strand.
TATATAAATATATGGTCAATATATATGTTCAATACATATATGTTCAATACAATTTTGAATTGTAAGATATACAAATTTACTCTTTATCTCACTATTACTAATTGCATATTATACGAAATGTTAAACAAGTTGTAGAATTTGAACTATATCATCATACGATTATGTTTGAAACTTTGTGATGCGTTTAAGAGTGACACAAATTAAGAAATAAAAAAATTTATTTTGTTCAAATACTAAAGAAGTAATCGTATATTTTTCATTTAAAAAAAGCGATAAAAGAATTTCGAAGTTTGTTTTTTGATTGAAGATACATTCTAATGAACTTCTCACAAATATTTCAAGAAATCATGAATTATATCTTTATCATCACTAAGAAGTAACTTCCGTCTTTTGTGCTAGGTTCAAATTTGTTATTGAGTTATGGGATGACAAAATTATTAAAAATAATGCCCATTGTTTATTCGATTTGCATCATCTATAACAGCAGTAAGAAATATTGTTGTTGTTTTTAAAAATTATAAATCTTTAATTTTATTCATGAGATAATAATGCATTCTAGTACATAATACATACTAAATAATACGTTATACATCCAAATGCACAGTTTAATCCTAAAACAACTCTTAAATCCCCTTAGTGTGAAATTCAAGAAACCAAACTAATCTTAGTGGGATTTAAAAATAAACAATTCCTGTAAGTGTGAAAAATGATCATTTAAGTTCGTAAACAATCAGATCCGCTTATATATTAAACTCTCAAAATTTAACAAAGTGAACTGAAAACATTGAATTGGGCTTATCTATTCAACATTACGACTTTAAAACATCACCATTTGTTTGCTACTCCTAAAACATCCCCATATCGCTAGGGGCTCTCTTAGATTGGAGTCAATAAATCCTTCTGTTGTCGTATACGGTTTCTCGTCTGCCGTGTCAAAATAAGATCTGTTGGGGATTTGGGCAACACCGGAATCCGATTAGAGACAATTCCTCTTGATCTTGATTTTCTTTCTTGATCCTCTTTCACTTTCTCACATTGAGGATCTAGGTCAAGAGAAAAGGACGGAAGTGACGTCAAAACAATTTGGTTGACTCTAGATGGAGAATGATAAACCCTAAATTAGAAGCAACAGGGGGAATCCAGCTTTAATTACATTGGTAAATAATATTATGGAGTAAATCAGAAAAATATAATTCCACATTTATCTATTTTTTAAGCTTTAAATGTGGAATAAAATCGAAGAGTTTAGCGAAAGAAAATCTTACTTTCTTGTTTGTGATTTTAGAAATATAGCTTCCAACAAAAAGAAGCTTCCTGTTTAAAAACAACGATTTTTCAGCATATGATCCGTGAGACGTTTTTATGCGGTCTGGGAAATATTGAAAGGTTGACATAATTATAAGAATAACATATAGAAAGAAAATTGGGTCTTAAGTTGGTTAAGCTTGACACTTTTACAAACATGAATTTGGGGCTAGAGCCGTGGCTGCATGAAATATCCTCAGTGGTAGACGGATCATGGATTAGAGTCCCCTTGACGTCAGGCTAACCGTGAGAAGTTCTCGTGGTTTTCCTCCCCATGTAACTTAAATGTGGGTTAGTTCCATTACAATTGCAAATAGTTTCATAACAATTGCAAATTTTATTTATTTTTCTTCTAGTTTATTATTGTTTAAACTCTACTTATCATTAAAATATTATAAATCAAATGGCATGATTTCATATAGTGAAATGAATCAAATATCTTCCAGCAAATTTATATTTTAAACCAAATATACTAATCAGAGAATTTAATTTTACAGTGTGAAAATGTGAATATAAAACAATGCAATAACACTAAATTGAAAAATAATTAATAAATTAAACGATAAGATTTGTTTTTGTAGGGACATTATAGCTATTGATTGCTTCGGTATTGTATTATAACCCTCTTGGGAAATAACTTGACGAATTGAAGCTCGTATTAATGAATACATTTATTGAAGGAATGATGAATGAGAATTTCTGGCAATGATAACTCCTGATATTTGATGGAAGCTTAATAATAAACCAAGTTATTAAGAATTCACTACCAGAATAGATCTTTACCAGAAATTTAATACCAATTTGTACACTATATATATATNCCTAGTGTTTTGGTTTTATTGGGCACCTGGGCTATTAATATATCTATTATATGCCAACTTTCTACTCTTTTTGTAAAAATTAATTCTAGTATTACCTATGTTTATGCTTCAATGTATTATTTTTTATTCATTTGAACTTATACTCCATACAACTGCATAGAAATAACAAAAGTGCAAGCGATTTATAATTCCTCAAATAATTATAAAATGTCATTTTTACTCTTTAGATTACTTAAATGTCATGGTAGTCCAAATCATTTCTATTAAAGCATAATGTTTGCTACTCTCTTTAAAGGATTCTAAAAAAATTCGAGGGAAAAAAAAAGCCTGCACACTGAATTCTTAGTAACTACTCATTTAAATATTTCACCGAATATTTAGAAAATAAGGAGTGATCTTTAAATATTTGTAACTTTGTTAAACGACAACGTAGTACTTAATTTAACGTATTTAAAAAGGAATATTAATTTTATTCAAAACTTCCAAATTTCACTGTCGTTGGGAAAGATATTTTATACCAAGTTGTAATATAATAACATTTAAAGAAATAAGCATTTCCTAAAATTTAAGCTCCTTCCAAAACAAAGACAAAAACATGATTGTCTAGCAAATATTTCTTTGCATAACTAACATTCAGGGATTGGACAAAATTATGGAAACGCTTCTATGCTAACTCAATGTAAACAATTTTTCTTTTAGAAGCAAATGTTTTAGTAAATTTTACCTAAAAAATTGTTCGCCAAATTTAAAAGATCACGCTTGAAGCTTTTACAAATTATGTCCTTTTTATCCGCGCAGACTTTGCATCGACCAAGAGTAGAGCAATATGTTAAATACGTTTTTTAATACTGATGTTTTTTAATACATAACATAATTTTAAAAACGTTCTTATATAAATCTTCCAATCCTAAGTAATAAATTTCCAAATTCCAGGTATTAAAGCTGACAATAAGTTATTAACTCATTTTGGTCGATCCGGCTTTTACAGGGGTAAAAAGAACATCATTTTTAAAAGCTTCAAGCAAATTGTACCAACTGTTCTGCCATATAAAATCTTCCAAAAAACTACTAAAGTAAACTTTGCTACTAAAGAAAGATTGCTTACATAGAGTTGGTATAGAAATGTTTCCATTATTTTGATCAACCTCTGAATGTTCGAATTGATGGTTTGTTTTGTTAGGTAAAATAATTAATGTAATAATTTAATTTTTAATAAGATTTAAACTTTAATATATAAATGCTGCTACCACTCAGAAATTTTTTTTACAGCTGTACAAGTTGGCAATACATGTTTTCTTTGAGAATTAAAAATAACCTAAAATTCGTAGATGTTGTGAAAAAAGATATAATGGGTTTATTAGTTTTCATTCTTTTTTTAGTTTACAAAGTTTCTATAAATATTATGTTGTAATGTATGCTTTTAAATGTAAGAAAAAAATAACTAGATGAACTAATGAAGTGAATTAGTAAACCGAGTTGAAATATGTTTTTTTCAGACTTGCTTAGGCAAATCTGACAGTCAACAAGCAAAATGAAGTATAATCTATAAAAACACTGTTAAAAAAACTATTTTAACTTAACTTACTTTTTAAACTTCAAAATATATGTTTCAAGTTATGTTAATTATAAATATAGAAATGAATATTAATTTGAATCTACGAAAATTAGAGTGGCATATTATTATTGTATTTATATCAGGGTTATTTGCCCTTTGGTAAAGTGAATCCAAAGAAAATGTACAAACGAGCATTTAAAAAAAAAGTCTGGAAAACGGAATTTAGAATTCAAAGAAATTTTTTTAAATTTAAAAGTTTCAGCTTTTCGCAATTAAATATATTAATTAACTTTTTTTATTGTCAATGTCTATTGTTCATCGAATTAATGCTAACATACAACTATTTTACATTTATTGTGCTTCGTATGCATTTTATAAGATAAAAATTATCTGTACTTTAAGTTAATAAAAATTGTCTGTACCTTTTTTTTAAAAAAAAATTTCAGCTTCGAATATTTAAAGAACAATTGTACTTATTTATTTATTGACTTAAATTTATTAATATATTGACTTAACAGTACTTAAAAGAATCACTTCAGGCAATTTAGTTTGTCTTATCTGAACTAAACTAAAGACCGGAAAACATTGTAAAAGAATTTGGAATCCAAAAGCTACTTTCTAACGTGTACTTAGAAGTGATTATTTTCAAATCAATTCAAGCATTTTCTCACGGCAGATGTTGTTTAGTTGGAAAAAAAATCTTTGATTGAAAAGAAAACTGTAACAGCTGTATGATTTCTCTTACTTCAATTGCAATAAATATTTATTCGTTGATAAGTCTTTCGAGTTATCTAAGGTGATGTAACGCTTAAGTCAATCAAATCATTTCTTTAATTCTTTTTTAAATATTAAAAAAAAACAAATATTTTTAAATAAAATAAATGTTATTTATTTATTATGTAAGAATGTAGTATTAAATGAGTTATGCTTTTGAACTGTTTACATGTTTATATTTATTATAAGCGATGGGTTATGATCGTTAGATAATGATAAGGCACACGAAAATTGGGTAAATAAAAAGAAGTTATAAAATTTTGATTAAGTATGGAGAATGATTTTTCGTTTAAAGTATAAATTTTACTTTAAAAAGTCAAGTTGGGGAGAATGTCAAACTTAAAGTATAGATTTATTTTTTACCGATATTAGAATTTCGCAAAACACGAGAAAAAATAATGCCAAATTTATTTTTTATAAAGGGCATAACACTGGAGCTTGGTATTATTTCACTATAAAACCAGCTAATAAATATTTTAAAAAGGAAGCCTTCTCATTATTAATTCTCGACTTGCAGGGCAGCCACGGGCTATTATGTATGCAAAAAGTGGGTAAGAACTAATAAAAAGAAAGTTTTTATTAAAGTTAGATTAAAACTAGCAGAGTTCTTTTAGATTACTATTGAAAGTGTATGTTAGGAAAGTTTTCATTATAAATATAAATACTTTGCAATATAAGCCATGGTGATAGTTATTATTAATTAATTATATAGATTTCATAAATAAAATGAATTATTTTTAGATAAAAAAATTATTTTTAGATAAAGAAATTATTTTTAAATTAAATAATTATTTTTAATAACATTATTTCAAAACAGATGGAAGTGTTAGCGAATAAATGTGCTACGATATTAACTATAAAAAACTTCCAAAAAAATTGGAAGGTATGCAGTAGCTTATTCAATCTATTCATGTGTCAATGCAAAAAAAACTTTTTCTTTTAAATTAAATTTCTATTCTCAATATTTCCCACACTACTCAATTAAATTGGTAGTACTTGAATTATTCAATAACAAAACAGTTACAGCATTTCTTCTTTTTATCTAATTGTCTTTTATCACTCATCAATTCCTCTTCACATTTTCATTGAACCCTTATTTGATAAAGATGATACCTAAATTGAAAAAAAAACCACCAAAATTATGTTAAGACTATCGTTTAGTTACACTTTTCGAAATTATTATTTTCTGATAACCAGTTATTACTTTTTAAACAGAATGCTCTTTTAAGACAAAGTTTTAATCTAAAATCAATTATCGCTTTCCTCAAAATTTATTCGATTTCTTGAAACTTTAACTGCAGAATAGGTTGTGAACCCCAAGTTATGTTTTATATAATGAGGACAAATCATAATAGCATTAAGAAAATGTATGACTAAATCAAGATAAGCATTATACAAATAATTAATCGAATTTGTCCTTCAAACTTTTTGCACTTAAATACGAATTCGTATTTGTATTCCAAATCAAATTTCAGTTGAAATACATCTTACGCTATTCAATTCAACTAGTAGAACTCGAAATATTCAATAAAAGAACTGTTACATTCTTTCTCCTTTCTTTCCAGTTTTCTTTTAGCACTCAACAATTTTTCCTGACTTGTTTATTGGACTTTTATTTGATGGAGATGATACTGAAGTTGAAAAGAATAATTCGCAAAAAGTATCTGGAATTGCATCGATCAATTACAAACTTCAAAATTATTATTTTTATTCACAACTTATTACTATTATCTTTCTTCGAATGTTTTCAAACTGAAATTCAATTTCTTTGGTTTAAACAAAACATCCTAATCCAAATTTAATTAACGTTTTCTCAGAATTTTTTCGATTGCTTACTTCTCTGACTTAAGATTATAAATAATACTGGAAGGAACTAAATATTAACGTTTTATATAATGTAGACACATCATAATAGTGTTCGAAAAATGTGTGCATAAAGCAGGAAATATATTTCACAAAAGAAATTTCCTTTCAAATTTTACACATTGTCACACAAATTCAATGATACCCAATTAAATTTCTATTTTCACTATATCCCGCACTGTTCCATTCAACAGGTAGAACTTGAATTACTCAATAAAAGCACTGTTACATCATTTCTTTTTTAGTTCCATTTTATTTAATCGCTCGATCTTCTTGACTTTTTCGTCAGGCCCTTATTTGATGAAGACGATACCAAGATTGAGAAGAAGCATTCCCAAAAATTATCAAGAAATATTTGATTAATTACTTCAAAATTATTATTTTCCTTAAAATTATTTGTCGATAACTTCGAAATTATTACTTTCCACTTTTCAGTTATTATTATTATCGTTCTTTAAGCGTTTTCAAATAGGAATTCGTTTATTTTTTTTAAGTCAACGATACTAATCCAAAATCAATTAACGTTTCGTCAGAATTTTTCCGGATACTAAAATCTCTAACTTACGATTATAAATAATAAAAGTGTACTAGGGAAACCCATGTGTATTAAAGTTTTATATATTGTAAGCAATTCATAATTTCCTTTGAAAAATGTATGCATAAAACAGAAAATATATTATACAAAAGAATTAATCAAATTCACCTTTCAAACTTTAATACATTGATATACACGAATTCAATAAAACCAAATTAAATTTCTATTTTCACTATATCCCTCACTATATAATTCAACAAGTAGAACTTGAATTATTCAATAAAAGCACTGTTACATCATTTCTTCTTTCGTTCCATTTTCTTTTATCGCTCGATCTTGACTTTTTCGTCAGGCCCTTATTTGAGGAAGACGATACCGAAATTGAGAAGAAGCATTCCCATTAAAAAGAAGAAATCGGTGCTGGGTGGGGAAAATAGATTAATAATCGATATTCAACAATGCTTTTATTTTTTCTCATGTCTCTAACAGTTCCGATGAAATATTAATGAACTAAGAACACTCATCAATTTTATTCAGTACAATGAACAATCTAAAAGGCTTTGATCGTTAAATAGTAGGGGACATTATATAGAAATCATTGAAAGGTGAATAAATTTTATATTGTTAAAAGCTTTTATTTCTCTTAACTCTTAGACGCAGTTAGGACACCAGTGTTCCTTTTATATAAATTTTTTGACTCTTTAATTACAAGCAAAAATATAGTTTGGGATTTTTTTTTATTCTACAAAATAGTCTAATAGTTACTGAAAAATCTATTAGATTATTGATTTATATTTCTATTTAAATATAAAATCCAAAAAAGAAGTTAGAAGAAAAAATTTCATTCATACTCATAATTTTTTCAATCATTGATTTTTTAAATTAAAGAAATTTCAATGATGAATAACTGTTTTTCTTAGATCTAAGTAATTGTAAATAAGTGCAAATTGGAAAAAAATTATTGTCCGGAAGTGAGCTGTGTTTGGAAGATTTTTACTTTTCTATAAATTACTAAAATGCTAAATATAATATTATTTTTTACTACTTATTTTGCCCTAATAATACCAATACAAAATACTAAAAAAAGTGCAAAGTTCGTATCGACCAGTCACCGCTGGGATTCGAACCAAGATCATCTCATTAAGAAGCGAACGCTCTATCCCGGAGCCACCACGGCTCTAATCTTAAACGATTGAACTATTTTCGGTGGAGCCTTGATTTTATAAATAATAAGCCACCACGTCTCTAATCTTAAACGATTGAACTATTTTCGGTGGAGCCTTGACTTTATAAATAATAAGCCACCGCGGCTCTAATCTTTAACGATTGAACTATTTTCGGTGGAGCCTTGACTTTATAAATAATAAGCCACCGCGGCTGTAATCTTAAACGATTGAACTATTTTTGGTGGAGCCTTGACTTTATAAATAATAAGCCACCTCGGCTCTAATCTTAAACGATTGAACTATTTTCGGTGGAGCCTTGACATTATTAATAATAAGCCACCACGGCTCTTATCTTAAACGATTGAACTATTTTCGGTGGAGCCTTGACATTATTAATAATAAGCCACCACGTCTCTAATCTTAAACGATTGAACTATTTTCGGTGGTGCCTTGACGTTATTAATAATAAGCCACCACGGCTCTACTCTTAAACGATTGAACTATTTTCGGTGGAGCCTTTGACTTTATAAATAATAAGGTATATAAAAACAATATAAAATATAAAGTACATAAAAACAATTGTGAACATTAAAAGACAATTTTATTTTGAAAAAATTTAAAAAGAGGAATGAAATTTTTTTTTTCATTAATTACCTTAAATTAAGTTTCATATCCGAATGTTGAATTTAAGCTGTATCTCATTTAGTTTGAAATTTGTTTTGGGGTATATATACAAAAGCGACAGGCCTCATTATGGTTTTTGTTGAAATGAAAGCAGAAAGAACTGTTATAAACGTTGGAAAAGATTACCACGGAAACATGTTTCCGTATTAACGAATGTAGTTATTTTATTTTGATTTGAAATGAGCGATAGGAAATATTAATCTAATTTTTCATAAATGCATATTCTTTTCACATTATATTTAGAAAAATAATACTTTTTTAAACAAAAAATTTGCCGGTCGTTTTTTAATGATACTTTACATAAAATAAATTCATTAAGACAACTGACGTAATTTATGAATAAAATATAACTAAATAGATTTAATTATAAATAAGGCTTCAAAATTATTACTGTAAGTTAAACAAAAGTCCTAAGTCCCGAAGCCCCTTTTACGTTTCCATGGAACCCTAGGGTTCCACTGAACACCATTCGGGAACCGTTGTTCAAATATTAAATTGGAAGAAATAAGTAAGAAAATTTCGTTAGTTTCAATCTCTTTACTGAACTTAACTTGTTATGCTAGCTGGACACCTGGGCCGCGAGGCAGCCCTCAATCTCTTTTCTTTAATTATTGCTTCTTATTGGTCAGCATTTTTCATTTTTTCAAGTAAGTGGGAAGCAAATTTCTTCAATATTTCCTTACCAATTTTTAAATTTTCCTGCTTGAAGGCGAGCCAGTAGAACAGCTATAAAATTTTGAATTATATTTATTAGTAAAATATTTTTTGTCATTAGGTTCCTGATTAGATTAACTTATTTTAACTTATGCAGATTGCCTGAAAAGTAAATTTTTAATAGCATGAATATCCACATTCAATCAGCTAACTAATTTAAAACGTTGTGCTTTCCAAGGAGTTACATGCAACGGTACAACATAGAGTGGTTCTTAAGCATAAAAAATAAAATGTAATTTTTTGAAGGTACAACACACTCCTTTATTATGTATTTACACTCCACAATTACTTGTCTTAAGCTAAAGTACCTTTTCTAATAAATTCGCAGCTTATGACGGTAGTATAAATATTGTGCAAATGGGTGGGGCTTTTTACTCAAGCAATTTATGCGACCATATATTCGTAACTAACTAATCTGTTGGAAAAATGATGGGGAAAAAATTAGAATCAAAATCAAACGGTAAAACCAAAGTCGGAAAGAACATAATTTTGTTTTCCAATTGCAAGACACGAAGATGAATTTTTGAAATCTTTTAAAAGTTGTTTTCCTTTGAAAATCCTTGAAATCCTTGAGCGGTTTTAATGTAAACAATAAAACCATAACAATAATGTAACAATAAAATATCACAATATTCTTTTCGCGAAATTGACAAATCTACAGAAATAGTTTGAATGATTTTTGCGTGTTGGAATGTGACGTTACGAAGGCGTATTATAGAGCTAAATTAAAATCAGGTACCATAAATTTCTATCTATTTTTCGTATAATTAGTATGAACCCAAAATAACTAGTTACCTTAAATTTTACCATAGTTTTCCAACAACTTTCATAATTACAGTGTGCATTCCTTGCATGCCAAGTGCAAACAGCCTGCAAAATTCTCTATACCTCCATAATTAAGTAAAAATTACGATGCCGTAAAATCTTCTCTAGGTGGAGCCTAGAGAAAGCCATATCTCAAAAGTGTGAAACGTCAGATTAAAACCTGAGAAGACTTGCTAAAACCTCCTAAATTCTCGAAATCGATTGGCGCCATTTTCTTCCAGAAGGATTATGTTACTTATAGTCTTAAAACCGCTGGAATAAAAATGAGTTGGTTATTATAATATCACGTGACAGTTATTGTGTTACAAAGGCACATTGAAAGGTTATGATGCAAAAGCAGCTTAACTATTCAAGATTCATTATTTAAATGATTACTTAACCTGAGGAATAGTTATTTCTTAACTGCCCCTTTGAATTAATTTAACACACGAATGATGATGCTATTGCAGACAAAAAAAAATCTCTTTGTAAAACCAAAAGTGATTAACTATTTTATGATGTGAAATATTTTAACAATAATTTATGTTTTCGTTTTAACTAAAGCACTTTTCAGGAATTTGTTCAATATAAATTCTATAATGTTTTGATTAATTTTGTTAGATTTGAAACAGAGACCCAACTGTATATAAGTGTTACTGCATCTAAAAGTTGCAAACATTTGACTTATTTTGCGTATTTTTTAGGCGGAGGAGCGTAACTTAACAATAACAATAGTGGTGGTTAAAAACCTAATAAATTGAATCTGTTAAACGAAGAATCACACATTAATAAACTACCACTCGAAAATATTTATTCTCTGTTGAAACAAATCTACAAGTTGCATAGTAGTCAACTTTTCCCCACTTCTAAGAAGTTTTTTATTAATGGTAGTAAAAGAAAAATTTTCGTTTCTATTCATTTGTATTAATAAGGACCAGTAGGTCTTTCATAGGTGAGTTTAAATTATTTAAACGTAACGGTAGCCAAAATAATTTTAAATCAAGATCATTAAAAATTAAATGTATAAAATTTTCTACCAAATTAAAAGTAAAATTTTTTTTTCCGGAGTTGGCAAGTATGTACTAGAAATTCTAATGAAGATTTGTGTTTTGATTAACCTGTGTTACTTACAAAACACTTGCAGAGATGCCAACTTGCTCCTCTTTGCAAAAAAATATTTTCTAGTGGTAGGCAAAGTTAAAATTATCTTTAGTTTAGTAAATTTAATTTTAAATCATTTTTTCCACAACATATCAAAAATACAAAGCCTGATATAAAATATGCCTTTGTAGTGTAAGGTTCGCATAAGTCTAATTTTATTATAGCAGAGAATAGTTTAACTTTCATATAAAAAGGTGGCAACATTCAGAGATGTAAATAGAACGCTTCGCAAACGCATATATTTCGCTGTTATTATTTTTCATTAAATGCTTTTATAAAATATCTCTTCGCTTATTTACTGTATTGCATATTAATTAAATTCCTTGTCATTCAACTTTATCTTATAGTAGACATCGTGGTGAGACTTATAGAGAGTTGCAGGGATAGTAGAAACTCAATTAATTTTCAGTTATTTGTTTTCGCTTTAGTTATTTCATTGTAACTGTAGTTCATTATTCAAACTCTGATTGGCCACACGTTTGCTGGCGTTGATCACTAATAAGTGGCATAGCAATGTCTTACACACTTAGGTAACGTCTTCAGTTTTTAAACACAGTGTATTGTTGTTAGATCGCAAACGGTTCTTGTACTTATTGGGATAAAACTATAATTAACTTAATAAACAAGAAGGAATAACCATTTGGGAACGAGAAAAAATGCACTAAACTCATTCGCAACGAGAAATAAACTGATTTGTAGAACAAACGGAAAGACGCCAGGGATTATTCTATGACCCCAGTACCTGATAAAACGTCCACTGGGAGAGGAAAAATGTTGAAAATAACTTATAATTATTTAGAAAAGGCAGATAAATAAGAAAAACTCAGCTACTAATGAAAAAGGGATAAACAGTTGTCTTGCTTTCTAGGAAAAAGAATTTATAAATAGCATGGGGTCATAAAATGACCTCTATGCGTCACCCCGTGATAAAAAAAAAACTAACCTATTGCTATATTATTACAGCATATTATTGGAATTTAAAAGCTAATAACTTAAGTGTATCTGTAAAAGTAAAAAAAAAAAGAAATTGAAATCGATTTTATTTCTGGTTATTCGAATTAAGGAGGTTCGGATGATCGAGATTCTACTGTATTTTTAGCCCAATGGCATTATATGAATGAGTTAATGAGACTCGTCACTCATTTGTTTCAAATAAATAAGAAGTGGTGGCCAAAATATTTTGCTATCAATCTATTTCAGAAAGAGATAATGCATCGATTACTACCACTTCCTATATCTGACAAAGAGAAGGTATCAGGTTGGATTTGGTAACTAATCAAAACTATCATTCCGAATCAAAAACTCTAGAACAATTTTAGATTAGGCTGTTTCCCCTTCGTTCGAAACTTAACACGTTCACTCCGGGAAAAGTGAAAATACTGGTACGGTTAAAGAGAAAATACTGGTAGAAGAACTATTTCAATATTAGATAATATTCGGGAGGAGTTAATCTATTCTCAACAATAACAATTCACTGTAAGGAAATTTATCACGGCGAAGAAGCAATTCAATATAAAAATTGCATCCGTTAAAAACAATTGGTAGTTATGGATTTTTATTATTCCCGGAAAAAAACTAAAAAATGAAATTTATTGTTACCAGTTTTTACTCCGGAGCGCTGCCAAGATGAGACAATCTAGCGTGACCCTCCGGTAGGTCACCCCGGCGTGAACGTGTTAAATAAATCGGAATCCAATAGGTTATAGTTGAAATCCAAAATTTAAACGAAAGACGCTCTATTTTATTAAACGCGTTACAAGAATATGAATATAATATCTATAGTGACTGCTTTGAATCTAAAACATAAACATTGGAAGACGAGCGAATTGAATGAGATGAAAAACAATTGCAACGGTTTTTCCAAGTACTATTTGTCAAGAATACTTTTATGGAATATTTTCCGCTTGAAACAACACTTATATACAAAGTAAACTACATAATTGCTAAGTTTAGAAAATTTCGAATGCTTAAATTACCCATTTCAAACCATAAGCCACTTCGAAAGTGGCTTTGTACACAATTCCCACTCTTAAATAATCTTATAAACTAAGTAGATTGTTTGGAGTAAACAATTCAATTTATAACGAGAAGAGTAATGCAAACGAGTGACTCAGAGACAGCCAATTAGTCAAGTAACTCTGTGGAGAAGCTTCTGTTTGAAGCCAAGTCGGCGACAATATTGTATTGGAACATCTGCGCCCCTTTTCGTATTTATTATTCTTTCAACCCAAAAGCGAAGAAGATCTACAAATTAAATGATGAAACGAAATGCATATCATAGTTATTTCCTTTAAATTCTGGCAACGAATGTTTTTATTAAAATAATGATTGTTATTTATAATTCTTTCTGGTATTTTCTCGATTTACAGATTAAATACACAAATTTTTACAAAGCTCAAAATTTTTGAACTTTCGACATAATGAATCTTTAAACATTGATCTTCAACAAACGGACGGGACTCTTTAAGTCTCGCTTTAAATATTCTAAAATGAGAAGATTTTATTCTATTTTATAACCGGTAATGAACAACATTTTTAAGGTGGGCGAATATAAATATTCAACTACAAAACCTTGTAATTTTAAACCGAACAAGAAACTTCTGAATTTACCGTTGGGATAAACCAGCTTTCCTGGATGACATTTTGACGGAAAACATCCCACGGTTAGTCCGATGGGAAGGAATTTCTAACCCATGATCCGTATGCCATTGGGGATATTTTTACGGCACTGTGGTCGGTGCGAGACGAAAGCTGAATTCGTATCGAGCAGCCATTGCTGGGATTCGAACTTGGGTCATCTTTTAGGATGACAAGTTCTCTATTCCTTGAGTCAAAATGTAAAGATTGATAATAATGATTCAAATCCATCGATAAGTAATCCTATCATTTACAGCTATTACTATAGAATATTTTGGGTGTACAGCCACCGAAAGTTTTAAAAAAAGTAAGACCGCGAAAATTTAAATTAAAAAGGCTTAAAATTGAAACTGTAGGTTAACGGTTGTCTGGAAGTTCTAAAGCACCAGCATCATTGCGTTCAACTAAATGCAACTCCAAAAAGAGTTGAAATTAAACAAGTGATTTGTAGAAAAAAGCAAAAGCCAAGGTTCCTCATTTATGATGTGGTAGAAGATGGCTTTACAAAATTCGAGCTTTAATTGACGTCTGTCAGGTGAGTTTGAATTCCAGGTTTCTCCGGGAGCTTTAGTTCCTTCAGGTGATTTTTAAAGTTCCTGGAAGAATTCTACTTATCGTTGAGTTCGTATTTGTAGACCAAATGTTCACATTTATTTATTTGTCTTATTACCCATAGTTACCAATCCTTTCAGATTTTCTGCAACAAATTTTTTAAAGTATTTTTCTATTTAAAATTCAAACTTAGAAGTTTAATTTGATGCATTTCACTTAACCCTTTGTGAGGTAAAGTTTGAACCAAAAGTTAAGTCAAGAAGAGCCTTAAGAATCGTGGTCATCGTATGCATGTCCCATACGAATCAATTTTCATTATACGAGACTGTTTGCTGTGTTTTAATACTGCGTAGTTTTAATTTTAACTATTAAAATTTATTGGTTTATATTGTTAAAGAAATAAGTGGTACAGTTTTTAACCCCACCACTGCCTCGGAAGAAATTGAAATGAGCGAAATTCTTAAATGCTGCTTCTTGGTGAAGTTGAAATCTTGGTTCCCTAAAAAAAAAAAATAAAAAAAAAAAAATTNTTATATGTGTATCAAAACAAACTAAAAAAATATTTATAGAAAAACAATACTTTTATGATTTTTATTATTTTTATGCTAGTGAGAACCAAAACAATATGGAAATGAAGGAGGGAAAACTGGATCCTACCTCTTGATTTCCTGGCCAATGAAAATCTAGCGTTAAACGTTTAACGCAACCTTGTTGGAAGTCGCATAAGAAGTATAACTTCAAAAAGTTTATGTTCTTATATGAGGCAAAAACACACAAAGAACGATGAAGTTAAGTTATAAAAGCAAATTTAATGGCATGTGATTACAATAAGTGTTCAAAACAGTGACCGGCAGCGGCTATGCTGATACAACGGAGAAGAAAAGATAGGCGAACTTTCCCTGCAGCGGCCGAAAGCTTGGCGACAAATAACGTAGCGTAGTGACTCGCAATAGGAATGGAGCTTTCTCATTTGCATGAAAAAACTTTCCAAATGCGCCAGCACCTTTGCGTTTAGTTTTCGACCATGCATTCTTTGATAAAAATTGTTTGTCTGGGTGTGTACTATCACTTCCTAAAATTTTTCCCATCTTTTTAGAATCACCCTGTATAACATAAAAGTGCAAAACGTGGAAACGTTGACATCATAAAATTTACCATACTGTCATTTATAACAGTTATAAACATTATGGTTTATGCAGTTATTTTATAAATAACAGCATTAACCGTAAACTAATTATAAATTGTTTTTAAATACTGATGCTTTTTTATGCTAATATAATTAAATATGATAGTACTGTGAATATTCTGTATCAAAAACATGCTACTTTATTGAAATTTTTAACCCTTAATTAAAATAAAATGGCCTGCATAATGACATTCTTTAATGAATAATGTAATGATGATAACCTTGTAAGCCAACGCTAAAGGGCAACGCCTATATAGAAATGCGCAACAGTATCTCCCAACCTGTTACTTCTGCAGATTAAGACAGAGAGTTAGTTCATCGATTCAACAAGCTCACAACCGAAATCGATTGCGGGCTACCGCCAAGTACACACACTTTCCAGCATGTATAAGCCATTAAGCCAAAATTTTGGAAGCTAAGGGCTGGTTTGAAAATTTTACGGTCGAGCGCTTCCGGAGAGGACAGGCATCTCCAAAAAGGGCCGCGGTGATTGAATTAACGATTAGGCGGTGGCCAGGATAATGAGGGAATATCGTCGCCTGATTCGTTCGGAGTCGAGCGCTCTAGAGTGATTAGTTGGCAATTACGAAGCAGCCGTTCCCTAGTAAGTTTGCTTTAGAAGCTAGGAAGGTTGATTTACGCGAAAGTAAATGAGATTCTGAGTTCGAATAAGTTAGATTAGGTAATCCCTTGGATGAAAAGCTAATGAAGAACTTTCAAACCTGAAATAGGAAGTTTTCCTTTCGAAATTAAATCAAATTAAGTAAAAACAGGCAATTGAAGTTTACAATACAAATATGTGTGTGTAAATGTATATTTACATAAATAACGATAAGTAATCGTTTAAAATTCTGATGCATATTTTTAAAGCTGATTTAAAACTGATTTTTAAAAGTTGATTGGCATCATGTTTGAATTTCCTTTTTGGCAAACGATTTGTTTCCGATAATTTTTATAAAAATTCCTTTTATACCAACTCGTTATCATGATAAAGTTTTTATCAAAAAAATCAAGGAACAACTTAATTTTCCATTAGATTTCCGAAATTGAAATTAAAGAAAACAATTACATTACAACGCTTTAAAAAAGTCGTTGCTGAAAAATTCTAAGAAATAATTTTCTAAACGTAATTTTAAAACTTTTCTTTTTTATTATAAAAGATTAAAATAGAGTAAAACCTTAGAGTAAAAAAATAAAACTTTGAAAATACATTACATATATGTTTAATTTAAATAATTTATCATACAAAAGTCTAAAAGAAATTTTGCTTTAACAATTTACAAAGTCTTTCATATTTTCAGAACCCTCTCAGATTGTGGAGATGTAATTCTACAAATTGAATTGAATTTATTAGGTTTTGTACCTTTAGATGGTATTTATTTGTACTCTTACAAGCACAATCGTTTCTATCACAAATAATGCATAATTTTATCGGTAGACTTTTAGTCGTTAAATACCGTCCTTTTCTGTCGTTTGACACATAACAAAAATAAATAAATAAAGCTCAATTCATTTTCAACAAATAAAATTCTGTCTAGTGTAGCCCTACAAATTGTTTAAATTCAATAAATGAACTTGAAGTCATTTACTGAAGTATCAAAACTTCATTAGTTAGTTTACTAATGAAATGTTTTAAAGAGCAGATTTTTTGAGCTTATCAATTAATTTCTACCTTTAAAAAATTATAGGGATGATATAGTAAATAAAAAATGTAATATCCCATTCAATAAGTAAGCATTAGATTTGACCATAGTGCTTTACATTTTCTTAGTTCTCAGTATTAGCAGGATGTCTCAACAAGCAAACTATAAAAAGAGAAATATTTTAGATATAACAACAAATAAGCAATTGGAAGCATAAAAATCAAGGTTAACACGTTGAGCGCCGCGTCAGACATCGGTGGCTGACACTGGACTTTCCATTTAGGCCGCGTCAGCCACCAGTGGATGACACTGAAATTACATTTAGGCCGCTCCAACCACTGGTGGCTGACACTGAAATTACATTCAGGCCGCGTCAACCACTGGTGGCTGACACTGAAATTACATTTAGGCCGCGTCAACCACTGGTGGCTGACAATGAAATTACATTTAGGCCGTTTCAACCACCGGTGGCTGACACTGAAATTACATTTAGGCTGCGTCAACCACCGGTGGCTGACACTGACCTATCACATAGGCTGCGAAAAACAGCTGGCTGACAGCGTATAATAGAACTATAAAATATCTATATAGAACTATAGAATTTACACTCTTTTATGGAATTGCAGAAAATTTATTCAAAATTTACTTAATTATTGTGATTCTTGGTTTAATAAATTAAATTTACTAGGTTTTTATCCCCCACTATTTCTAAGCAATTCGTAGGCTTATATAATTTACCACTTTTATTTAAAAATGTCATGCATTACCAGAAAGAACCACCCTAAAGATCACAATTCAAGACGAACGGGAAAAAGGCCGCTAACGGCCCCAGGTGCCCAGATAAATATTGATGATGATGAAATATGTCATACTAAACCAGTGTTTCCCAAACTTATGACTTTTGTGTACCCTTTTTAAATTTTTCGTAAAACTGTGTACCACTAATTTAAGAATGAATGTATTTTTTACTATAAAAAAATTGCACAAAAGTTAAAAATCACAACTGGCTGTTGACACCACTAATATTAATATACTGTTAACTCTGCAAAAAATAGCCAATAGAAAAATACGTAATCGTAGATTTTCATAGCTAGCTTTGTTTTTAAATAAATTTTTTTGAAACTTTCGTTTGTTGTCAGATATTTCGCATAAGAACGCATACCCCCGCTAAACAGTTCCCGTACCCCTGGGGGTACGCGTACCACACTTTGGGAAACACTGTGCTAAACCTTTTAAAAACTAGCAAAATCTATCTAATATTTGCAAATTTAGTTTGTAGTTATTTACCGTTGTGACCTGACGGGCAAGACATGTAAAATTAGTTTTGCGCTCAACGTGTTAATCCCTGATTGACCAGATTATGATAGTAATGTCTTGTTTTCTCTCAGTAGCATTTTAAACGTTCGACATTACGGATCGGTTTGTTTTATCTGAACAACTGATCCTTTGGGGACCACTGCAATACTCTGTTAAGTTCTCTGAGTGATGAATGGAAACGAGTTACAGTTAGAGAGAACGGACATTTTATTTCCCTTCGAACGCGTCAGATAGATTTGCTGATATTATTTTTATACCATTGGAAATAGCGATAACTGACCATTAAATATTTATTTTTTTAACGAAAAAGCCATAATGCGTATTAATGAGAATAACTAGCCTATATTCCGATAAATTATAATGTTGTTAAAACAGAAATTAGTTCTCCATTCGAAAATGAAAAAAATTCCAAGTTAGATTTATAATGAAATTGCAGTGAATTTTTAAAGGCCTCCGTTGAGACGTCGTTTAAATTAATTCGAATTTAATGTAAGCAAATACGATGTATTCCTACCATCTTCTACACATTTTCCACACTTTTGCGAAATATTTTCCTCAGTGGTAACAAAAGTTATAATTTTACATTTGATTCTTGATTTAATACATATAATATTAGAAAAATTTCGATAACAAGACGTTATAATTAAATAAATATGTAATTAAAACCAGAAGATGAATTAATATCTCTTTTAAGGGTTAGTGAAATTTTCATAAAATAGTTCATTCGTTTCTCATAAACATTTAAAAGATTTTTCCATATTATTTTAAATAATAATAAAAAAAATTCTCAACTTTATTACTCAAAATTTTGATTTCTCAACTAGATTTACATGTTTTGAACTATTAAACGTAGTGATGGTTACGAGTTTATTAAAATACATTGCTACCCTACTACCTCTTTCTAATTTTTTTAAGAACGATGCGAACCCTAAAAATATTCTGGTTACTTTTAGAAATCTCGGCTTTAATTACCGCGCTGAAAATATCTTTAACACGTTAAATGCCATGCTAATTTTACATGGCTTGTCCGTCTGGCCAACCGGTAAATTACTACAAAATAAATTTACAAATATTAGGCAAATTTTGCTAGTTTTTAAAAAGGTTTTGCATGACATATTTTATGAAAAGTGGTAAATATTAAAACCTAAGAATTGTTTAAAAATAGTGGTGGATAAAAATCTACTAAATTGAATTTATTAAACCAAGAATCACAATTTATAAACTACCACTTGAAAATATTTATTCACTGTCAGGAGCATCTCTGTGTATATAAATAAAACTATTTTTGTGTGTTCTATATAGCATTAATTTCTTCAAACCATTTTAGTAACGATAATAATATCAAAAAATTAAAAAAATTTACTCGAATTATATGTTTCTAATAATCTTCGCTTCACCGGTCACCGTTGACCCCCGTGGCGCTACGAACAAACTCAGTGCCGGTCACCGGTGACCCCCATGGTATTCAACGTGTTAATGATGCTATAAAGATCGTGTGTCTTTTTGTCTTATGTATTATTTTCGCAATGTATTTCTCTGAACATTGTCGGATACTTTAGTTACGAATTATAATACGTATGCACATACTCTTTTGCACCATATAAGCTCAGGGTGCAAAGATCCTTCGTTTTTTATGAATATTTAATCTAGTGGTAGCTAAGTTTATGTTTTAATGTATTATATTTTATTCATTTAAACTTATTTTTCACACCACTAAATATAAATGATTTAAAAGCTCATATGCAACGGCACTTTATTCAAGCTCACTCGTGGTGAGGCTTTTAAAATTTGGGCAAAATGTCCATATATTCTGAAAGCTTTGATTTTTAAATGCCTACCACTCCATTTTGCAAAAAGCGTAATAGTTGACAAACATGTATGCTATGTCTCTAAAGGCCAAAACATTACTATCGAGTTAAAGAGTAAATACTGTACCACTTTCTTTTATAAAAGAACATTCTGCATTACTCTTAAAGGAGGCGTATAGTTTTGCAGACGTAACTTTCCGGTAGACCTAATACTTCGATAAATGCAATAGAAAATTTTCTCCCCGGTGTTATTCTTCACTTTTAAAAAGTGCCCAGTGAAGGGTTAAAAACGCCTGACATTCTAAAATAAATTTTGATATTCCTGAACGAAAATGCTTCTCAATCCCAATATAAATATGAACCACATCTACCTTTTTTTTGTTTAAAAAAAATCTATTGAAAACTAAAAGGTAAAACAAGGACCCTATTTAAATTCAACAAAAGGAACCTAATCCTCTTCATGGTAGTCCTTACCATGTAAATTCAAACCAGAAAAAAATGTTCCATTGTTTACCTTAAACTTAGATTCTTTAAGTGGACGTGATTTGCCTCAGAAATCTACTCATTCCTCTTGCTCTTCCCAAGACTTGATAAAAACTAACAAAAGCGTCCCTTTTGAATATAAATCGAGAATTTTCCAAGTTTCAGGGAAAGACTGCCGATAGAATCTTACGACGACCCTCTTTTGTCCTGGGCAATAATTAAGTGTATCTGGAGTTGGCACATCTTGTTTTATTTCTGTCTTATACTTCTTTTTCACACAGCGCCATCTGTGTTCAGGTTGTGAAAAGTTTTCTGTAATTACAGTTCAGTAATTTTATTCCCGAATGTTGCCTCTAAGTGGGTTACTGCCCCATTTGCTTAATTGGTGTTCTTGCTTGGCGAACAGGGCAACCCGCCATGTCTTTCGATTTAATAAAGTTGAATTCTGTGTCGCGATAAAGATGTTTTATGCTATTTTCGCTTTTATCTGTTTTACATTTAGTTAAACTTGTTAGTTGGCGAGGAATTTGATCTGGTTTAGTTGTTCTACATTTAGTTTGAATGAGACATCTTTTTGTGGTTATTGGTGATTAAAGTGTTAAACTTCTCTGAAATCTCACAAGTTGTTTTCTTCTTTCAAAATCTCGAATACTGATGATTAATTTGGAGAAAATAAGTTTTATCACTGATGTTTAAGCTATTATACGGTAACTATTAAGTTATGTAGTTGGAACATCATTAAAAAATTTTTTTTTTAAATGTTGGTCCTTTTTTGATGACTGGAAATAAAATAGAGTTGGAAATTAAGAAAATGCCCATATCTGTTATTATTGCCAAAACTAATTGCCAAACTTTCATTAAATTTGGTACAAACATATGTTGGTATAATACAAATAAAATCATCTTTCAACAGTTGAAATACTGGAGAATGATCATGCTTAACACGCATCGGAGTCAGAAGGTCTGAAACTTTGATCACAGAATTGAACAGAATGTAATTGGTTAATAGGGGTATGATCTTCTATATAGTTATGTAGATATTTCATACAGTTCAGAAATTCCTGTGAGAATTGTTGCCTCTTATTCAACAACGTTTTCTTAACTCAACTTTTCTTTCTCAACTCAGATGGTTTCCGGAGAGGAGTTGCAAGTTTCAGTAGCCTTTCCAGAAGCATTTCTCAGGCATGTTCTTTTCAGTTAGGGAGATCGGACTGGTAAATCTGTCCGGCGAATATTTTCATTTGTCAGAAAATATTTGACCTGCTGAACCATGCGTTGTCTTCCATTAGGAGGAAATCTGGATCCACTGTATTTCTGAGAAACAACGAATGGCTCCAAGTCTTTATTCTTACACCTCAAACCAGCCACTCTAAAAGGGTTAATAGCCTCAAACCAGCCACTCTCAAAGAACATGGAGATATGTTTTTTAACAGGAGTCTTGCCTAGACTCTCGAACCTTCGTCGCCAATTGTGATTGATTTTTCGCAGGTAGCGGACACATGATTCTCTCTATATGAAAACATGGCCCTGTTCATAGTTTTAATTTGATAAATAGTCACTTTTTCCTCATAGTCCTATGAGATAAGGGTTAAACCTTTATGAGTTCCTTCATAGTTTAACTTAGTTTAACCCTTTCGAAGGCCGTGATTAACCTCCAATTTTAATTGTTTATGGTAAATTACTGGACCACTTTATATTTGGGCTTCGATTTGTTAATAGCTTCATCTCCCATGAAGCACGATTGAATAAACTTAGAGATCATATGTCAGTTTCACAAAATGTGTAAAAAGTTACCATAATTCTCTTTCAGTTTGTAGCATTTGTAAAATTTATTAAATGAATAAAAGTCATTAAGTTTCCTACTTTTAGAAAAGGTAAGGGACTTTGNATGTAAAAACGCCAATTTGTCATATTGAAAATTTCATTGTTTTATTATTTCACAAGCAAACTGCTTGATTTTTTTATGGCTACCACAATGTAAATATGTTCCTTTCAAATTATGTTGATATTTATATGTGTCAATTTAGATTTGATATTCAAATGTTATATCTACTATATTTATCTATGTCAGCCTATGTATATATATTTCAAATTATGTTTTTATTTATAAGTGTAAATTTAGTTTCGATATTCAAATGTTTATTTACTCAAGCAAAGTGCTTGTAATTTTGTATTAGCTACCACATCGACTGCTAAATTCAAAATGTTATTACTTTAAACTTATGTAAATTTCCAGGTGTATGGGATAGGGGCCGCTGCGCGGCCCAGGTGCCCAATTTTTTATAAATAAAGTAAGTAAGTAAGCACGATTGAATAAACTTAGAGATCATATGTCAGTTTCACAAAATGTGTAAAAAGTTACCATAATTCTCTTTCAGTTTGTAGCATTTGTAAAATTTATTAAATGAATAAAAGTCATTAAGTTTCCTACTTTTAGAAAAGGTAAGGGACTTTGAAATCTACATAATTTACATAATGATAAATATGTAAATGAAGATAAATGCAGGGATGCTGACATTCTAGTCTTTTTAGAAAACTTCTTCTAGTGGTAGCTATGTTAATGTTTTAATATATGATTCATTGTTTGTAAATTAATTTAAAATATTTTTTTCTACCACTACATTTAAATTACTTAAAAGTTCATATAAAACGTCATTATATATTATCAGTTTTCTTGTCAAGGCTTTTAAAATGTTGGCAAAATTACCACTCTATAAAAAGATATTTGAAATGGCGTAGTAGTTTGTAGTCCAAATGGTTGTTTGACTTCAGTTTCTCTTTCTGCTCATACTTCATTGTTTGTAAGCTTTCAACTTCAGCTAAAAAACATTTTCACAGCATTCGTTTCTTAGACAAATTTTACAATAACACGATTTATACAAGAGAAATCATGAGCACAGATATAAGATACTAAATACGATGAAAGATACTAAAATGAGGATACTTTTAGTTTTCGAAACATATTTAGCTTGAAAATAGATTTTAATGCATGGTGTATGAGGTTTCAATGAAACTTAATAATTTACACTGGTTACATAAGAATTTATGCAGGAGAGAGAGGCTTTTTAATGAAATTTCTATCTCTAAACTCCAGAAATCATGAATCTATAAACTGTAAGGAATTTCCAGGAAATCCCATATTTTTATGCTACTTGCGCGGATAGGCGTTGCTCATTAATTTAGCATTGTAACTTTGAAATTCCTACCTCCATTTTTACCTACTTTGATACTATGCTTTATTTTAATTTTATTTTATGTATTTATTTTTAGTTTCCCCATATTTAGCAAGTTGAATTCATTCTTGTAAGTGGTGACAGACTCTAGGGCGTAAAGTGTTTAAATAATTATCTAACACACTAAATTTTAAGTTGCTGACATAATCTTAATAAAATGCAACTATGTATTTTACTCATACTACGCATTTTATACATTAGTGCAACAAAACAAAAATAGTAAACTCTGGAGCATTTATTTTATGTACAATTTTTAAAGCTAATTTGAATTTGCGTTTGAATGGAATGATTAAAATAATAAGCAGAACACAGACGCAGATCAACTATTTATTACTATTACAATTAAAATATTTGTTATACAAAAGCTTATGAAGTAATTGATATTTACAATTGCATTTAATTAATGAATAATGCAGAAGTAAAATTTTAAATTATTTATGAAAAAGATTCCAAATGACCATTATACACTATAAGTTAATTTGACTTAAAGATATTTTCTAATAAATTATAACATTAAAATAAAAAATTCAAAATTCTACAGCGTTCACTTTATTTATCATTTCAATACATATCTATCATTGCATTGAAATTAAATCATCAAATAATAAGCAAAACATAGACTCAGATCGATTGTTCTCCATTGAATTCTTTTTCGAGATCTTAATTTAATTAAGTTATTTAATTTAATTAATTATCAAGCAAGTAAGGAGTTTCTG
This sequence comes from Parasteatoda tepidariorum, assembly GCF_043381705.1. NCBI lineage: Eukaryota > Metazoa > Arthropoda > Arachnida > Araneae > Theridiidae > Parasteatoda > Parasteatoda tepidariorum. Next base: position 62,165,061 of record NC_092213.1, read on the forward strand.
ATTGTAATGTAGGATGGAAAAGTGAAAATTTAAAGTCTATTTGATAAAGATGGGTTACAATTTAAAATCACTAGACTTAATATTTTCCAACAAACATTCTATTAAAATAAAAAATTTATACTCGACAGCGTTTACTTTATGTATTATTTTAATGGAATTCTGGCGTGTGAATGGAATCATTAAATAATAAGCAAAACATGAAAGCAGATCGATTCTTTTTCATCAAATTCTTTTTCGAGATCAGTACAGATGCTATTGAGCTATCTGAAGAGTCTTTTAATTTGAGAGGGATAAAATGGGAAAAAAGAATTGTGTTGGGGATAAATCTGAAATGATACTACTAGCTATGAAATATTCATTTCCTCTTCTAGAAGCTCCGCAGGTTGAATTCTGGCACCGTGCCAAGTGTTTCCTCCATAATCACCTGATAAGGCAGATGAATTTGGAGAATTATTATTCAATAAAATGTGTTATTTCTTAAGGTGACTTAAAAAAATTCGGAAAGTGTTAAAATTTATTACATCGAAGTCATATTTCTTTTAATTCTATCGTCAGAATTTAGAGTTCTTTTATAGTACAATTTTAAAGCTTTTTTTATCAAAGCTAAAAATATTTTGCATGTGGGGATGGAAAATATTCTATTAGTTAGACTTTTCATAAAACACTAATTATACTTAAAAAAAATATCATTCTTTATTTCATAATTCTAATCAGTTTTAAATTTAAAAATAGTAATATGGCAATACTTTTTATTGTCCTTATTAAATTGAGACAAAAATTAGATCAATGGTTATATTCATAATTTTAGCAATTAGATTATTATCTAGGGCAGAGGTTCCCAATTTTCTTCGGTTATGGAGCCCTTAGTCATGGATATACTTTTGATGGAACCACTACTTTATGTAAAAAAAAAGGTTCATTAGCAGCTTCAAATATACTAACTAAAAAACTATTATAACTACTAATTGTTTTGAAAACATTTAATGTGAAGAATAAAATAGATAAATTTGTTTTTGGTGTGTGAAATAAGATGAATAATGGTTTTCAAAAGGGAACTGTTTGTAACGTTGAAAATATTAATCAAACACAATTCTTTATTGAATCTGATTGTCACATTTTAAATTGAAAAGCTTAATGAGAAATACTTATGGATTTTTTTAATATTCTTTTCATACTTTATTCAATAAATTGTTAGTTTAAAAGAAGAAGAAAAATTTAAATTTTTTTTCGACCCGCTCTTCTGTTGGTATTTTCTTAAAAAATGAAAAGAAAACTTGATTCTTGTCGTCTTTTTAGTTTAGGTAAAAAATATTTAAAGGAAAGGCTTGCATTATAATTGCGTCCAACTGTTGTCAAGCTAAAAGTCTAAAAAAAAATAAATAAATAAATAAGAGCGAGTCGTTAAGGCTATTTTTCTAAGGATCCGTAGTAACATGAAATCCTGCTTTTTTTGCGAATAATATGCTATTTTTATAACTACTGGGAGTTTGTAACTGTTATTCATGTCTGTTATGTTAAGTTTAGCCTATCTAAAGCCAACGCTGTTTTCGTTTATTTTGAAAATTGTGCAAAACGTCGCCACTTTTGTGAAAATAAAAAACCGTTGTGGTCTGATTTTTTAATATTTAAAAACTTAATCCAGTGCTGCATTATCTAGGCTCATAAAAATTTGCAAAAACTGAGAATAAGCCAGTGATTTTGATAATTTTTAACTAGGTGGGAAAATGTCGCCAAATTGGCGATTTTTAAAAAGGTTTAATAACTTCGAAAATATTTAAGTTATTTGTCTGTTCTAAAGCCCAGAAAAATTTTCACGGCAAGATTATGCATATAGTTTAAAATCATCGCATTGCTTCAAGCGTTCGACTCTTTAAACTATGGCTCTTTTATTTTCTTTGGCGACAGGGCTTCGAAAAACAGCGTTAAAGGCAACTGGATTGTAGTTTATTGAATTTATTAATCCTTCTACCTTTAGGAAACTATGTGGAGGCTTTCAGTTACAGCAGAGGGCATAACGTCGTATTAAAAAAAATTACGGGAACTTTTTTAAATTTATATTTCATTGTAAAAATTATCCTCTTAATTTAAGCTGTAATGTGCCATTTTCTTTATTAAAAAAAAAGGTCAAAAAAAAGGAAAAATGAAGATTGGAAAGATGACAGCAACTTTTTTATTTCTTGTTTCGCTGAACGATGGATAAAAATTCAACTTTTTGATTTATACAAAAATATCTTGCGAAATTATATTATATTTCAAGTTTACATTATATTTAAAGAGGAATAATTAGAGTAGTAAATTAAAGTAATAAAGGCTTTAATTTCTAAGCAATTGAAAAAAAAAGTCAACAAAAAATGCAATCATTATTGAAATCACTAACACTATTCAAAGTTAAAAGCACAAATTAAACAGAAATAATTTGAACAGTTTATTTCGACTGGAAATAAAAGTTTTATCTATGAAAGAATTGTGTTTAATTTTTATTTCCGAATCCTTTTAAATGACTCGACAAATCTCTGAATAGAATTCATTTATAAAATAGAAAATAAATGAATGCTGTAAATCTAATGAAGTATTTTTAAATCAACTAAAAGAAAACTTTCTCGCTAGTTTTTTTTTTCAATATCAAATAAATGATTGGAATAAAAAAGATATTTGAAAGATTTCGTTGGATGTATAAAATACTATACATTGCCAGGCGATTTTTTAGACTTTACTAATTGCATCATTTTATTTCAGACGATACAGAGCAAGTGAAGTAAGTTAAATATTACTCGTTTTTTGAAATAATAAAAATCTTTGAATTTACATTACCTCAAAAAAATACATTCGCTAGACATATTTTTCTTTTTTATAATATTTACATTTTCTATTGAAATTATGAATTATAGCTTGCTTTATTCTTTTAATTTTTCCATCCATTTACGAGCAAATGTTTTTCATTTTTTTACAATCGGAACAATGACAATTATATAAAACCATTTTTTATCTTTATAAGCAATTTATATTATCTTTATTGGATAAATTTATGCTATTAGTAAGTTCTATTTACCCCTAAATTACTAGTTTTATCCCAAGTTTCCTAAATGATTTGATATCAATAATATAATCGTGTTTACCATGAAATATTTATATAAAATTTTTTATTTGGACGTAAAGTAGCGCGACTGCTATGTTTTAAACCATTTCCCCTCTGAACTTACGTTTTAAAAGAAAGGAAAAAAGTGCCTTTCAGGAAAAATTTGTAGTAACGTTAATTAAAAAGTGGATATTAAAATTAATTTAAAATGATAAGAAATCTAAAATTTATCCAATCAGGTATATAATTTAATATTGTAAAAATATGGTGGTAGACACATGCATACTTTGTTTACCCAGAATAAATACTAATAATGAAATAAATGAGATATTTGTCTTTGTCTTATAGAAAATAGGTATGTTCTATAACTGGGACGTTTGTATTTTTTTAAGGATTAAAAAGTTAATGTGTTATTAACACTAACATTTCAAATGTCAATGTCTATTTTTGGAACATGTCTCTTTTTAAAAATGTTAAAGACTGGTAGCTCAAATCCTTTATTCTAAGTACTTATAATTAGAAAAGTTGAACATTCCTATCAGCTAAACATAAAAAATATTTTTTTTGAAAAAGTGCAATTTACATACCTGCCAACTCTTCCGGATTTTCCGGAAGATTTTATTTTTATATTTAAAATGGTAGTAAATATATATTATTTTTCTTTTATAAACTTAATTTTTAAATGATTTTGATCACCACTATTCTTACAAAAATGAAGCACATATATTAATATGCGTTACTATCATGGTTGTCAACTTAAGTTTTTTCAAATACAACGTATTTGTTTGCTTAAAATTGAAGTTATAATTCCATTTAAATACCACTGGGAAAAATGATAATGGAAAGGATTAAAAGTTGGCAGGTATGAATTTATTTTTACCAAATTAATATATAACAGAAGGAAATGAACATTTAATTTACATACAAACCTGCTCCTACCTTTTTTTATTAAAGGCACAAATCTGCCAAATTTTACCCATTTTTTATATTTAAAGTGGTAGTAAAATGTATGTTTTCTATATATTCCTTCCATTTATAAACTTAATTTAACATCTTTATGACCACCATTATTTTTAAAAAATTTAAGCATATATACTCATATAAAAGACTGCCGTGCTTGTTCACATAAGCTGAATCCAAAAACGGCATATGTTATAGCCTAGAATTGTAATTTAAATTCGAATTTGCTATCACTGGGGAAAATCATCCTCGAAAGGATTAAAAGTTGGCAGGTATGAAGGCACTTTTGCCACTATAGCAAGAAAACAATTGTAAAAAATGGTGACTAATTAAATGCAATAATCAATTAAAAGTCATAAGAATTATCAAATTTTTCTAGCATATATTTTCAATTTGCTAATGAAAGTATTTTCAAAGATTCAATTGTTTTCATTTTAAATATGTGAAATTTGCAAGTCATGGTGGTAGTTACGATTGTAGAATTAAAGAAATGAAAATTAACTAAGTTCTTACCACTTCTTACATACTTAGTCGCCCGTGGCATTTGTGTAAATAAATTATTAACCCGTTTTGTCCCGACTTTATATATTGAAATGATACAAGAATTGGTTTTATGGAAAATGTGGTATAATATATTATCGAAATTAATTGTTTTTTCTACTGTTAGGGCATTCAAAAAGTCTTTGATAGATCAAAAAGTACTCGCTCCTTTTAATTCTAGATCTAGTCAGAGATCTTTCATAAATTATGGTATCTGAGAATCTTCAACCTGCGCATCAACCTTCCTGGAATGGAATTAAAGGCATCAATCTTCAACCTAAATATATGGCGCTAACCGGGTGTTAACGGGTTAAGAAATATTTGCTCAAATTGAGCGCAATCTCCTACCACTTCAATAAACAAAGTCTGTTACTTTTACCGAAAAAAAGAAACGTCTCTACCAGACGTTTAATTTCTTCTGAAACTTAGTAATTTCTACCTCTTTTTGCGTTGTAAATAATTATCAATTGTAAACTTTTTTTCTTCATTATAATTTATGTATTTATTGGTAAAATTTCCTTCATGTTATAAATGCTAATTATTTGCGGTAGTCTCTCCGAAATTTTACTCCTATAATAATACAAGCTAGATATAAAATGGTTTTATAACAATTTTTTTTCTCTTTTTCGGACAACGCATCTCTATTAAATGATGTATTTTACACCCCTTGAATTTTCCGTTGAAGCAAGTACGACACGTTGAAAAATACTGAGAAAGTTCTAGAAAAAGAATAACCAACTTCGAAAAAGTTCTTCAATGATAGAAAGGTATATTTTAAATTAGCTAGGAATTTCATTAAGACGTGTTATTAGTTTCCTAGTCACTATACATCTATTTTAAGACTTTTTAAATCGAAAAAGTGTAGCAAATAATTGAATATATTTAACGATACTAACACCACCTATATGACAGAGCTGCCACAATGACTAAAAATGTAAAAAATGGTAAAACTTTTTTTTTCATTTTTCTTTATTGAATCTATTTAATTTTAAAATCGTAAGTATGACTTACATTACAAATTATTCACATTTAAATTAATTTTGAATACTTAACTAAAAGAAATATGCAAGAAAAAGTTATTAATTTTAATATATTTGCGCTTTTTATTAATCACCACTTTTTATATTTTTAGTCGCCTGCTATTGGTGCTCTGCCTGTATTATTTTAAAATTAGTGCTACAGGCGATAAATTGTTGTACTTTCTTCATTTTATTTATTTATTTATTCGTTCCTCTTCTCATAATTGAATGAACCCCTCACCAAACTTCCATCTGCATTCTGGCTCCATTTGTTCATCGTTAACTTGTAAAATCTCAGGTCATTCAGCTCTGCTCTTTTTCCGGAAGTGTTAAACAACAAAATATCTCTCCCAGTCCAGAAAGAGTTTTATTCACAGTAAATTTTCATACCGCTTAATTGATTAAGAAAAAACGTTTATTTACCAGCACATAAAACGTTATTAGAAATTATATGTTTGAGTATAAAGACGTAAAACGCTTCGATTATGGGCTCATCCGCGAATCTAAGTAAAAGTGTTTTACGAGATCAGCATGGTTTTAAACAATGGAAAGTTTTTTCTAGCTATGCTTATCGTACTTGCGATTACAGCTGTTTTTTTACTCCGACTTTTGATACGAGTCTTTAAAAACTTCGTGTTCAATTTTTAAGTGTTAAAAGGTATGTCTGAACATCTAAAACAACAGCTATGTATGCCCCGCACATCCACTGACGTCATTGTGACGTTTTTTCCCTCCAAGCTTTCTGGACTTTTTTTTTGAACTTCCACGAGGCAAGTGAGTTCTTTTCTTTACATATTTATGTATCGCTCATGTACTGCAATCGAGGCACAACTCATAAAATCACGTTTTGAGATAAGTGGGTTTAAAGTTTTCATTGCTAAGGAAAATGCATAAGAAATGCTTTAGTTTGCTTAACTCGTTGAGCGCCGCGTCAGCCATCGGTGACTGACACTGGACTTTCCATTTAGGCAGCGTCAACCACCGGTGGCTGACACTGAAATTACATTTAGGCTGCGTCAACCACCGGTGGGTGACACTGAAATTACATTTAGGCTGCGTCAACCACCGGTGGTTGACACTAAAATTACATTTAGGCTGCTTCAACCACCGGTGGCTGACACTGAAATTACATTTAGACTGCGTCTGCCACCGCTTGCTGACACTAACCTTTCACATAGGCCGCGAAAAACAGCTCGCTGACAGCGTATAACATGATATGGAACTACAAAATTTACACTCTTTTATGGAATTGCAGAAAATTTATTCAAAATTTACTTAGTTATTGTGATTCTTGGTTTAATAAATTCAATTTAGTAGAATTGTATCCACCACTATTTTTAAACAATTTGTAGGCATACATAATTCATCACTTTGTTCAGATATGTCCTGCTAAACCTTTTATAAACTAGCAAAATCTGACTATTTTTGCAAATTTAGTTTGTAGTCATTTAAAATTAGCGTGGCATTCAACGTGTCAAACGAAGATTACTTTCAAGTTGAATAATGAGTTGGGCTAGTATTGCTGCTGAAAAGAATGTGTATTTTCATATTTACACCTGTTCTTAGTCCAAAACACGTCTTTTTTTTAACTGTGCCACTATTACAGCCCATGAGCGATATTTTCGTAACTTCATTGTACTACCTCAAAGTAAAATTTCATGAAAGAGCCGATTGCGGCCTCCGGCACCCAAGTGGAAGAGAAATTTTCAAGAATTTCCGGCACCCAAGTGATAAATATATGTCTATGTCTAAAACAAAAATTTTCTCGCTTGAAACATTTATTTACCAGCAAACGTTCGTCAGTGTGATAAATTTGAGTACCCACACGTAAAAAAACACTTAAACACATTTACATCTATTTACGAACATTTAACAAAATTACGATAACAAAAATAACTCTTGCATTGAATATTAAAGTCATTGCTCTGCATGGCAAAAAAAAAAAATATGTATTTGAAAAAAATTCAAGATTTTATGTTTCNTCAATCACCGGTGGCTGACACTGAAAATACATTTAGGCTGCGTCAACCACCGGTGGGTGACACTAAAATTACATTTAGGCTGCTTCAACCACCGGTGGCTGACGCTGAAATTACATTTAGGCTGCGTCTGCCACCGCTTGCTGACACTAACCTTTCACATAGGCCACGAAAAACAGCTGGCTGACAGCGTATAACATGATATGGAGCTACAAAATGTACACTCTTTTATGGAATTGCAGAAAATTTATTCAAAATTCACTTAGTTATTGTGATTCTTTGTTTAATAAATTCAATTTAGTAGATTTTTATCCACCACTATTTTTAAACAATTTGTAGGCATATATAATTCATCACTTTGTTCAGATATATCCTGGAGTCAGATGGTTTATCCGCAACATTGCCATTCATAGAGATCTTAACATTGATCGCTTTGACCATCATTTCAACAAATTAAATAGAAACTTCTTTATTAAAGCCGCCACCTGCAATACCGCAAATTTTAATGATATTTTCGACTGCATAAATCTCAAAGAGGATGCAAAAATTCGACCCATTGCACACTTCTGATATCATACTAACATTTAACAACACAAACACTCAACATTAACAATCCTTTTACTCGCCCCCCTTTTGTATGTATTTCCAAACTGTAAATATTCATTAGTGTTTATTTTCCCATTGTACTTTAATTTTACCTTTTTCATGTACATTTTTATTACTTATAATTTTGTCATTGTCTAATAATGACCATTTGCCATTTTTCTTTTCTCAAGAACTCCATTTGCTCCCCAAACTTTAATTTTGTCATGTATGTCTCTAAGTTTAACTTCAAGATGAATGGGAAAAGGGCCGTAAGGACTCAGACGACCAGTTCCACTACAACGAACGAACGAACAGATATATCCTGTTAAACCTTTTATAAACTAGCAAAATCTGATCTTTGCAAATTTAGTTTGTAATCATTTACCGTGTGGCCTGTCAGGCGAGCAAGCCATGTAAAATTAGCGTGGCATTCAACGTGTCAAACGAAGATTACTTTCAAGTTGAATAATGAGTTGTGCTAGTATTGCTGCTGAAAAGAATGTGTATTTTCATATTTACACCAGTTCTTAGTCCAAAACGTTTGTTTTTTGAGTTGCACCACTATTGTAGTCCATCAGTGATATTTTCATAACTTTATTGTACTACCCCAAAGTAAAATTTCATGATGAACGGGTAAAGAGCCGATTGCGGCCTCCGGCACCCAAGTGGAAGAGAAATTTTCAAGAATTTCCGGCACCCAAGTGATAAATATATGTCTATGTCTAAAACAAAAATTTTCTCACTTGAAACATTTATTTACCAGCAAACATTCGTCAGTGTGATAAATTTGAGTACCCACACGTAAAAAAACACTTAAACACATTTACATCTATTTACGAACATTTAACAAAATTACGATAACAAAAATAACTCTCGCATTGAATATTAAAGTCATTGCTCTGCATGGCAAAAAATAAATATGTATTTGAAAAAAAATTCAAGATTTTATGTTTCGAAATATTACACCATCGGAAAAGGATTAGTTTATCAAAAACAATAAAAAAAAATATTGTTAAAAGCAAAAATGAAAAAATCCCTAAGGTTTAAGAATTCACTATAAAGGTGCCTGCTTCTGACATCAACCCTACTGAGGCATACTTGCATGTCATTTAAAAAGTAAACATTTTTTTTAAAACAAAACGCCATGTACGACTAAATTTAATAAAAAAGCGGAAGATTTTAAACAGGTGCCTACGATTCTCACCAGCGACGTGAACATCATCTCAAAAATGAAATTTCTAAAATGTTGACACACTCGGCGTTTTTTCCCCCCACTTGTTTTATTTCTCCAAAGGACGTTTTAACGATATTTCTTTTGTTAAATGACAGTATGACAGAAAAAATATTTTTGTTCCTTTTCCTTTTGGTAGAAGAAGAGGAAAGTTTCCAGCCTACCAACCAGAGATCAACAATTTATTTTTTATGTTATTTTTCTACGACTCGATTTTGATATTGAATGAATAAAATTCCGCTGGGAGAAGAGAAAGGTTTTTGTGCCTTTGATGAAGGAGATCCCAGCTGAATGAATTCTGTTTCGATATCTGCTGTTGGTTTTATTTATTGCTCGTTTAATCCCAGAATACTTTGAGAGATTTGAAATTATAAACTAAGCGAAAGTTAGCCCATTCCGGACTATTATTGCGAAGACCAAAATGGTAGCCTGATCAATTTTTAATGATTAACTAGTGGGCTGCGCCCCCTGCTCGCTAACGCTCGCCAACCCCTGAAAATTGCTACACAATCTTATATGGGTTGCTTCGCTCGCTACTAACTCACGTACATTGCAAATGCACAAATTCTAAGAATTCAAAACAATCATTCAAATCCATATAACAACTTTTTTTTTTTTTAAAAAAATTACATCATTTTAGTAAATACTAAGTCATTAAAATGAATTTGAATTCAAATAAATGACATGTAATTCGTTAAACCTATTAGAAATGTGCTATAGTATAAAATTTAAAGCGTAACAACACGACTGAGATTCATTTTTCAATGAATAACTAATAACAATAATAAAAACAAATAAATTCATAATATATAAATTCGTGAAAAAAAAGCGCTCTCGACAAAATACTAAAATAGAGATCTATCGACAAAGACTACTCACTTCTGCCTTGCTTAATAGTATGAGATTGCCACAGCTGATAATGCTCTCTCTGGGTATTTCAGTTTCCGTTTTTAAAAGAGCTATATGTTGAGCCACCTCAACTAGATTTGGCATGTGACATTTTTAGCGGCAATCATTGGTCGATTTCTTAGCGTTGCCATTCGGGGAGTTGTAATGAGGCTTTTTTTGTCGCCGTGTAAGAGAAATATATATATAGATTGTTTTTTATACGTTAAATCATTTGAGCTTAAGGATTATCGTGGATGGCATGCGCGGGATACGTTACCAAATTAGTATTTCTAAAGTTACCTAAAATAATCCGTTTATTTTTTTTATATAGTTACGCTTTTAAAAAGTGTTTCTGTCAAACTTTTCGGTTGTTCGGGAAATTTTTATGAAAAAGACAGGCGGTTTTCTCATAGCGAATAAATATTTTATTGAGCCATATATTGTTCATTCTGGTGACAACGTCTTTTGTCATATTTCTGGCAATAGAATGATTCCACGAGCATAAAATCTTTATTTTTAGCAAACAGGAAACTGCTCCAGGTGATTTTTGATCTCCTTATTTGAAGTAAAGGTTTTACAGACTAAATAGTTTTGTAGAGACCGGACCATTGTTGTAGACAATCCATTTCTCGTTCCCAGTGATGGCACGCTTCAAAAATGGATAACTTTCTTGACGTTTTGGAAGCAAATCACAGACATCTAATGCGGCGACACATTTTTTTTCTCCGTAAAAACATGTGGAACCCATATGTCGAGCTTTAAGAATAAACCTAAACGTTTCAAATTACCATGAACACTCGAATTAGACAAATTTAATCTCTCGGTGATCTCACGAACTGTAACTTGCCAGTTAGCATCAGTTAATGCCTTTATCGTGTCTCTACTTACCCTAAACTGGCATCGTGCATATTTGTGCATCTTAATCGAAATTTTGCCTGATCGAAATTTTTCAAACCAGTTTTGGTACTGGCTTATTGTCAATAGATCTTCATGCACATCGGATAATTTCTTACTTGAGTATTTTTACCTTCAATTACAGTATTTTTTCCTTTCCCGGAAATCCCGAGAATGCTGCTTTATTTAAAAGGATACTAACCAAAAATTACTGAGTAGAACTAGTCGAACTTTTTCACATGTAAGCCTTCCGATATGCTTTCAAAATGTATGAAGACTATACGACTTATGTAATAATGATATACGGGATTGTAATTTTTCGCAGCGCGTGGAGGTAGGCAGTGAAAAATCACAATGAAGTCCTCTGTTCGGAAAATACGAAATTATTTTCGTAACAATCCAATAAAAAGTAAAATTAATCTTATAAATCGCTTGATTGTTGAAGGTTTTTCCAATCTTTAGTTGGCTGTGATGAATAGGATCATTTTCGTAACCGAGTTAAGAAAGTATACGTATAGTTGAACTTTATAATACTAAGTATACGTATAGTTAAACTTTATTTTGACTAGGTTAACATGTTTGGGTAACGCTATGATAATAATTAAGAGAATAAATATATTAAATGAAATAAATATATGAAATTAAAAAAAAATCGAATTATTTTAAGTTTAATAACTGGGCTAGCATATTGCGAGCATTATTTCATAATGATGAATAATACCGATTTATTGATTAATTACTTTTTTTGCCTTGTCCGAAAGATAGGTATTCACTTACATACCTGCCAACTTTCACTCTTTCTGAAAATGAATTTTCCAAGTGGTAGTAAAACAATTACCGAAAAACAATCTTACTCAAAAATATCACACCTGCCAACTTTCACTCTTTCCGAGAATGGATTTTCAGAGTGGTTGTAATACAATTAACGAAAAACAATCTGACTCAAGAATATATTTATATTTTGATCCCGTTGAAATTCGCTTGCGCAAGGATTAGTGTGCTTTTATATATTTATTGTAATTATTTATATGTAGTGGTGGTCAAACTCATTTATAATTCAAAAATTTTAATGGCATGACATGAGTTTCGGTACCACTTTAAATACAAAATTAAAATCTTGCGGGAAAACCGGAAGAGTTGGCAGCTATGCACTTATTAATGAAATAAAATTTGGAATGAACTGAAATGCATATAATTTCCTCGGTACTTTAACCCTTTCTAAAGCGGTGTTAAGTATACTTGCCCCCAATTTTTAAAGTCCATGTTAACTTTTCTTCCACTTTTAATTTAGGTTTCCATTTGTTTATAATTTCATCTTTCCAGCAGTGCGTTTGAAAAAAATTGGCAATCAATTTTATGCATAAGAAAACGTATAAAAGTTGTAGAATTTATAAAATTTGTTTTATAAATAACAAAATAAAAATTAATGAAAAATAAAAGTAAATAAGTTCCTGATAGGTCGTGGTAAATATACTTATCACCTAGGGAAAAAAAGGCATTAAAATTTAAATTAATTTCTTATAAGCTAAATGAGTTTTTCTTTCTTTATTTCAATTATTATTCTTACATGAATTTCAATTTCAAAAATTCTTTAATTTACATTTACTAGAAATAAATGGCCCACTAAAGGGTTGAAACAAGTTCAGCAGAGTATCAAGTATTTTATACATATGTTTGATTTATTTGTAAATAAGGAAAATTAAAATAATTTTGAATAGGAATTAATAGTAAGCCAATAATCAGATATTAACACAGGGTTAGTACAAACTTTTAGAAATTCAAAAGAAGTGGTAAAAAAAATTACTTTGAATTGAATCAAGATTTGGATGAAATAAACTACAAAATTCTTTTTTACCACAATATTAAAATTAAAAACTCAATATGAACTTATATTTTAGTTAATCCAGATTTACTGTTTTGTAATCGAAACAAGAAACCGTTACTTACAGCTTTCAATGGTCCTCTAAAAGAATTTAAGCAGTCGTAAGTAGTAAAAAACCATTTAAGTGAGTGAAATTTCCCTGATTTAGCAGTCAGGTAAACCAAATTTATTTTGAATTTATGTCACTTAGTTGATCTTGGATTTCTATACATGCATTTCATTTACTAAATTTAAAATTTTTAAAATTATTTTTATTATTATTTATTTATTGATTTTTTAAAAGTAGCAAAGACATCGTATGATACAAAATTTGCAATGACTTTGACCATTGGAACCTAGTGTTTCTTCAATTCGAATCCCAGCGATGGCTGGTCGATACCAATTCCGCACCCGGTTAGTACCGATCTCAGTGCTGACGTAAGGTCTATATGAGAGCCGTGGTGGATCAGAAGATAGAGCGCTCTCCTACCAATCAGGTGATACGAGTTCGAATCACAGTTCAATCGAAGTTCTGACGCTAAATATCTTCAGTGATAGACGGATCATGGTTTAGATACCCTTTGCCGTCGGACTAACCATGGGCGGTTTTCGTGGTTTCTCTCTCCACGTAATGCAAATGCGGGTTAGTTCCATCAAAAAGTCCTCCACGATGGTAAATCTCTCCGAATATTTGTTCCAGTAGTCCCCTTGGTTTCTCTGCTGGGTTCAAAATTACAAGGCTAAAAAAGTTTAACAATGGTAGAATTTAACTCAAAATTGGGTTAATTGTTCAAGGAGGGTCATATAAGGTCTGTATGAATTCTGTAATCTATTTAGAACCTATTACACAATACCATACCTGCCAACTTTGCCGGATTTTCTGGAAGATTTTATTTTCATATTTAAAGTGGTAGTAAGCATATACTATTTTTTTTTTATAAACTTAATTTTTAGATGATTTTGATCACCACTATTCTTACAAAAATTAAGCACATATATTAATATGCGTTACTATCTTTGTTGTTAACTTAAGGTTTCTCAAATAGAACGTATTTGTTTGCTTAAAATTGGAGTTTTAATTCCATTTTAATACCACTGGGAAAAATGATAATGGAAGGGATTAAAAGTTGGCAGGTATGCAATACGGTCCAATACAGCACTCCCATGAGAAACTGATTGATGAATTAAAAACTGAAAAGTGATTAAAAACTGATGACTAACTTTTTTTTAAGCAGTCTGAAAATTTAATAAAGTTTGTTTCCACTTTAATTTTATAAAATTATTCTTCGACTTGTAAGCTTTTCCTAAATTTTCCCTGATTATAGTTATTCTAGATATAGAACTTATTATAAAATTAAGAATAATATATTGATAAATCTACCACTTCATTAAAAAAATTTATTTTAATAAATGTTGTATCAGTTCCATGTGTAATGTTATATTATCTTTCATGTTCCAATTATTAAATATAGTGCTGATGGATGCACTGGTGAAGAATATTCCTTAAACGATGACAAAAACACTGGTTGATAATTAGAGCACATATTAAAGAGGATAGTTTTTAATATGAGCACACTCGATTGATTTCTGATCGATAACAAGCAATTTATATTGTTAAAAAATTATAGTTTAAACGAACGTATTAATCCACTACTCAGTCATAAAAAACGGTCTGTATATGTACATCACCTATGTCACTTATACCATTGTGGGCTGATTAAATTTTTAAAATATTTTTTATTGATGGATTAGTTTTAATTTCGCTACTACTAAAAGAAGTTTTAATTAATTTGCGCTCCTCTCTCAAAGCTGCCAACTACTACGCTTTTTGTAAAGCACATTATAGAGTGGTAGACATTAAAAACTAAAGCTTTCACAAATTAGTTTAATTTCGAAAACATTTTAAGAGCTTCACTTGGAAAGACCTGAACAAAATAGCTTTGCATATGAATTTTTGAATCATTTACGTATAGTGATAGGAAAAATAACTTTAAGTCATATTTACTAAGCACATTCAAACATAAAATTTGCTACCACTAGAAAATTTTTTCTCCTTGCAACGCAGAAAGTTGGCAGCTCTGCTCTCGATGTGAGTGATGCACTTTACTTTTGACATCTTCCCCTATTCTTAATTATAAAACAGTCTGTGTTTATGAACATCAACCTTTATTTGGCATCGATAAAAAAATATATTGTTTTTATAGATCAACAAATATATCGTTCACAAAAATTGTTTTAAATAAATAAAGCCAAGAAACTGAAACGGTAAGATATTACATGTTTAAAAATTTCATTCTCTTCAAAAATAAATAAATAAGAAAAAAAACAGTCGACATATTTAGAGCTCTCAAAAATAGGCATCCATTTTCAAGACTTGCCAGACGTGAATGTGAAGGGGGGAAAAAAGACTAAAATGTAGAAAATGAAAAATAACTTTGTCCGAGAGGAGCAAGTCAGGGTATAATTACCTTAGCTCATGTGGAAATACATTTTATCCTTATTTGCCCCTCTCGACCACCGTGGTTTTTCTTGATCTGTTCTTTATCCTTCGTTTCTTCTCATTCACGTCTGGCAAGTCTTGAATATAGGCGTCTATGTTTTAGCGCTTGAAACATATCAACTTTTTTTTCTTTTTCCTTATTCATTTATTTTTGAAGCGAAAGAAATTTTTAATCAGGAATAATCAAATAATTCCTGATCATGAAATCAGTTTTATTATGAATAATCAAAATAGAAAAAAATCTATTGAAGATAAATTTTTATTATATCAGTAATGCTGTATTTAACAGCTCTTTTTATATTCTAAGAACCCTTGATAGAAATAAAACTAGTTTAACCCTTTTGAAGGCCGTGGTAAGTATACTTACCACCACGTTTTACCACTTTTAATTTAGGTTTCCGTTTTTGAATAACTTCAGCTTTCTTGAAGTGAGTTTGAATAAAATTGGTAACCATCTGTCACTTTTAAAAAACGTATAAAAGTTATAAAATACATAATTCATTTTGAAGTTTGTAGTATTTAAGGAATTTATTTTATAAATAAAGAAAAATAAAAGTCAGTAAGTTCCTAATGGGTCATGTTAAATATATTTACCGCCAAGAAAATGGCATTTTTATAAACTAAATGATTTTTTTTAATATATATCAATTACTGTTCTTAAAACAATTTCAATTCCAAAAATACTTTAATTTACCTTTACTAGAAATAAAGGGCCCGTTAAAGGGTTAACTTTGTTCGAAGAAATTATTTCTTTTCCACTTCTTTAACCCTTTCGGGACGGGCGAGTCATGAATGTGTTCTTAAGGAATGATTATCAGGATGGTAAAAAATAAAAAGCAGTAGATTAAGTTTGGGCATAGCTAATTTGACAAATTTATTTTTGCTTCATACCTGCCATCTCTTCCGGAAGATTTTTTTTTCATATTTAAAGTGGTAGTAAATATATACCTATTTTTTCTTTTATAAATTTAATTTTTAAATGATTTTGATCACCACTATTCTTACAAAAATTAAGCACATATATTACTATGCGTTACTATCATGGTTGTCGACATAAGTTTCCTCAAATACAACGTATTTGTTTGCTTAAAATTGAAGTTTTAATTCATTTTAATACCACTGGGAAAAATTATAATGGATAAAAGTTGGCAGGTATGTTGCTTTCATTTTAAATCTATGTCATCCAAATCATGTGTGTTAAAAGAGTAACTATACAATTTTTAATTCGAAATAAGTAGTGGTGAATTAAATAAATCAAACAATCATAACTCAGCCCACAAGTAAACTGCTAAAGAATTACTTTGTTTACCAGTTTTATCTTTTTACCCTGGTTGATACGGTTTTATGCTGGCACGTATTTGTGACAGTCGGAGCGAAAGGGTTAAATGACTGTTACCAAAACCACATTATCTTTCACTGAGAATCAAATTTCATCAAATGGGCGTTACTAATCAGTAACCACAAGGGATGAATTTTTTTTTGGGGGGGGGGTGACTAGATATCTTATAAACATTTTATACAAAGACTCGACAGATTCTCTTTTTTTCTATTTTTTTATTGTATTTTAGGAAAAAAATGCTATTAAAGTCTGATGAATGTTTGACTAATTCAACTAAATAAGACAGGAATAAAAACGTGTGGAAGGTAAAATTAATGCAAAATTTTTCGTTTCAGTAGACAATCAAACTGGTTTTTCTAGCCTACCTTACTAGTGATTCGACAGAGATTAAAGGCATTTTTAATTTTCCTCCCTTGGATATTTATTTGCGCTCCTTGTGCTCATTTTTGACAAGGATACTAAAAATTTTAACTTAAGGGTGGTCATAACATAACACCTTGTATGAAACACTATCCTCAAAAGATTTATTACATATATTTAACAAAGACTTCATTGCCTTGATTATATAATATAAATATAACGTAAAATTTATATGATTTAAACTCGCTTCTCTTTCAGTATAAACTCGTGTGTAACTTTAATCTATATGTTCCATTCTTATTTATAAGACAAAATAATAATACAAAACCACCAAAGGAAAACCGCAATACTGAAAACAAATCCTTCTGACTCCCTCCAATTAGCGGCAGCCTTCAAACGCCGGGAGAAAGAAAATAACATTATATGTTGTACAAACAAGAAATCCAGGGAAAGAATTCAACGGAAAAGGAATTCCGAATAGAAAATTTTTTCCCGGTTTCTTCATCGATCATCGTTGTTCGGTGAAGATCGAAAATCCGGATGAATTCTTCGACTTTAATTTCTCGGAATAAGACCACGTCCTTGTTAAACCAAGTTCAACAAGCTCGCAGCTGTAGAATTAACGTTTTGTTCTTTTTCCGAAACATTGTTCGTAAATGTGTTTCGTTTGATTCTATGCATATTGAGTGAGTGTTGCTTTGGAATTTATTCTTAGTTGTTTTTCGAATAGACGGATAAGGGTGGAAAGAATATCTCCTTCCAATGCGATGACTATTTTGTTTTACGAATTTTGAACAGTTGTCAAAGTTTTTTTTTTTTTTTTTTTTTNTTTTTTTTTTTTTTAAGTAGTTCAAAATCTTAAAATGAATTAATTTCTAAGCTTAATGCTACGTCCTGATTGAATGAGTGAACAAGTTCAACAAACTCGCAACTGTAAAATTGACGTTTTGCTCTTTTCAGAAATATTGTTACCTATTTTTACGCATATTAACACGTTCACGCCGAGGTGACCCACCGGTGGGTCACGCTAGACTGTCTCATCTTGGCAGCGCACCGGAGTAAAAACTGGTAACAATAAATTTCATTTTTTAGTTCTTTTCCGAGAATAATAAAAATCCATAACTACCAATTGTTTTTAACGGATGCAATTTTTATATAGAATTGCTTCTTCGCCGTGATAAATCTCCTTACAGTGAATTGTTTTTGTTGAGAATAAATTAACTCCTCCCGAATATTATCTAATATTGAAATAGTTCTTCTACCAGTATTTTCACATTTCCCGGCGTGAACGTGTTACGCTAATGTTGCTTTGGATTTTATTTTTAATTGTTTAACGAATAAACTGATAAGAGTGAAAAGAATGCCTTCTTCCAATGCTATGACTATTTTGTTTTACTAACTTAGAACAGTTCTTTAAAAAACATTTTCCTAAAAAAAAGTAGTTCAAAATGTTAAAATAAATTAATTTCTCCGAGTAATGAATGCCAAGTCTTTATTGAACGAGAGAATAGTTCAATAAGCTGCCGAATTAACAATTTGTACTTTTCCGAAACATTCTTCGTAAATGTGTTTTGTCTGATTCTATGCATATTTGAGTGAGCGTTGCTTTGGAGTTTATTCTTGGTTGTTTTTCGAATAGACGGATAAGGGTGAAAAAAATATCTCCATCCAAAACAATGACTAATTTGTGTTACTATTTTATAATAGATATTTAAGATTTTTTTTTAAAAAAATAGTTCCAAATCTTAAAATTAATTAATTTCCAGGAGTAATGCTACGTCCTGATTGAATGAGTGAACAAGTTAAACCAACAGTTCAACTGTAGAATTAACGATTTGTTCTTTCACGAAACATAGTTTGCATGTTTCTATGCATATTAAGCGAGTGTTGCTTTAGATTTTATTTTTAGTTGTTTTGAGAATAGACGAATAAGGGTGAAAAAAATGTCGCCTTCCAAAACAATGACTAATTTGTGTTACTATTTTATAATAGATATTTAAGATATTTTTTTAAAAAAATAGTTCCAAATCTTAAAATTAATTAATTTCCAGGAATAATGCTACGTCCTGATTGAATGGGTGAACAAGTTAAACCCACAGTTCAACTGTAGAATTAACGATTTGTTCTTTCCCGAAACATAGTTTGCATGTTTCTATGTATATTAAGCGAGTGTTGCTTTAGATTTTATTTTTAGTTGTTTTGCGAATAAACGGATAAGGGTGAAAAAAAATTCCTCTTTCCAATGCAATGACTATTTTGTTTTACTGAGTTAGAACAGTTATTTAAGATTTTTTTTAATAAAATATTTTTTATTTAAAGTTTTAAAATTAATTAATTTCTCGGAGTAATGCCACGTCCTTATTTAACGAGAAACATGTTAAACAAGCTGTAGAATTAACAATTCGTTCTGTTCCAAAACATTGTTCATAAATGTATTTTGTCTGATTCTATGCAGACTGAGAGAGTATTACTTTGGATTTCATTCTTAGTTGTTTTGCGAAGAGGTAGATAAAGGTGAAAAGAATATCTCCTTTTAAAACAATGATTATTTTGTTTTGCTGAGTTAAAGCAGTAGTTAAAGAATAGTTAATTTTGCAGCAGAAAGCTGTTACAAAAGAAAAAATTTACCGTCTGCTACCATTAATAATTCATAACTATCTGAAATGTCAACATTGTTTTAAATTTAGTCTAACATTTCAATACCTGGCAAATAATATTTCAAACACGAAACAAAGTGGTAGTACACATTTGTTCATACCTAATAAACATTCCTTTCTGTTGCTTACAACTTTAGCTATGCAGAGATGCCAACTTGCTCTGGACAGAAAATATTTATTTTAAAGTGGTAGTTAATCAATTTTGATTCCTGGTTTAATTTAGAAGGTTTTTATCAACCACTATTTCTAATTAAGTTGTAGGCTTATATAATTCACCACTTTATAGGTTTTATGTCATGCTATACATCTTAAAAAGCAAGCAAAAGTAGCTAAATATTTTCAAATTTACTTTGTAGTTATTTACCGTTTTTTTTTTAATCATTTTGGCGTGTCCGGAGCAGTTGGCGTTGAAAAGCAGTGCGTCTAAAACTTCAGATCCGTATATAAATATTTTTACTGTCAATACATAATGGTAAATTGTGCTTGTTAAAAAAAGTAAATACTCCGATTAAAAGTAAATACTAATAGTGAAATACTTTTATCTGTTTTGAAAAACTGAACTGTTCTTTTTTTTTTTTTTTTTTTTTTTTTTTTTTTTTNTTTTTTTTTTTTTTTTGAGGATTCTAGGGATTAACCGGTTAACGCCCAGCATCATACATTTAGGACAGTTCCTTTTTTCAAAAACATTCATTGTGATGGGAAACTTTTTTCAGTATTTTCATTTATCTGGGTTCAGTATTTTCATTTATCTGGGTGAATTAAAAGATTTTCAGATACCATGATGATTCAGCTATTTCTGATTAGATCTAGAATTATAAGGAGCAAGTACTTTTTGATCTATCAAAGACTTTTTGAATGCTCTAACAGTAGGAAAACCAATTAATTTCGATAATATATTATACCACTTTTTGTATCATTTCAATATATAAATTCGGGACAAAACGGGTTAAATTAAATACAATTTAAGAGTTTAAAATAATTTGACGATTAATTGCAACTAGTATATTCTACTATAAAAAAATTTTAAGGTGGAAAAATAATAATTTGCTTTTTAATTGCTACTTTCGGTTATTTTTGTTTATCGTTTTAAATAAAAGAAAACACTATATTATAAATGTATAAATTTAACAAATATTTCAGCATTCACTTCTAGCTCTTATTTTTTAATTAACCAATAATAAACTTAAATGAACAAAAGACTCCTTTGGAATAATGAGAATGCATGGTTGTGTGTGAAGGATAGCTGTGGTCATGACCAGAGTAGCCATTTATGGCCAGTTGCAGTCATATGTCCCGAGCAGTCATATATGTCCCATTTGAAATAATAATGGAGGTTGAATACTTTAACGCCATTTATTTAGGTACTGATTTATTAAATTAGATTGATTTGGTAAAATAATTAATTTTTTTTTATAATTTTACCCACTCTTTATGCTTTTTAATTTTTAAATATGATTTTTTTTGTACAGTTAAAACATAAGAAAACTTAGTACTTTAACAAGTTTTTTCTCAACTTAATGGCTTGCCTTCCAATTGACACTTAATATTGATTTGTCAAAATACTCCATAAAATAAATTCATTTTCTAACAATAATCAGGAGGTACAATCTTTTCCATTTGAATGTGTACCAAAATGATCTTAAATTTTTAAGCTCAATTAATATCACAATCAGTTTATATCTCAATCAGTTAGAGAAATGATTTCCGTATTTATTTTAGTTTTAATCTATATAATTTTGCGAATCCTGAATACAATTTTGTAAGACTTACAGGGACAGTTCTTAGTGAAAAAATATGATACTAATAAAAACAATTTCAGCTTTTAAAAAAAGTGCATAAAAAAGACAGGAAAAAAACTACTTGAATATAGTCTTTTCTCAAAATATTTTTGGAGTTTTCGAATTTTAAATTTAATAATCCATAATTTTCATACATGCAGGAGCAACTGCCTACGTATGAATAGTTAAAAAAATGGTATAAATTGTATTTAATTTCTAATTTTAGGGATCGTTTTAAAAAGTAATATTTTTATTTCAAATTACTCTTTCTGTAACTCACTAAAACACCATAAAATTCAGAAACAGATGAAAATCAACGAAAAAAAATTTTTTTTAATAAATATAAAATACAAAGATAAATTAATATTTTATCGAAAAGGAAATAAATTATTAATATTCGAATTCAAAACACTTAAAATGATTGATAAATATTTACAATATAAATGCAGTTGCTTCTAAAAATAACGTAACATTTGCTATATTCTCATACATTTTAAATTATTTCTGGAATTCTATATCTAATAACAACGAAGGCTTTATTTTATCACAAAATGAATAAAAATCGCTGAGAAATAACGTAAGACAAAATTATAGTGAGTGTATTTTTTCTACGTTTTATTCATAGTTTTACTAATTACGTTATTTTCGCTACAACGTGCAGTGTGCGTAACATCTCTGGGGGATATCTCACAAAACATAAACATCAAACAACGCGCTCTTTTATTTTTGTCCGGAAAGCATTCAAAATCGTCTGTCGCGCATGATGTGCAATTTTCATGAGCGTCGCAGTCAGAGTAAGATCTGGAGTGTAACCATAGTAACAATGACGTCAGAGAGAGTCCAATTGCTAAGCAACAAGATTTTTCCCGGGACGCGGCAGCACTTAAGGTATCGACGATTAGACCGCGGGCCCCTCCAAATGAGGCATTCGTATATTTTGAAATGATTTAATAAGTAGAAAAAATGAGCAGTTCCAAATAATGATTATTATAACAAACGAATGCTATTAGCTTTATGTAAAAGTAATTTTAAATCTGTAAAAGAATTTTTGTTCTTAATTAAAACATGTAATGCAAAAGAAATACATAAATTTATTTAACTTATTGCATTGGTCATTGCAAGTGCAGAATTCTGCAGCATGGAGTCCAACTTCTTAAAGAATTAATTAATTTTCGTTTCTAGTTGAATCAAAGATGAAAAATAAGTAAAATTCATTGCATTTGTCATTGCAAATAATAATCTTTACAGTATGGCAAAACATTTACTAAAAACATATTAAAAACATATTAAAAACATTATTTTAATAAATATATAAAAATAATTAATATAAAAATAATAAATTTTTAAAAATAATAAATTGCATTCATTGCGTATGCAAAACTCTGCAGCATGGTCTGACATTTATTACAACATTTTTCTATTAGTTCGTGCACAAATATTTCCAAAAATTCCCAACAATAATAAGTTTTCGTTCGTAATTGAAACAAATAATGTTAATGAAAAAAGTAATAAATTACATTGCAATTGCGGATACAGAACTCTAGAGCATGGAACCAGAAATCTATTAAATGCATTTTTTTAAATTAAATATTTCCAAAAAGCCTGAGCAACATTAATAGGTTTTCATCGGTGCAGAACAAATAACGTAAATGAAAAGCATATATTATTTATTAATTTCATTGCATTGTTCATTACAAAGGAAAAACCCTTTAGCATGGGGTTCGACATCAACTGAAAACATTATTATATAAGTGCTATAATGCTTCAAAACATTCCAATGAACAATAATAAGATATCGTTACTAATTGAAAGCAATAAAATAAACGAAAAAAACTTATCACATTCACAGAATTACATTACATTACTACAAAACTTATTAAATTTATTACATTCGCCATTACACTTGCTGAAGTATATAACATAGAAATTAACACCCATTGCATACATTTATCTAAATAATTCAAAAGCAAATATTTAAACATGTTCTAACTAAGTATAAAGGTTTTTTCACATTTTTGTCCACTAAGATTTGAAATAAAATTTGTTGAGACCATTATTATCAATTAATTTATAAATTAAATGTAGCTTTTAAATTTAATGCATTGTTAGTTCTCATGCAAACTAATGTTAACCCAATGCTCATACTAACTTGCCCTTTCTTTTTCTCAAACACAGAAGAGCTGGAGCACAATTATTTTATTCATAATTTATATCTAATAAAAACAAAATATAACTATCATAACTAACTACCATCATATAAAAATAACAAAGAATCTAGCTTTTAAACTGTAATAAAGGGATTTATTATATTTTAAACAACAGTGATATCTAACGTAAGAAAATATCCGATTAATTGAAACATTAATAAACCACCACTCGCTAATAATTGCACCTTACTCACCATTATAATATTTAAAAAAAAAACTAGTGTTAATAGGTTAATAAATTACGACATTATCAAACTTTAAGGCCAATAACTTTTAAAGGCATAAATGGTATAAATTTGCGTTCCAATAAGTTCGCTAACAACTGATGTGAAAAAAAAATAATTCAAAAAATAATTATGTTAAGAAATCTTCTAAATTCAAAGTTTCCCGGCTTTTACCAAGTTTTTGCTAATAGGAATATTCCTCATTAGATACAATTTTAATCTTTCAGAGACCGGATAGTTTTACTTCATTTGAATTTCCATACAATTTTCAAACATACCACTATCGTATTTTTTTTTCGAATTTCTGACCCAAAAATATACCTTTTTTATTGCTGCAAATTAATATACGTTCTATCATAAATTCGAAAATGCAAATTATTTTTCAACCAGCAGTTTTTTACATGAATTTTTATTTATTTTCTTGGTGAAATATGTGATATCCCGTCCACTGATCTACAGTTCTCCCTGCAATGCACCCAAATTTTATCTTAAAAAAATGCACTGTGACACCATATTTATCAACTCTATTGCTTTAAGGTATTTAAGATAAATATCTGCATAAAATAATTATTAAAAATAGGTAAAAAATATTTTGGAAAATAATTTTCCATCCTTAGACTTGATACATCAGAGCTCTCATCTTCCGACTGAGAGATAATAAATTCACTCTCTGAATACATCTTAGCTATTTTGACATGCAACGGTAACACTAATGAATGCGAAATTACAGAAAGTTCAAAATGATTTTGATTTCAATTCAAGGTGGGAAATCTCACAGCAAAGAATTGTGAAGAAAAAGGGTACTAGCTGCGCCATCTCTTAGCAATATTCAGAAATACAAAAATAATGTGGGATTTAAAGAGACATGTAAGTGTTCTTATTACCAATTTTGTCTTTACCGGATAGGTAGAAGTCTTGAGGTGAGAATAAAGGCTAAAATAAACAACATTTAGCTAAAAGCAGAGATGACAACTTGCTCCGGCCAGCGGAATAGTCTTTTTGAGTGGTAGTCTTTTAATGTATAATTTTTGGTATAAAAATTCGATTTATAGACTTTTTTACTCGCAACTACTTGTAAATAATTTGAAAGCTTGTGTGTTTCGCCACTCTGTTACAGTTAAGCCACGTTGAGCCTTGTTAAAAGTTGTCAAAATTAACCGAAAGCTTGCAAATTTTAGTTTGCAGACCTCTACTTTTTTTAAAAATATTTTGTTAACTATAAATTTAACCGTATAGTATTAATTATTTTAAAAGACCGTGAGAAGTATACTTCCACCAACATTAACTTTTAAGCATAGATTGGAAGCTATTTTCCAACCTGTGATTCGTGCGGATACCGACTGATGATTTCAGAATATACAAATGCCTAATATTGGTGAAAAAGAAATTACCCAGATGATTCTCTCCCCCGGTAGCTAATTTACAATCCAGCGGAGTTCAACTTGTTTTCCTTTTTCGGAGATTTTCCTTTTGGCTGTAGTGGCTCCCAATTGTAATACAATATTTTATTTCCTTTATGTTTTCTTACCAGAATTAAAGAAAGTCAATAATCAAGTTTTTTTTATTTAAGAACATGTCAAACATGATATCGCTTCATTAAAAGTTGCTGGATTGGAAATTCGCTCCCCTCCCGGTATAGCGCACTCTTAACAAAATAGAGTGCTAGCTTTATTTAAAATAATATGATATATATTCTAGCTTTATAAGATGTATATAGATATATTCTAGCTTATATATATTCTAGCTTTATAAGATGTATATATATATTCTGGCTTATATATATTCTAGCTTTATAAGATGTATATATATATTCT
>NC_092213.1:62191129-62204957 GCF_043381705.1 Parasteatoda tepidariorum
TTAGCTACTTAACAATAAGATGTATATATATATATATATATATATATATTCTAGCTTATATATATTCTAGCTTTAGCTACTATTTTAATTTTAATAAAAACTGTAGTCACGTGATTGTAGATCAAAATACATTAAATTTTCTAAACAAAAAATATATTTATCACAAGATTCTATGAATATTTAAAGACTATTACTTTTGGTCTAAATCGATTATCAGTTCAAAATAACGTTAAACCAATACACCTTTAAACTTTTAAAGATAAAATTTAAAAGACACATTATATTTTAACTTCAATCGTTTTAAGAAGTTTTCCTCTTTCAAGAATTATTTTTTGCTACTTATTATTTTTTTAAATTTATTTTACATCAAAAATGCTTATCTATATCATTAACAATTAAATTGTATAAAGTACTTTTCTTTGTACATTTTTCACGAAGTTAAATATATTTATTCAAAAATAGAATCGTTTGTTTTTAAAATGACATCTACTTTTGACATAATATTCACTTTTAAAAAATGAGTTTTAAAAAATATTAAATGACATCAAATTGTTTTAAATCAAAAGTACTTAAACACTTTAAGCTCTTTAATATAGTTTTTTTTCCTTAAGCACTTTAATGCAGAATGAACAATAAATAAGGTTATTCAGGTTCAGTTTTTTCTGAAAATATTTAAAACTATAAATATTTTTATGAAAAATTTCAAGCGATTACATTTTTATAGTAGTTTCCAAACATAAGTTTTAATAAAATATTTTCTCTTAGAAAAATCGTGTCATTTTATATATTTTATTCCATCTCCAAATGCATCTTTCAATTTTAAAAACAGAACTAAAATAACGAAATAAACCGAGACGACTTTAGATGTCTTTAAAATGCGAATGGACTAAAATATTTTTTTAACCTTGGAAGACGGAAAAACTTTATTTTCTTTAAAAGAAATTTGTTTCCATCGTCAAAGTATCGTAAATAAATGGAAGTAGTCTTTTGGAATAAAACGATTAAAAAAAAAATTAATGATGTTCAAACGTTATTTGCTGAATGGAAAATCAAAATTTTTATTGTTGACATTTGTAAACTCTGATTAAAAACTATTACGTAAGCTTATATTTTTAAGTACTAAAATATTTGTATAACACAGTCTTTAATTGCTCTTCACGAAGATTATGTTTAACTTAATTAATTTTTTCTTCTCGGAAAGCGCTTAAGAAATTTTTACGAACTTTGCAATTTCCGTTTAATAAATTTTTAAAATTTTGTGTTCGCAAAAAATGCTTTTAAGAAAGCAATTAGTCTTTAAGTTTATTTTTCTGTTTATATTACCGTAAAAATTTCAACATATTAGATTTGGCGGAAAGATAGACATTGAATTTTTATTACATACCTCATTTATTAAATTCCACAGTAAATTTTATTCTTTAAAATAAAAGTGATTTTAATTGGTGGATAATAAAAGTAATACTCTTATTTCCGAATAATAAAAAGAAAATATTGTACTCTTTTTTTTCTGAACAAGACAATTTTGATTCGTTTATTCTTTAATTTACTTTTTTTTTACACTTAAAATTTTTAAGTCAATTTCTTTTCACTTAATCTTGGTTTAGTTCCTAATTATTCTTACATTTTAATTTCAAATATGCATCGTTATCACTTTTATGTTTAAAACAGGATAGTTCCACCTTTCTGTTTATTTTCAAACTATTTTTTTTTAAAAATTTTAATAGTTTTTCTGACTCTTTGTCAGTTTAATTCAGTTCAGAGTAGTTTTGAGAGAGATTTGTTTATGTTTCTTGATGACAGGCTTTCATCAATAAATATCATTCTTAATCCTTACAGTATTCAATTCTTCTCTCTTAAAATCGTAAATTCTTACATGCAAATACTGGAAATAAAAATATTCAAAAATATGAAATATAAAATTACGAAAATAGCAGTTGACATATTTTGTTATAAAGGGAAAAAAATCAATCTAAAGTTAGAGACTACAGTATAGTTTACTTCGTTTTTTTAAATTTTTTTAAAGTAACACGTGGGCCGTTATTCTGAAGTTTACGACCTCAGTATTTTTGAAATGAATATTTCAAATAAAGGTGAAAAATGATGCTCTTGAAAAACTTTGACTATTTCCTGAAAATAAATTACGATTTAAACAGTTATTTATAAATAATTTCAAAACTGAACCCTTCATGAATTTTAGAAAATTATTTAGTTTTCCCTCTTCATTTAATTTTAAATCTCTAGTTTGTTTTTCGAAATGTTTGAACTAGGCTGTGAACTGAACACCAACGTCGGGCTCCAAGATTAATATATCTGGTTTTTCTTCTGGTTTACCGTGATTCAAACTTTAATTTCTAAAACTAATATTACGTTTATTTTCCAAATTTATTACATCATTTAATGCTTCGATGTTATTGGAAAGTTTCTTGAGAGGGAGTTAAATCCTTATCCATGTTAAATTTATATTTTTTACTACTTCTTAATGGCATTCAAATATTAAAAATAAATTTCAGTTATTAAATATTACATTTAGAAGATGAAAAAATCAAATATTTTAATTGTCTCTCTTTTTTCTTAACCCAAGGCACAAGATTTAAAACAAAAATTTACCCAAGCAATGAATAAATTATATTTACCGTAACCATATCAATTACATAAACTGTATCAATAAAATAGATATTTCCTTAAAATATTTTTACACTAATAATAATACTGAATTTACTGAATCGAAAGAAAATTTTATTGAAATGGAAAAAAAATTCTATAATTACAATAAGTTTTTAAATTTTAAAAATAAACAAATCTGTTAATAAATTAAAATAAGCTCAATATATAAAAAATAATATTATCAATATATCGAAATATCAAAGAAACGAAAAAATAATTATTTTTTTCGCTATTTATATATAAATTATTTTAATAATTTTGAAATATTTCGAAAATCATCACTAGAGTAAAAAATCAACCTTTCAAACACAATATCACCAATAAATATTATCACCAATTTCATTTAAAAATATTCACTTTTAGAAATCAACACGATTAAATATATTTGTAATATGAATAAAAAATTGTTTTAATTTCTCTCTTTTTTTCTTAATTATGGAAAATGATAATGTATTTTGTTGTTTGTTGCTACACTTTGATGATGAACACACCACAAAAATGTTAAGCGATCTTCACGAATACAAAGAACGCTCACACGCGAAGAACACTACTTTTATTTATTTTTTTCTTCTTCATGAAATCATGTTTTCCTACAACCTATTATTTCAAAGCAAGCTCTGCGAACTAGTCCGGGAAAAAAAAGCATTGAATATTGATTGCTTATTTCCAGTAGAAACACGAGAATCTTTTGGTACTCCATCCACTCCACTAAGTTAGGGAAGCACAAATTTCCTTTTCATCAGCGTTTCATTTCCACGGCTCCATTCTTCAGCGCTCTTTTGTGAATATTTTTTATTTATATATTTTTTTAAATAACTTGCACTTTATTAATCCTGCCAACTTCTAAGGAAGATAGTCAGACACACGATTTAGAAAAGAGCAAATTTAACTTTATTTAACCATTATAATCATAGAGCGAATATCCAACGGACGCATAATAGAAGTATTCTCGAATAAAAATTAGGGAAAATCTTGCAAAATAGTCCTTTAATGTATCACGTCTTAGAAAAAAAAGGAAGACATGACTAATTACAATTGGTCCACACATTATTAGAAAGCCAGAAAAGTTCAAAGTAAAACAGGCGCTGTACTGGACGCCCCAAGGTAAACGAAAGAGGGATAGAACTAAAATTACCTGGCGAAGAACTATTATTAATGAATTAAAGACAAGAAACAAAACCTGGAGCATTATTAATGATTCATAATTATTATTAATGAATTAAAGACAAGAAACAAAACCTGGAGCATTATTAATGATTCATAATTATTATTATTAATGAATTAAAGACAAGAAACAAAACATGGAGCATTATTAATGATTCATAATTATTATTAAGGAATTAAATACAAGAAATAAAACATGGAGCAGTGGTGGCTTAGGGGAAAAAGCGCTCACCTCCTATTGCGGGTTCGAATCCCATCGATGACTGGTTCGTGCGAATTCCGCACCCGGCTCAATCCTATCACAGTGCAGACTTAAATTATCCTAAATGGTAGACGGATCATGGGTTAGAGTTGCCTTGCCGTTAGGTAAATCGTGGGAGGCTTTCGTGGTTTTGCAAACCATGCAACTCAATGGTGAGTTCCATCAAAAAGGCAAATTTGTCCCAATGCTTGATTTAGGAGTTCCCTTGTCTTCTGGATTGGGTTCGAAATAAAGCTACGGATTTGAACATTGATAGTCGTACACTCAACAATTGGTTCGGTAGTTTAGCGACGGTTATAAAATAAAATAAAACATCGAGAGAAATGAAGAGTTTGGCTGTCAACAGGGTGAGATGGAAAAGTCACGACAAAGGCCCTGCGGAGTGAAGTGGTGTAAGAGGAAAAATGAGATGCCATTCGTGTCTAGCTAGCGCATATATGCCGAACCAGAAATCCTTGCTCCCTACAATATTTAAAATAATAGCGAAGTAATAAAAAATTTGTTCAAAGGGTTCTTATCAAAAGTTGCTGTCTAGGAGAGAGTTAATACTAAAAATCTTATTCAAAGGGTCCTTGTCAAAATTTGCAGTTTCTGAAAGGGGTTGTAGTTAAAACCTTATTCAATTTATATTCTTATCAAAATTTACAGTTTCTGAAATGGTTAATAATAAAAACCTTATTTTTTTTTCTTTTCAAAATTTGATATTCCGGGAATGAATAATACTAAAAACATAATTCAATTTTCTTTTTTAATAAATATAAATTATTGCCTAAACTTTGTGATCTTACTAATTGTCTGGCCACTACAGTAAGATCTTCTATAATTAAATTTTTATACATTTTTTTTCTAAATTTTTAACCTCTGTTATATTTTTTTTACGTTAAAAAATAATAAGATCAGTAAACAGTACTTTAATTTTAATTACTTTCTTAGAATCGATTTGAATGATTGTGGTTAGAAGTTGTATTGAGTTCTTTCTTGCTAAAAGTTACTCTTCATTTACTCAGTTCTGTTTTTATTTAATTTTTACTTTTTATGTCTTTATAATTTTCTTTTTTTAAAATTCATGTACATTTAACCAAAATTACTTTTTGACCAAATGTATAAATCTTTTAATTTTACTACCCAAAAATTACTGCTATTATTTTCTTGTAACAGCATACTCTTTAAAGAAGTGATGGGAAAAGTAGTCGATATCGACCCCTGGAGGTCGACACAAATATAATGAGTCGAACCGATCTATGGGGTCGATAAACGAATATCAATGATTTTCAATATTTTAAAACTAAGCGAAGATTTTAAATTACGTTTTAGGTGATATTGATAATATAGATATCTCGGAATGGCTTACAGCGCCTGTATCTGCTCAAGCGGAAAATATCGACAGTCGTTTGCAAAATGAAATCATTCAATTATTAGTTTACCTTGAAGCAAAAAGGTTTTAATGTGAGTGATTTAATTTAAGTGTGAGTGAATTTTGGACGAATTTCGCAAAAATGCCTAATACTTTGTAATACGACATATAATTTATACTCTTTATCAGACAAAAAAGCAAACAGAACTAAAGTTACATGTATGAATATTTTTTTCTCTTGTTAACACTTAAAAATATGGTTTATCGCAACAATTTGAAATTATAATGATTTCTAAAAATAGTTTTCCAATTAATTACAATTTATAATTGCATTAAACTTAAATTAGTAAGCGGAACAATATCCCGGAAAAACTAAAAAAACTAGTTGTAAAGTTTCTAAAAGCAAAATTCGAAAACTAACCTCATTACTTATCCCATTCAAAAATGCCAACTTGCTTCGCTTTGTAAAAAAGTATTTTCCAGTGGTAACGAAATTTAAGTAATTTTTAGATTAGTTTGAGTAATTTTTCCATCACTACATATCAAGAATTCAAAGTATCATATCAAATGCAACTTAATTGTAGTTATCTTGCGGGGACACGTTTAGAATAAGCGTAATTCTTATTACACAAGTTTTAGTATTAATTCTCCACCAAGCAACTTAATTTAAAACAGCCTGAAAGTTCTATCTGCCATTCAGTAAAAGAAGCATTAACCAACGCAGAAAAGGTGGGGTTTTCGTTAAAACTTTTGCACAAAGCGTAGTAGTTGGCATCTCTGGTCTTTGGTTAAAAAATTATTTCTGATACAGCATCTCTGTCACAAACACAAGTTTGCTTTTCTAGTTACACAGCTAAACACAAGTTTGCTTTTCTAGTTATAAGATTTCTGTTCTCAGAATATTAAATAAAAAAAGACAAAGTAGTAATAGGATTTCTACTTTGTTTAAAGTTAAGTATTGTAGTATGCTTTTTAATAACTTTACTACTAATTTTTTTTAGTTTTTCCGAAGCTCTGATCAGCTAAAGACTCATTTGTTTGCTAGTTATAGAATTTCTGTTATTAGAATATTAAATTAAAAAGATAAAGTAGGAAGTTTTTTAAAAACTTTACTACTAATTTTTTTAGTTTTTTCGAAGCTCTGATCAGCTAAAGACTAGTTTGCTTTGCAAGTTGTAAAATTTCTGTTCTCAGAGTATCAAATTAGAAAGATATAGTAAGCTTTTTAAAAACTTTACTACTAACTTTTTTAGTTTTTCCGAAGCTCTGATCAGTTAAAGACTAGTTTGCTTTGCTAGCTGTAGGATTTGTATTCTCAGTATATTAAATGAAAAAAGCAAAGTAGTAAGCTTATTAATAACTTTATTACTAATTTCTCCGAAGCTCTGATCAGCATGTAGGATTTCTACTCTCAGAATATAAAATAAAAAAAAGCGAAGTTGTAAGTTTATTAATAACTTTACTACTAATTTTTTTTAATTTTTCCGAAGCTCTGATCAGCTAAAGATTAGTTTTCTCCGGGTATAGCAACGAAAAGAATTTAAATAACTAATTAAAATTAAATAAAATTTTTGTCAAGGTTATCGAATAAAATATTTTTAAAAAAAAACATTCCTACTAACAAATCAAACGTAAAAATTATTACGTTATTAAAACTGTTAGTTGTAACTAAATATAAATATTATTATTCTGACAAAGTATCCAGGTTGTGATAATTTTTAACGATATGTTGAAAGGAAAATCTTGAGAGAGGCTCATCCAAAATGATAAATTGGACTTTCTCCTCTTTGGAGATTTTCTTATTTAAGGAATTTTTTTCCATTCATTAAAACTTAATGATAACTGCCTTTTCCCCTAATGAATTCAGGAATATAATGAAGACATGCTGCGTCCTTAATGGCTGTACCAAGTTCTGTTAAAACGAATTTGAAGATCTTAAAATAAATCTTCATTGTAAGGAGTTTTAAAAATAATTTTTATTACATTTTCGTTCCACAGATTTTAAAGATGTAATTATTTGTGTTGTCGTCTCTTTTTAGAACTTTCTAAGCTGAATTTCTCGTTTCCTTTTAATTAT
Organism: Parasteatoda tepidariorum; assembly: GCF_043381705.1. NCBI lineage: Eukaryota > Metazoa > Arthropoda > Arachnida > Araneae > Theridiidae > Parasteatoda > Parasteatoda tepidariorum. The sequence continues at coordinate 62,198,651 of NC_092213.1, forward strand.
GTTAAAAAATTAATTAGCTTATAAATTATTTTTTCCTGTATCTCAGTTTTAAATACCCAATCTGATTTTTTTTAATGGAAGAAAATTTATCTTAAAATATGGTGGTATATTCAAAAGAGATTCTCTTTACTGTAATGGCTAAGATAGATAATTGAACTGGGAAATGTTTTAGAAGAAGTAAAAACAACTGTGATATAAATTATGATAAATTTAAAAAAAAAACATTCTTTTTCGATACATAACACGATAAAACTCAAACACTGGTCTTGCTTACACATTAAGAACATCACCAAGAGAGTGATTAATAATGTGACATTTTAAATCAACTTTTGATTAATTTAAATTTAGTGGTGTGGAAAATAATTTTAATTAAAATTTTCATAACAGTGAATCATACAATAAGACATGCTCTTAACAATCACTGGAAGAAATTTTCTCAAAAACTGTAGAAAATTGATAGCCCTGATAAAGAAAAAAAAATATTTCAATAACCAAGATGTTTTGCTACCATAATTTTATAAAATAGTATTATCCCAGTAGCTTTACATAACAAAATAAACAAATCATTTCTTTTGCAATTTGTCGAATAATTTTCCGAGTTAAATTATGCATGGAATTCCAGAAAATTATTATTAATTATTTAACTTATTAATGTTGCTACATTATTTATTTGTTATTAATTATGCTACATTAGCTAAATAATGTTGTTACATTATTTATTTGTTATTAATTATGCTACATTAACTAAATGATATTGCTACATTATTTATTTGTTATTAATTATGCTACATTAACTAAATAATGTTGCTATATTATTTATTTGTTATTAATTATGCTGCATTAACTAAATAATGTTGTACATTATTTATTTGTTATTAATTATGCTACATTAACTAAATAATGTTGCTACTTTATTTATGGATATATCTAAGTTAAATTATGTCACATTTAAAACCAAATTTGATTAATTCCAATATTTTCCCAAAAATGTTTGTAATTAGTTTTCTTGGAATGAATTTTAAAATTAAAGCAGCTAGAGCAAAAAGAAAACATTAAAAATAATGCAACAATTAGATCCAAAATTTAATCATGTTCAATTTACTGACATATTTATTTCAAAATATTTATTTATTGCTCTGCCCGAATACCAGACTAAACTGACATATTTAGTTAAATTTTTGACAATTCAACTTACTTTCTCTTTTGAGAAAATATGAACTGTTGCATTTATGCTTAATTAGCTGTTACGGCAACAGTAAATGTTGACATGTTTGTAGTTAAGATTTCAGAAAGCGTCGTTTATATTTTTGCAAAATAAATAAACACAACTTAATGTTTACCGCCCGAAACGGCAAAATATCATTCAAATTACTTTTTTTTATAAATATCAAAATATATTAAACAAACCCAATCTTTTTAAAAAAATAAATTTGAAACCAAGAATTTCCCAGAAGAAAAAGAAATGATGCGTACAAAATATATTTCTCGAACGAAATTATTTCTTTAATTAAATCTTAATGTCAAAACGCAGATCTTATTTTGAATGACACCAATTCTAAGTGTAGACTATTTTGATAAGAAACTATTTGTCGAAACTTACAAAGTTATTTAAAATAAAAATTCTTGGATAAATTTGTTTATTAAAGACTCTTTTAATAGATGTTTTTAGTTGTAAGTAAATGGAGCTACATTAATTTTTTTTAAATGAAAATTAACTTCTAATTTACTACTTGGTAAAAACTTATTGAAAGACAGCTTTTCGAAGAACTATTCTTTTTGAGATATTGGAAAGAACTTTCTGGTTTTACTTGATATTTTGGTGTAATAAATTTCGATTAAATCCGCAAAAAATAAACTTCGATAACTTTTTTTAATAACGGTTTATTAATTTGTAAAATATTGTTATTGTAGTTTTTTCGTGTTTGTTATGCTGTGCATGGATAAATTAATATTTATGTAACTCTATACATCGTAAAACTTATTTGGCACCTTATCATTTCGCGCATTGTAATTGGTCAAATAAACTTACTTACTTATTACTTAATTAAATTAAATAAGTAATTAAATTGCTTAATTCTTTTAAACGAAATTAACTTTCATTTTACTGCTTGTTACAAACTTGTTATTGAATGTCCGCTTTCGAAGTTGTATTCTTTTGAGACACTAAAAACTCTTAGCATTGCTTGATATTTTTATGCAAAAAAATAAATTTCAATAACACTTAATAATATTAGTTAATTAATATATGAAATATTGTTATTGCAATTTTTTACTTGTTCGTTATGCAGTGCATGGGTAAATTACAATTCATTAAAATATGTATCTCTGTGCATCATAAAACATATTTGGCGTCTTATCATTTCGTGCATTGTAATTCGTCAGAAAAACATTACTTGTTAAATAACTAATTAAATTAAATAAGTAATTGAATAATTTAATTCTTTTAAACGATATTAACTTCTATTTTACTACTCGTTAAAAACTTGTTATTGAATGACATCTATCGAAGTTGTATTCTTTTGAAACTCTTAGCTTTGCTTGATTTTTTTATGTAATAAATTTCGATTTCTTCTGTAATAAAATAAATTTCGATAATTTTTTAATAATAGTTAATTAATTTGTAAATTATTGTTATTGCAATTTTTGTATGTTCGTCAGGCTGTGCATAGGTAAATTGCAATTTAATAATTTATATATCTTTATGCATCATTAAAAATATTTGTAGTCTTATTATTTCGCTCATTGCCATTGGACAAAAGAGTCACATGATGTGATCATAAATTAGCAAAGGAGATTCATGAATCTTTCTCTGTCATCAGTGTAAAATTAATAAAAGTTATAATGGTATCAAAATGAAATTTTTTATTTATGTCTTATTTAGCAGTATTTACCAGTAATATTTACTTATTATCCTTATTTAATATTGATTCAAATTTTGAATAAGCTAAATTTTCTTTTTTTACTAAATATGTAAATCTGTGTTTGGTCGACGTATGCAACTACAAAGTAACTATTTTAAAGTAATGATTCTAATGTAACTATTTAAAATTCTAAAACAATATGAAGACTTAACTTTTTACAATATTACTAAATAATCTCCATGGAAAAAAAACTATTTAAAGCGTTTTTATAGTAACCGAAAATTAATAAGAATTTATAAATCAAGTTTGTGGATGAAGTTACGAGGCCAACCGAATAAAATTATTAAATTTAATCCGAAATCTGTGAAACCAAATAAGACTTAATACATGAAAATTTTTGTATCTTTTAATTGAACAGTTTTTTTATTTTTAAGCTACGATTCCGTGCAGTGTGGCTATCGTTAAGAAACATACGTTATCGTTACATGTTGCTACTTTTCGTTAAGAAACGTACAGGGTTTGGACGAAAATAAAGATAAAACACAAGGCACTTTTATTCTTACACAACGTAATCTATCTTTCTTTTATAACGAATGAGAGGTTATGTATTCAAGTTAACTCTCATATAACTTCCAATTTACGAAATTTGACTATTCTAAAAAAAACTGCCGAAAATTCACAACTCTGCCATTGGTAATAATTCGGTAATCTCTCAACTAGCAGAAAATACGACGTGAGTTTTGTGTATTTATTTCAAAACTTGTACACATTTTCCTAAATGAACTAGACAGTCTTGATTGAAAAAGGAACCGTAGTATCTATTTAAAAATATCAGAAAACAACCACGTGCTTAACTCGTTTAGAGTCTGAAACTGCAACTCGAGATACTCTGAGCTCTGTTTTGCTGAAATATACTTGTTGCGTTACAAGCCCATGATCCACCCATCTTTAGGGTTCTTTTATATTTATAAAGAAAAAGAACTCAACTATTGATTAGTATTATCAGTTTGGAACCACTTTATCTAACTTAAGCCATTAACACCAGCATCTGAAGGGAAATCCTCTTCCTTGATACAAAGTTCAAGGAAATGTTGAAAACGATTAATGCATTTACATTTAAACTAGCTTTCAATCTACATTCAAGAAAAAAAAAACATTATGATAATTTCACATTCTGGTGGATATTAATCGTTTAAATTAACAAAATCAAGACCATATTAAAAAAGTTTATAGTAAATTTAAATAACGTTACGGTCAAGCTCACGCAAAACTTTTGACAAAAGGGTCCTCATTTGGCTAGAGAAACTGTCAAGGAAAAAAAACCACAATCATTTAATGTATTTAAAACAATCACTAAGCGTCATTTTGTGAAATCTGTATGAAAATTATGATCTAAAAGATCCGTAAACGTTAGAGCGTTATCTAAAAATCTAGCATACAACTAGCATCAACGTACTACTCTACTTTTACATTTTTCTACGCCAAATGGAAACCTTGTTTGACTTTGTTGACATAAAAATGCCAAACATATTCATTATTTTACTTTATAAAAAGTTTTCATTTTAAAAATTCAAATTATTTTTTCACTATTCATTACTAAGTCAACCATTTCCTCTTCGTTTCAGACGTAGATGAGGGTTCGTCCCTAGGGCTATCTGTCCCGCCTTTCCTGGCAGCTGGTCTCACTCTCAGTCTCGTCCTCTTAGGAATCGTCGCCTACTTCAGCTACAGGTGGCTCGTTCAGCGCCTGCAGTCTTCCACAAAACCTTCAACCGAACAGACAGATCCAGAACAAGCGTCCACAAGTAGTCACCAGCAACCGCCACCCGACATCAGAGCCACACCCTGTGAAGAAAAAGATGAGACACCACCAGCTGTTGAAGGGGCTGAAATGCCCAAATCGCCCTCAGGTCAGTGCTACAAACAAATATATAAACATTTCTTAAGCGAAAAGTGAACTAGCTTGATCTCATCAGAAACGTGCAGTAACGACAGACCCAGTTTTCAAGACAAGTGCAACGCAAGTCGCGTATATTGTTCGTTCACCAGGAGTTGACACTTGGCTCCACCTCCTCGGACGAAGAGTTCATTTCAGCGTGGGAGTAAGAGGAGAAACGTCTCCGCGCTGGAAATAGAGACAACCCTTAATGCGCTCCAAACGCAAACAGCTAATTTTTTTTTCAGTCGCTTACTTCGCTTTATCATCTGCTATTAAACCTTTCGTTACTCTAGGTAATTAAATATATTTCAGCAACATGCCTCAAAAAGGACAAACTATTCAATCAAAGAGAGAAATACCAGCAAATAATGAAATATTTAATGTTAAATAAATGGAGATAAAGATTGCGAAGTAAATATTTTTGTCATACGCCAAATAGCAACTTTTTTCAGGATTGTTCACTTCCTTCTCCCAAAAATACCGAAATAGTATTGTCGGAAATCACGCAATGAAGGCGGAGCCAAGTGCCAACTCCTGGTGAACGAACTATAAATATCCAGTTCACTTCAGAGCATTTAAACCTTTGACGCAGATTAGACATCAGTCTCCCATTTATATATTTTTTCTAGCACTCTGAATACAGGTATGAATACGTATATTTTGATAATTATTAATTGCGAAAAACAGTCTAATAGTTCCTAAAAAATGTGCTAGATTTTCGGAATCATATTTGTTCTAAAATATGAATTCCAAAACAAAAGCTCGATTTTTTTTCCTGTTCATATTTAAACAAATACAGGGTGTCCAAAAATGACAGCATAAACTCTGCACAGCCAGATTCCTCGTTGGGAGTACATAAAAACTGCCCAAATAAGCGTTCCTGTACTATCCATAGTTTACGAGAAAAATACGAAAAACAAAGTATGACGTCACTGCCGGTGCAAGAAAAAAAACATTTTATTGGACATATCCACGGCGTGCTCAAGCCCATGGAGCTAGGAGTAAGTGGAGAAGACACTCCCATTAGCCCACTCCTTTCAAGGTGAAGCAACCGCGAGAGTTTTCCGCCATCTTAGTTACTGCGTCGTTGTGCGCTCATACATCTTTCTATTTCTAGTTAATCCATGCTTTTTAACGAAGCTTGGAGGGCGGTTTTGAACGGTTCTTAATTTGATTTAAAGTGTCGAGTTTAGTCTTTTAAGTTAAATAAGAGATCCATCCATCCAAGCTTTCTCCATTTTTTATTTAGCCGTTAGAATTTTCGTATTTCTAACTTTTAGAAAAAACATTTCAACTTGACAGAATTTTTGAAACAAATGGAATTCTTGGTAAAGTTAATATTAGGTCAAGTTCATTTAACAATCACTATGCACTTTTCAAAACAATTTCAAGAAGATAAAAAAGTTTATTATCTAGAAATTTAAAATTTATATTACTCTGATAGTTTTAATTCATAGGTCCATAAAGTCAGGTAACTAATTATTTTAAGAAAAGACAGGGAAAAAAA
>NC_092213.1:62208234-62226036 GCF_043381705.1 Parasteatoda tepidariorum
TGTTTACATCTGAAACAGAACACCAGTTGAAATATGATGACCCTAGCTAGTTAAAAATATGTATATCGATTAATTTTATTTATCAATGCGTAGCCGTAAGATATGCTAGTAGCGTATTTAATATATTAATTTATTGTACAAATATTGTTCGTAGTTTATAGGGAAAAATTTTACTTTTTTTATAATATTGCATACTTTTCTTATTGGTCAGGAAACAGGTTTTACTTGCATTTTTGTTTAAAGACTTGGAGGCCTTGTAATTATTGGAGTGTTCCTTAGTTTAAAAGTGAACGAATTTTGGTATCAAGTTTCTATGGTTACATACACGAAAACGAATTAATCGAAACGTATAGAATGTATTAATGTATAATTAGTTTACGTTCGAATAGTATTTTTTTTAATATTGTTTAAACTGAGCTATAGGAAATTGCTGTTCGTTACAAAGATATACAGGGTTATTCATAATTCCTCCGGGGTTCGAAGCGTTATTGTAAAAAAACGAAGACGAATATGGCAAAAAAGAACATTAGAAATTATTCCGAAAGTATTCAAGTTTTAATTTAAGCAGTTGCCGGTAGATGGCAGTAACATGTACCACTGAAGCTTGTTATAGTAAAGAAAAATGGCGTTTACAGGCGGAGGGAATTATGAATAACCCTGTATATATATATAAACACTTTTCTCCCTTAAAAGACTATAAAATATCTAGTAGATCATCTTTATGTATGCTTTAATTATTAAATTTAGTGACAGTTGAAATTATTAAATAAGAATGTAAACAGTTTGCTACTACATTAAATATAAAAACAAAATCTTCCACAAAATCTGAAAAGTTGGCAGGTGTGATTGTAGCTTGTTACTAGATTAAAAATTTCATTTTCTTCGAAACTATACTAATTGGAAATAACAGTCGACACATGTTTCAAGTACTCAAAAACAAACGCCCATTTTCAAGACTTGCCAGGCGTGAATGAGCAGAAACAAAAGTGATTTGAAGTATACAGCTTGAAGTTGCCAACGGAAAATGGAAGAAAAAGAAGTGAGAAACAAAACTAGAAAATCCGCAGTAGCCTTAGAGAGTAAATTGGCGCCTATTTTAGAGCACTCTTGAAACATCTCGACTGTTTTGTCATATTTTTGAAGCGAATGAGGTTTTTAATCAAGCAATATCTTACAGCTACAGTTTCTGGGGATTATTTATTTAATAAAAAAGCTTAATTTATTTTTCAAATCCACTTAGTAATTTCCTTAGAAACTACGTACAACTATAAGTCAACGATAGGTAAAAAAAAATTATTCAAAAATCCCCTCTTCTTTCGGAAATTAACAATTATTATTAAACACCAAAAGACTTACAATTTATCTTTTATTCTCCTACAAGAACAGGGAATATCTATGTTCAGTCCAGTATAAAAACGGAAGCAGCAGCGGATATTAAATTCAACCCTCATTTATCTGTAGTCCGAGAGCTGAACTTCCGACTGCCCATTGTCGTTGTAACACTATCTAGGAACTCTATTCCTTATCTAGAGTAGACCAGGATTGCGAATTCAAGGACATAATTTATCTTCAGCTTTGGCGAAAAATGATCTTAGAGAAACTAGGCACGTATAACGTGTTCCTTATCCACAAATGTATTTTTTGGCGATAAATTATGCAGAATAATAAAAGAGAACGCATAAAATGAGACAGACGACCATGAAAGTGCTGAAAAGAGCATAAATTGTTTCGCACATTTAACATAAAGCAGCAGGAAAAAAGTGTTTTTATGTTAGGTGGTAGTGTGTGGATTATCTTTATTTAATCTTATTATATGGGTGGTAAGGAAAACTAATTTTAAGTTCACCTTCGTTACATTATTATTTTTTTTAGAAAGCTTATACATAGTTGCCCAGGGGTGATATTAGGTGGGGTAGTGATATGGGAATCATAGAAACCTTACAACTTTTTTAGAAATCTTGGACACTTCAAAAAGTAATTTTTAAAAATATTTAACAAATTTTTTTTATTTTCTTGCTGGTTATGGACTTCGAAGTAAATAGTTAATGTATTTTCTCATACTGGGTTCAAAATTACAAGGTTGAACAATGGTGAACTCAAAATTGGGTTAATTGTTCAAGAACGGTCATATAAGGTCTGTATGAATCTGTATAGAACCGAGTACACAATACGGTCAAATACAGCACTCCCATGATCTGGAAATAATTAAAAACTGATGACTAAGACTTCCAGATTTTCTTAAATTTTCCCTGATACTCCAAATATAAAACTTTTTATAAAATTAAGAATAATATATTGTTAAATCTACCACTTCATTAAAAAATTTATTTTAATAAATTTTTTATCAATTCTTCTACGACGTCTTGCTGGATTTCTTCATTCTAATATTGAATATAGTGCTGATGAGCACTGGTGAAGAATATTAGTTAACCCAATCGCGCCGACTGTCCCAAATACGTGCCAGCATAGAACTGGTAACCAAAGTAGTTCTTAGCAGTTTATTTGTGGGAGGTGTTATAATTGTTTGATTTGTTTAATTCACCATTACTTTAGTTCAAAATAAAATTATTTAGTTATACTTTGAACTAACATTGATTATATATTTATGATTAAACTAGCAATAATTGAAGTAAAAGCAAAGTAAGTCTGTAAAATTAGAAACGCCTACATTTAAGCTACCGTTTTTTATTTATTAACATTCTGATTTTGTACGAATGCTTTTATGAATCACCCGTCCCTAAGAGGCAGGCCTGAAAGCGAGCCGGAGAAAACAAAATACTGGTAGTAAAACTACTTCAATAACAGATAATTTTCGGGAGGAGTAAATCAATAGATAATTCACTGCTATTATTTTTTTCTCGGGGAAGAAGCAGTTCAATATTTAAATTTTTTCTGTTAAAAAAATTTGGTAGTTATGAATACTATATTATTCCCGAAAAAAAAAGCCAAAAAAGAAATTTATTTGTTACCAGTTTTAACTCATTTCCGTCTTACTGTATATGGACTTTCAGCCCTGCCAAAGGGTTAAAAAAACGTAGCTTGGAAAAATAAACCGATTTGCAGCGATACAAATGTATCTAAGATTTGGTAATTAATCTCTTACAACAGAAAAAAAATGTTCCCCTGTGCAATCCGTTGTTCAGATTAATGCATTATTTTTCAATGCAAGAAAACAAATTATATTAGGGCTACAGTAAGAATTAAATTAACATTTTATGCAGATTATCACATCAAGTTTAAGAAATGAATTATTTTGTAGATGAAAACAACTTAATATAATTTAATATAATTAACTAATAATAACAACCACCAGACCCGAAGATATAAACAACCACTACATACAGCAACTCAAACATATCAAGTTCAGAACTAAATATGTTCTAAAAAGTAGAAAAATATGCTCTAAAATTTTACTCTAAAAAGTAGAGTCATGAAACACAAGAATAACTGCCAATAAATATGCATGTAATGACAGTTGACTGTAAGTCTAACTACAACATTGATAATTCTATCTTTAAAAATAAGACAAAAATAATTACGGATTAAATAGACAAAAAACTGGTTTACAATAAATTTACTTACAATGTGATTTTTCCGAGAAAAAAAATCATTTTCTATTCCGAAAAAATTTCGTCACAACAAGGTTTTCAAGATACCGAGAGTATATATATATATATATATATNATTTGTGTGTTATTTTCCTGAGCTGTTTGATGAGATAGTACATAGACTTCGGAATCCTTCTAGTTTGATTAAAAAAAAATTTTTAAAGTAACATGTATTTCTTGGAATAAAGAAATATCCTCAAGCAGTATGCACATATTTGAAGAGAAATCAGTTTCAGAATTTTGGTCCTTCACATGCAAATTCTTATTCACGATAAGCAGAAAAAGTTATCAGGGCATTGTTTCCATATGTGTGAACTTATTTTTGAGAGTCAGGGATCTAATTTATGTTAAAAATGAAAACAAATCGAAAGAAACCGATCGGTATTTGAAAGTGAACCGTGTTTTGCCTTTGAAAAGAACTATCACGTGAATTCAAGAATTAGCGAAGCAATCACAAGTCTCCTGTAAGCACTCATTTTTTTTAAAATATGTAATGCAATATTGCTATATAACAGCTAATAACTCTAAAATAATGTAGTAGCAAAATGATAAAATACAGAAATTTTAAAGTGGTGACTTTTGATGTCATACCCGCCTACTTTTATGCTCGTCAAAGAAGTGTTTCTTTAGTGGTAGTGAGATACCAATAAAAGTTATAGTGGCATTGTAAACAGGTATCTTATTGATATTTAGACAACACTAAAAAAGCAACAAAATAATTAGCTGGTTAATGTATGCTTAATGTACTTAGTCAAAATCATTTTAAATCAAATATATTTAAATAATCAAGCATGAATATAAAACCTTTGCAACGACATTAAATTTAAAAACAAAACCCTCTACAAAACCTACTACAGAGTTGGCGAGCAAGGGATATGTAAAAGGTTAAAACGTCATTACATAAATATATATCCTATGAACATGATCCTCATGCAATACTTAATGCATTGCAATAGTAGTTCATGATCGATTTAGGAAGATAACATTGTATTCATCACGGTAGTATTAAACGTAACTTATTCAATATATAGTTGCGCTGCACTATTCAGCACTTTATAGCATTAACGATACGATATTTAATAAACAAATTTGAAATATTTTATAGTACTCAACCCTGTATGTCTCTGCATCTACAAATTTATGCTTCTGTTACAGTATGTAATATTGCCCAGAGAGACAGCCAGGCCATCGGACGTATTAGACCGGAGCTATATCAGCCGGACATGATGAGGCAATGGTCTGCAGATAGCGGAGCAGAACTTCTTGGGGACGGTAGTGAGCAAGGAGCCAGTTGTGGTAAATTAATGTTCACCCTACGGTACGATCATGACGTCGAGGGACTGATTGTTAGAGTAAGTATTAAAATTATTATACGCATGTTAAACTCGTATTTAGTTTTAAAAACTTTTAATGTAAAGTTTTTCTCGCTTTTTTTCCCTCTGACTAAATTCATCATGCAAGCAATAAATATTTACACTTACTTGTATCTTAAATTATGTGACGGCGTGAAAGAAAACGAAATTACAACTATATATAGCGTCCAACAAAAGAAATGAGCAAATAAACAAATAAAAATGGTAAAAAAAATCAATTGAACCTTTGGTCGCAAAGTCCTCCATGTTCCCATAACAAATCAAAACCTCTGGAGGTACTGATCCAGGAGTTTCCTTGTCTTCTGGATTGGTTCAAAATTACAAGGCTATGGAGTTGAACAATAGTAGTCGTAAACCCAAAAATTGGGTCGGCTGTTCAACGACGGATATAAAATTAATTAAATTAAACCTTTGGAAGCAGGAAGAACTTAGAGGATAGAGCATTCTCTGAATCATCCCTGCTTCCAAAGGCTAACTTGGGTCGCCTCCTAGTAAGTCTACCCAGGTTTGAATCCTGATAATGGCTCCCAGATCTCAAAGACCGCAGTGATAACATAAAATGTCCCTTGTGGAAGACAGATCATGTTTTAAAATCCCTAGTGCCCGAAAATCTTTCCTAACCATAAGAGATTTTTGTAGTTATCCTCACCTTAATCCCAGCAAAAAGTCCTCCACAAAGGCGTTTTTGCCCTAATGCTTGTTCTATGAATTTCAGTGTCTTCTAGGTTTGATTCGAAATTGCAAAGAGACAGAGTTGAGCACTGAAAGCATTGAACACCGAAAACATGGAAAAATAATATTTCAATTCAGAAAAGACTACATGTCAAAATGACATGACTACTCTCCACATGGGTGACGGTCAGGGGTTTAACTGAAAAAAATGTGTTAGTGTACAGAACGCTCACTTCCGATATTGACGACATAGGTTCAAATCCCGACAATGGCTCGATGACTTATAAAGAACTCACGACTCTTGCCTAACACACTCGTAAACGGAATAGAGATTAAAATTTCGTTGTTGTCTGACTAACCTTCTCTTTCATCAAAAAAAAAAAAAAAACTACCGCTGGATATTTTTATTATTTTTTTATTGGTCAAGCAACACATGCATAACCACCTTTATTATATCGGGAAATAACAATCGAGGCTAGTTTTGTTATTTAAGTACTTACAACAAGTAAGTAACATTAATGTTTTGAAAAACTTCCATGATATGTTTTACTCATTGCATGATTTATGACTGTTAACATAGCTTAAGAGTGTACGATATCACTTTTATAATACCTATAAACGTAGTTAAAGAGGTACGACAAATGACTTCAAAAGTGTCTGATATCGGAGCCAGTCACCACACTTGCAAAGCTTCTCTCAAATTTCGTTTCCGTTTTCCACGTCTAAATTATGTTAACTATATCGAGCTACGTTTTATTTCATTTATTTACTAGTCTAAAGGCACGACAAACTAAGTTGCGTAAATTATTAATTAACTTGCAATAATATCTCGTTAAACATAAAAATTTGAATTTTTTTAGTTTATTTGTAAATATTTTCATTACAAATAGCTTCTTAACATATAATGGCATAAATAACTTCATAAAGAGCACAAAGTATAGTTATTATAGTTTTCAAAGATAATTTTTTTCTAAAAAGATATCGTTCTTTGACATCGTTTTTGAAACAGGGTCCTCACCGTCTGAAATTTTTTTAAAGTGATAGTGAAAGTAAGATAAATCTAGATGTTTGATGCTATGAGTGAATATTTAATTTAAAGGAAATATATATGGAAGCAAAAAAAGTAGCTTTGGAACAATTTCGTAATTAACAAATAAAAGATAAATTTAAACATTTTTCAGCAGTTTTGAAAAATCTTAGCTACCACTCATTTATTTTTTACAGATCATACGAACTCATGTAGATATTTTGAATGGTTAGGATTAATTTTTAAAGCACAAAAAAAGGATATATACCTGCATAATTTAAAATTTCACTAGTTAAAAATACATTTTCGATCAATGATCACCACACATAAATTTTTGCTTAATTTCTTTTCGGATAATTCCGGCTCCCAACCAATCACAAACTAGCACAGATGTGTCGTAATACTACACTAGATGGATGGATTCCAGTTGTTGTTGCGAAATCAATAATAAGGTCTTGGTAGCTCAAGGGTTAGAGAATCGAACTTCGGTCTGGAGGTCCAGTTCGACTCCACCACGACCCACTGAGTACGTGCTCATAGAATCTGTGGAATCAAAAGGCTTGTAGTCAGTCGGTGAGCAGTACCATGAGTGCTGGGATCTGGAAAAAATCTCCTTCCCCTTCAGATCTGTGTCTAAATTGAAGAAGTGGTGCTGCCATCTATCCGTGGAATTCTGAGCTAAGATGTGCTTTCACACTTTCGGTGTTCTTATCAAACGTAAGGCTCGCCTTCCGGGCTGAATTCGCTAAAAGCCAATGGCGGGCAATCTTGGTTCGTCCGAGTGTCATTAGAAACAAAAACAACAACAAATAAATTATATGTATTCTTTCTTACTCTAGAATTATTGTTAATGATAATTTAATAGTAGAAATGCAAAGTAATTTCGCATTAACCGATTACCCATACAACTTTGCGTGACCAATGAAATACTGTTCATCTCCATATCATCGAAGGTAATTAAAAGTAAGTTTACAAAACATTTACAAAAAATTAAAGTCTTCAGCTTATTAAGTTCTTAACCTTGAATTCGTTTATGACTGTCTCTCGCAACAGAAATACATTTAATAGTCTTTCTTATTTCAGCATTTAAAAAAAAATCTTAAACAGAAAATACTCTAATCGTTTTTATTTATTTCTTGAACATCGAAAAATCAATTCGCGCCTGTAAGTACATTTAATCGTAAAAACTTAAAAACCAACAAAAAGGCGAAAAAATTATTTTTCTTGGGAACGTTTATTGGATTCTGTCCAATTTCCGGGTACGATGGTAAAATTGAATGCTGATAGCTGCACTTTAACTGCTATTTGCTTTTAAAAAAACGCGCTGATACTTCAGCTTTAAAGTGGTTGTCTTTAAGTAATTTCAAATCTTAGAATTTCTTCGATAAATTTGACCTTTTTAGATAAAGTAGAATAAAAAATATTACTGCTATGGAAGGATATCTTTGCTTGTCGAATTTTTATGTATAAAGTATATTTTAAACAATAAAAGTTATCTTGCCCTGATTTTTTTCAAATAAAAATTTAAATTTTTTAAATTTAAATTAAATTCTTACTTTGTGTATAAATTGGAAAACAATAGTAGACTTAATAAAATTAATAATTAGAATTTTTTCAAAATTATATGTAAGAAAATTTAAATACCCTCCAACTTATATGCAGGTTGATTTAAACCGAATTCTAAAATTATACTTTAACCCCTTGGGGACGGGGGATTCAGAAAAGCATTCGTACAAAGTCAGAATCAGGACGTAATTAAATAAAAAACGGTAACTTATATGTAGTCGTTTCTAATTCGATAGACTTACTTTGCTTTTACTTTAATTATTGTTAGTTTAATCATATATATAAACAATGTTAATTTAAAGTATAACTAGATTTATTTTGAACAAATTAATGGTGAATTAAATAAATAAAACAATTATAACTCCGCCCACAAATAAACTGCTAAAGAATTACTTTGATTACCAGTTTTATCTTTTTACCCTGGTTGATACGATTTTATGCTGGCACGTATTTGTGACAGTCGGCGCGAAAGGGTTAATCATNGTTTAATCATATATATAAACAATGTTAATTCAAAGTATAACTAAATAGTTTTATTTTGAACAAATTAATGATGAATGAAATAAATAAAACAATGATATCTCCGCCCTCAAATAAAGTGCTAAAGAATTACTTTGATTACCAGTTTTATCTTTTCACCCTGGTTGATACGGTTTTATGCTGGCACGTATTTGTGACAGTCGGCGCGAAAGGGTTAATCATAAAACTTGTTAAACCTTAAATCATTAACCATTTAAAATTTAATAATAAAACGATTTCAGAACCAAATTTATAATTAAGTATGATTAAAATATATTGGTAGATACGTATTTCTTGCTAATTCAAGATAAGGAACCAATGAAATAAATGAGATACCAGTCTTTCAAAACAAATTGGCAAGCGTGGAACATAGGCGATTAAACCATGTGAAATTGACAAAAATCAATTAGGCAGTATTACACGGCAGCCTACTACTACACTATACAAAATATTTTATAGAGAGGTAAACAATTAAAAACCACAGCTTTTTAGAATTCGTGGTAATTTTGCCCATTATTTGACCTTACGTTATTACGAGAGAGCTGGAATAAAATGGCGTTGCACATGAACTTGAAGAAAACTGTTTTTAATAAAATTTTGTTTAAACTAATCAGAATCTTTATCTGCTTTTTTACCTTAAGAAATTGCATTCGAATATTTTGGCGAACGAAAAACTACTTAAGTTTGAAAAAATGAAATACTAAAGAAATAATTTTCTATCTTTTTGCGAGATGAAAATTGTTCTCAAAATAAGAAAGTTGGCACATAATAGGTTAAAGACATTAAGTTTAACCCTTTCGCACCGGACGGGACATGTGCTGTCCCAATCTCATACTCATACTCATCTTAGCATCAGCCCCGCTGGGGTCTCTAACTAATTCATCTGAATGGAAATAAATAATAAATCGCCGAAGCGCAACTGAAAGGTGAAGCTGTCTCAGTCCATGGGTGAAAGACCTTATATAGCAAGACGGAAAAGAGAAAAACCTGTTACGTAAAACACTTCATTCCAGCATTTTTTTTTTTTTGTAACTATCAAGATTTCTTTTATAATTCTGGCATAAAACTGCTTCTTTTCCAAGATAAAGTAGATATTGTTGAAAAACTTTAAAAAAGAATAAGTAAACTCCTCCCCAAAACTACCAGCCTTTCCTCTTTTCCGTCTCGCTTTCACCCCTGCTGATTTTTCGCCGTATTGAAAGGGTTAAAGTAAGCCATAATTGCAAAGATACCAACTTAATTTACTCTGTGAGGTAGAATTTGCAAGTGGTAGCCAAATTATTGTTCTTGTTTTCTCTGACTAAAATTTTGCCTAAATAATTTTGGCATATCACTAGAGAGAAGTTATTTAAACGTTTATGTAAACTACCTATTTTTAATGAAATTATTTTAAGACCAGTTTTTTTTCATTTTGAAATGATAAAATATTTGCCATCCGTGGTATGACATATATGCCACTAATTAACACCATTTGTTAAGGGACCTAATAATAGTTGTTGAACAAGATATATCTTCAAGAAAGGAAAACAAAATTTAATAATAACTTAAATTTTATTTTAAAAGTGATAGTAAGATCATTGTTAATTTAAATAATTTTTTTAACTTAGGTTATCCAGGGTTGCCACTTTCCAAAAAAATTTAAAAACTGGTAGTAAAATATCGAGGATCAATAATGTTATAACTAGATTCCATTGAACAAAATTTTCTGAAAATTATTCTTTAACTAAATTCTTAAAAATGAATAGAAATGTAAAATTAACGATAATCTCATAAAATCTTTTTCATTTCTTTTTAAATTTTTTGATAATTAATCGTTATTATCAACATTATTATTTTCATAATCTTTTTTTATATAAAATAAAAACTGGTAACTACAATATTTCATTCTGAAATTTTTGTCGCAAAAAGGAGGCTTCTCTATCATACATATTCATTATACACGAGTATCTGACATAATATATTAATCATATTTTTATTTTCATTTCAATACGAAATCTGTGGGGTTTTTTTTAAACCTTAAGTGGTAAAACTAAAAAAAAATGCTTAGCTTATAAGGGTTGCCATTTAGATTAGATAAATGAAGTAGTGTTTGTGAATTCACTTTAGCTGAAAATTCTTTTTTCAGCAATTCATTTTTAAGTTGGGCAGATATATTAAACAAATATATAAGATTGGCTGCTAAGATAAAAAAATTACTTGTACAGCAATTTATTCTTTTTTTAATAAGATTCTGACGAACTTTCTTTCGAAATATTTGACACTTTTAGTAGAATCAAAATATTACACAGAAAAGTAACATTTCTAATACAGAAAAGCTTAACATTGATGCATAAATTATAATATGAAAATTCTTTTTACTTTCAGTTGAATTTTCGTGCATTCCTGACTTTATTTCAGTTTTTTTCAACCTAATTAGAATATCTTTCTTCTATCGAATTCTATAACGTCTTCTCAAATTTCAGAATACAATCGAAAAACTATTTTATTATCAGCAACATTTATGGTAACTATAAAAATGATTTTTTTCTTCTCTCTTTGTTGTTAGTTTTCTCAACAAATTGAAATAAAACCAATAAACATATCAGAAAATCATAATAGTAAAATAACGTTTCTGAAATGTAAACAATAATAACAAACGAGTTGGAATTTACTTACATGGAAAAATATAAATATCGTCTTTGAATAATAGCAAATAGAATATGACGCTTTGATATTCGTAAAAATAATATTCTTATTCTGAAAAAAGGGTAAGTTTATATTGAATAAATAAATTAAACTTTTTTTTCGACTGAAAAGTTATGTTTGCTTAATGCTGAAGACATAGGAATTGTAAAAATCTACTTCAATTCAGAGAATGTTTTCAGAAATAGCCATTTTCTTTTTTTGCGAAGTTTATAGATTTTGTGAAAAATATCGAAATTTTTAAAGCCCCTTAAACACTCACTTTTCTTTGTTTTGAAAAATATTAACTTTTTACTAAAACTTAAAATAACCCTGTTTTAAGGCTAAAACCGATTTAAGCATTCAATCAAGCTTATCTATTTTATTTAAATTATCAAAGTAAGGTCTCAAGAATAAGAGGTAATAACTTAAAAAAAACGGTTGTTTTTTAAGTGAATCTTATCAGAAAAATTAAACAATTCATATTAAATTTTATATTATATTAGAAACAGATTTTTCTATCGAAGTTCTTCAAATTTAGTTTTTTCGTTGATGTAAATGAAAGATATTTTAAAAAATTTTGAATGCCATTTTAAATTGAAACTAATTTTGCTTTTAATTTAGACTTGGAAAATTTAAAAAAAAAATTTTTTTTTCAATTTTGGTAAATATTAGGATAATGATCTCACATTTTCAAATTTTCCATTACTTTTGTACGAGATAAATTTTTGAAAGCTGAATATTTATCATGTGAAAAGGGACTTTGGAGGGTAAGGGATTTAGGCTTAAGCACTCGAGCCTCATTTTTCTGGAGAAAATATATTTTATAAAAAAATAACCTAAACTAAATCTTTAAAAGAAACATAAAGTCACGGAATCAGACACAAAAAAGTACTTTTTCTCTCAAAGTACATACCTTTTTTCGTCGATTTTACTCTTTTGACCATCAAAATTTGAGAGGTTCTAAAAAATATGGTCTCAATAGTTTATTCAGATGTGCAGTCAAAAGTTTGGAACCCTTAGAAACAATTTTAATTTTTACGATTATCTCCAAACTTTTTAAGCAAATTAAAATCATACAAATATAAACCTCGTTAATTCAAAGTTGTAAAAAGAATTTTTAGCTGTGATTTCTTTTATTATTTCCTTTAATAATGGTCGAAAAATTATGAATCGTAACGCTTGCAAGTTATACACCCTTTTAAGCAACATTATTTTAAAGACAAAACTTCACATTTCAACGAAATTTGTTGAATAGACATTAAAAAATGAAAGTTTAAAAATACGGTGTCAGAGATGCCAACTGCTCCGGACACGCCAAATTAATTTAAAAAACGGCAAATAACTACAAACTAAAATTTACAAATATTTAACTAATTTTGCTGGCGAATCATATAAGCCCACGAATTATTTAGAATTAGAGGCGGATAAAAATGTAATTTATTAAACCAAGAACCACAATTAATAAACTACCAATCGAAAATATTTATTTGCTGTCCGGAGCAAGTTGGCATCGCTGCCGGTGTTTTTGAATTTTATTTGTTCAACAATTATTCAACCATAATTTATTTATTTTATTTTTGCTTACTGTTTGCCATAAGTGCCTTTTTGGTTTCATGTGAACAAAACTTGACGAATTATTGTATTGACAGTCTCAATAACTATCTTAGTCTATACAGTCTCAATAACTATCTATCAACCATAATTTATTTATTTTATTTCTGCTTACTGTTTGCCATAAGTGCCTTTTTGGTTTCATATGACTGTCTTAAAACAAAACTTGACGAATTATTGTATACACAGTCTCAATAACTATCTTAGAGACAGCAGCGTCTTATTAAGTTAGTAAAAAAGCGGTCGGAAAGTTATGATTTTTTTAATCATTGTTTGGGTGAAATAATAAATTTTTTTCTACCAAGACTGGTAAATAATTGAAGTGATTATATCAAGCTCTAAAATCTTACATATGTTTCTTAAAATAGAGTGAATCCTAAGAATTTCAGATTTTGGTTATCTTAAAACAAAAACTGGCCACCACTTTTAACTTTTGTGTGAACTCGGAGGCAGTGACCGCAGTGTTCTATCAATACCTGCAGTGACATATGTTTCAATAAATTTCCAAAACATGTAAAGCATAAAATAAAAAAATAGTTTTTTGGAAAAAATATAACTGCTTTAACCCTTTCGCGCCGACTGTCGCAAATACGTGACAGCATAAAACCGTATCAACCAGGGAAAAAAGATAAAACTGGTAATCAAAGTAATTCTTTAGTAGTTCATTTGTGGGCGGGGAAATAATTGTTTGATTTATTTAATTCACCATTACTTTAGTTCAAAATAAAATTATTTAGTTATACTTTGAACTAACATTGATTATATATATATGATTAAACTAACAATAATTAAAGTCAAAGCAAAGTAAGTCTGTCAAATTAGCAACGCCTACATTTAAGCTACCGTTTTTTATTTATTTACACCCTGATTCTGATTTTGTACGAATGCTTTCGTGAATCACCCGTCCCCAAGGGGTTAATGCTAGATATAATAATTATTTTTCTTGCTAAATTGTAAATAAATGTTTTTATTGAATGAAAACTGAACTAGTTTGTATGAAAATATACATTATATTAAAATATTCAATTCACTATTCAACCTATAATTAATCCTAACTCAAAACATTTATTGATTTATGTTTGCTGTAGAATGCTTCGGCAATTGTCTAACTGGTTGCTTTGAAGTTTTGACATAATTCGTGACATTTACATTCATTTAATATAATGTATTAAATTCATAATCTAAGAATCATGCAAAAGACTCAGCTACATAATCAATTCATTTTTTTAAAATTATATTGAAATAAAACGAATGAAAACTGAACTACTTTGCATGCATAATATAAAATATCTAATTATCTATTCATCTTATATAAATAATGCTAATTTAAAACATTCATTTAGTACATATGCGAAACAGTCAATATATTTTCTATAGAATATTTCAGCAATTATCCAACTGGTTTTTTGAAGTTTTGTGTGACATAATATACTTGAAATTCACTTAATCTAATGTATTAAATCCATAATCCAAGAATCAAACAAAAGACTCAACCACAAAAATAATTCATTATGTTTTAAAATTATATTAAAAGAAAGTGAATGAAAACTGAACTACTTTGTACAAAGATACTCATAGTATTAAAAATATTCAATCTATTCACCTCATATAATTAATTCTAACTAAAAACAATAATTGATTTGGTATATATCTGAAACATGGTCAATATATTTGATATAGAATGTTTCAACAATCATCCAACTAGTTGCTTTGAAGTTTTGACATAGTATTTGAGATCCATTTAATCTAATGTCTTAAATCCAGGATCCAAGAATTATACAAAAGACTCAGCCACAAGAGTAATTCATTGTGTTTTAAAATTATATTAAAAGAAAATGAATGAAAACTGAACTGCTTTGTACAAAGATACACATAGTATAAAAAAATATTCAATCTATTCACCTCATATTCTAACTAAAATTATTAATTGATTGATTATTATTAATAATGAATTGATTAATATTATTAATAATGAATTAATTAAAAATAATATAATAATTCTAACTAAAAATATTAATTGATTTGGTATATATCTGAAGCTTGGTCAATATATTTGATATACAATGTTTCAATCAACAATCATCCAACTGGTTACTTTGAAGAGTTTTGACATAATACTTGAAATTCATTTAATCTAATGTATTAAATCCATAATCTAAGAATCATACAAAAGACTCAGCCACAAAAGCAATTCATTGTTTATGGAAATCATTTTGAAATAAAGAGTTAAGTTTTGATGCATTAGGAAATCAGAAGTCTAGGTGCCATTCGTGACTTTCAGGTCAAAGCAAGGTGTGGTTAAAAAGTTACTGACTATTACAAGTGAATAATGAACCTGTCTGACAATTTGACAGACATATAGAGTTTACTAATGGTGTTGTTAGTTAATGTGAAGTACATATAATTACATATGTTTCATCCACTTTAATCTGCATTTTGTTTTACATTTACGTTAAAATCGATTGTATTAGGTGACATATTTAAAAGTTTTACTTAATTTAAGTTAGTAGCTTTCAATAACTTTCTTATATGAGGTTAACGTTACAGAACACAGTAACTCCTTATTAACAACTTCGATTAAATGGGCAGTTGTTCTGAAGCAAAGTATTTACTTTATTTGTATCAATTGAAATAAAATTTTTCCTTTTGCTCAGGTGCAAAAATATTAAAAACACGACTAAAATAGGTTTGCAACTATCCAATTGTAATTGAATTTTAAAAAAATGAGTATTTCCCTTTTATTTGGAATTTTATTTTATTTTATAACCAGCGTTGAATAAATGACCCAATTCTGAGTTTCCGACTATCAATGTTCAATTCCGTAGCCCTGTATTTTGAACCCTACCCAGAAAACAAGGACTCTTCTGGATCAAGCATTGGGACAAACCAACGTTCGGGTTTTTAACATAACTAAAACTTTAATGCTAATTAAATTTTATGCTAATATTTTATTTTAAGCTTATTTTTCCTTGCAGACTTTGAATCTATCAACGATACGTTTTGAATTTTCTGCATTTTAAAATGACCAAAATTTTAATTATATACATTCCAATTTTTTCCTGCAGGTTAAAAATCGATCGATGCATTATTTTAAATTTTCTACTTATTAAATATAAAATGTTCATATATCATGCTAATTTTCCACTACACACTAAAAATCAATTTTTACATTGATAATATACCAGTTAAATTAATCATAAGTTATTACTTTTCTTTTCTTTTTCTAATTTTTTTTTGCATTTAATAACTATTTATCTGATATATATTAACCGGTTAACGCCCAGCGTCATTTATTTAGGACAGTTCCTTTTTTCAAAGACATTCATTGTGGTGGGAAACTTTTTTCAGAATTTTCATTTATCTGGGTGAATTAAAAGATTCTCAGATATCACAATGATTTAGTTATTTTTGACTAGATCTAGAATTAAAATGAGCAAGTACTTTTTGATCTATCAAGGACTTTTTGAAAACCAATTAATTTCGATAATATATTATACCACCTTTTCCATAAAACCACTTCTTGTATCATTTCAATATACAGAGTCGAGACAAAGCGGGTTAAATTGATTGCACATTTTGCGTTACGGTACTAAGTTGCACCATAATTAGAGTACAGATAATGGTAACAATTTTGTTTTAGTCTGTTGTTATTTCCTAAAAAAATAACTGAAATCGGGGAATTAAAGGTAAGTCGCACATCATCAGACATTAAATGCCTGCCATTAAATTCGTTGTATCTGTCACAAGATTAACTTTAAAATGTAGCACACTCCGTAAATTTATATCTGAACAATCGTTACAATGATTTATCAAATAATAATAATAATAGTGAAGTGTAATTAAAAGCTTTGTATTTATCTGTTTTTAACCTAATTCACAATTTTGAGCATGAATAATATTTTATTAATACAAACATTTATGATAAAGAAGTATAATCAAGAGCTTCATATTTATCTTTATTTAACTTCATTTATAACTTCGAGTATGAATTATATTTGGAACAATAATTAATTTCATTTATCTAATAATTAATAATTTTTTTCACTTTCAAATAGGTTCTTCAAGCCCGGGATCTTCCAGCGAAAGATTTCTCTGGGACATCAGATCCATACATAAAGATATATTTATTACCAGATAGGAAAAAGAAATTTCAAACTAGGGTATGTTAGTTGTACTACTGTAATAGAAAGTTATGTTCAGATGACTAATTATAATGGACCACTACTACTGTTTTAAGTCTAAAAAAGATAATCTGCCCTAATGATCATTTTTCAAATTAACTCTATAACACTTAACTAGATCAGTTAAGTGTATAAAAGCGTAAAGTGTGTGTATATATACATATGTTACGGTGAATGACCAAAATCTGGAGAATGTCGACTCTCAGCGGTGAATGTCAACATTCACGTAGTCGCTTGGTGTATGTCCGAAATATTTGTTATATCCAATTTTATATTAATTTATTCGTTAATATTATTATATTTTAATACTTACTGACGATAGATTAGAAGAAACAACAGTGTTTGGAGTATCGGGCAAATATGTACCGGGCAGTGGCACTTAACCTTAAAAAAACATCAGTGTATGGTATACCGGGCAATGGCACTTAACCTTAAAAAACATCAATGTAGGGTATACCGGACAAATGTATACCGGGCAGTGGCACTTAACTTTAAAAAAACGTCAGTGTAGGGTATACCGGGCAGTGGCACTTAACCTTAAAAAAACATCAGTGTAGGGTTTACAGGGCAAATGTATGCCG
>NC_092213.1:62226217-62305715 GCF_043381705.1 Parasteatoda tepidariorum
TATATATATATATTGTTTTATTTCATATTTTTTGTGTGTTCTCTGCTCGATATGCTTTATTTTTTCAAATTTTTTTATTGATCCTTTCACTATTGTAGTGATATATTTCGGCTATATTATTGAAATATTAGAAAGCACTCAAATGTGCAGATATAATCGTGCGAGCTGACAATGAGATTATATATCTTTTCGTTATTTTGTTTCCTAACTTTTTAAACTTTTAATATTTTTTTCTTTTAAAATATACTTTTTTCCTTGTTTTCTTTGTTTCGCTAGCCGAGCGATCGACGGTCATTTTTAAGTTTACATTTTAACCGTTAACCCTTTTGAAGGCCGTGCTAAGTATACTTACCACAGCGTTTTACCACTTTTAATTAAGGTTTCCATTTTTCAATAACTTCAGCTTTCTTGAAGTGAGTTTGAATAAAATTGGTAACCATTTGTCACTTTTAAAAACGTATAAAAGTTATAAAATACGTAATTCCTTTTGAAGTTTGTATCATGTAAGGAATTTATTTTATAAATAAAGAAAAATGAAAGTCAGTAAGTTCCTAATAGGTGATGTTAAATATATTTACCACCAAAAAAATGGCATTTTTATAAACTAAATGAGTTTTTTTTTTATATCAGTTACTTTCCTTAAAACAATTTCAATTCCAAAAATACTTTAATTTACCTTCACTAGAAATAAAGGGCCCATTAAAGGGTTAATATTATTTTTTAAGTTTAATGACAGGGGTCTTGCTTCCAAAACTAAACTGCAATAAAAGCTTTAAATAAATTCAATATACTCAAATAATTTGAGAATTGAAAAACAAAAACAGAATGTATGAATATTTGCTTTGAATTTTTTGTAATTCAATAATCTAATATTTTTTTAATAATATTATGTTAGATATGAAAAAAACTTATCTTCAAAAACGACTGAAAGCTTACAAAATTCCCACAATACATCAACTTTTGTGCATCTTTTTCCAAAAATTTCTATTTTTCATACACTTGCAAAAAGAAATTCGAAATTCCATCTGCCTCATCACTTCAGGGTTCTTTCCAGAAACGTGCAAAAGGAAATTGCTTTTCAAATATTCCAAACTGTAAGAACAAAACGTTTTGGCGAAAGAAATTATTTTTTCCCCTCCCATGTTCAAATTGAAAATAACTGTACATTGAAGAAAATACACTTATATTTGAAGTTTTTCTTCCTTTTAAAAAAATTGTACGTTTTATAAATTATTATAACGTTATTTTGTTACACAATATAAGAAACATAAGCGTTTTATATGATTTATATTAAATTTCAAGATAAGCCATATCTAGAAATGGTTTCAAATTGCCTTAAAAACATATTTAGTTTCAAATTGATATCTTTCCTAAGAGTTCACAAAGTAAAATTTAAAATAAAAAAAAGAAAAACTACAGCAACATATATGTTTACAAATCATTATTTTTCCCTTTGTGAGAAATTGGAGATGCTATCTTACATTCGATTATTACTTTTTGCAAGTCTAGAATATAAAAAGAAATCATAGAATTGTTAAGGATTCGTAAAGTTATGCTGGTAAAAGTTTTACGAGCAATTTTATTGTATTCATTTATTATTATTTTTCATCAACAAACTTTTTAAGCTTTTTTACGAACTCAATGGTTTCAAATAATTATTAATAGAAATTCTATTAATAATTAAATTTTAGTTATTAATAGAATATTAGTTCAATATTCGAAATATTAGTTCTTTATGAGGCTATGTAACACATTTTTGGTAAAATAAACAATTATTTACAGAAATTATGGGGTTAAAAATGTCTAAAATAGATATAGACATTCATAGTTATAAATGTCTGTATCTATTTTAGACATTTTTAACCCCATAATTATGACATTTTTACTATAATTTTTAATATTTGACAAAATTATGACTTTTTAACTCCATAATTAGACATCTTTAACCCCATATGGCTATTATGTAGATTTCTATATTTATAACTAATAATTTCTATAATTATAACTACATATTTATACCGATTGCAAACTTCTATAACTGTTATTTAAATATTATATATACATATATCTATTGACATTGGTCGTTATTGCTATCTCTTTTACTTAACAGCTAGAAATGTCTGTAAGTGTTAAATAGACATCTGTAACTACATATAACTATAAACATCTAATGTTATACAGACCTATAACAGCTAGATACGTCGATAAATTTTGCATTTATTTATGACCATGTTTCAAACATCCATAACAAAATACTGTTACCCATTACTTTGTTCCGCAAACCAGCACATTATACACACCAGCATAGTTGTTCACTTATAACACTTTTTAGAAAATGTCTAACACAGAGGTGTCAAACTCAATTTTGCAGAGGGCCATATATTAAATTTAGAATATGTAGGCGGGCCATATGCAAATAAAAAAAATTTACTGAATTATTATAAAATTTTCTTTATCTAATTACATAGTTTATAATATACGGTTGTTAAAAATCATATCAAAGTTATAAAAGATGGTTATTATTTTGAGCTCGAGGATCCAGATACCTGACTTCTCTTGTTTTTGACAAGCTCATTGATGTCCGGTTTCATATTTGTTATAATTATTTTAAGAATTGATTGGAGATGTTCATTCGTAAGTCTTGCGCGATGTTTGTTCTTATTTATTTTCATGACGGAAAACATCTGCTCCCATAAATAGGTGCTACCAAACATGCACAGAATGCGTGCTGCATGCTTTTTTAATTCCGGGTAGTTATCCAAACTCTTGAAATATTGTGTATAAAATGTAAGAGCGTTAACCTCTTTAAATTTTTCTTTCAAAATACTGTCCGATTGAAGATTTATCAACTCCATTTGCAAATGAACTGGTGCCTGTGAAGCTTCAAAATTGAATGGATTGTTGAAAATTGGGAATTCCGTTTCATTCATTTTGTGGAAGTCTTCAAAACGATTGTTGAATTCCGTGATAAGATTTTGCAGAAGTTGAGAATATTGATCCAATTTCTTTGTGGTTCACTGTGCCAAATGATTTTAAATGAGGGAAATGATCCAAAGTTTGATTTTTACCTGATTTTCCCACAGCCTTAACTTTGTTTCAAAGGCTTGAATACATGAATACATTTGAGTGACAATCAGATTTTACATTCAGATCAGTCAAGTGTTAATTCATGTCTACCAAAAAGGCACAATCAATCCACCAGTCATTGTCATAATCAATTGGGTTACCTTTTTCTAACATGAAAGCTTGAATAGGGTCACGTAATTGAAAAAATCTTTCTAAAACTACTCCTCGACTGAGCCAACGAACTTCGGTGAAATTAGGGACATCAAAAAAATTTTCGTCCAAATCTTGTAAAAACTGCCTGAACTGTCGGTGATTTAGTCCTCTGCTCCTTATAGAATTTACTATTTTAATTATAGGTTGCATGACATGGTCCATTTTTAAATGTTTGGATGCCAATGATTCCTGATGAATTATACAGGGAAATCCCACAAAATTCCCTGATGTTTTCTGTTTTAATTTAGTTACAACGCCCGAATGATTGCCAGCCATGGCAGGAGCGCCATCCGTAGTTGTGCTGCTAAGTATATTCCAGTCGAAGATTCCGCTTGTTGCTAAGAAATGGCGTTACTGTCTATCTCTCTCGCTTGTCTAGGCACGCGCTGCCCTTGAAATTACTTATAAATGTAGTATGCACATTTTAGAACTTCCGTCGAGGAATCGAGTGAAGTCGAAAAGCTCTAAAAAACACAATTCTTCTTTCTGTGACACATCGCGATCGGGGGTCGGATGTGGCCCGCGGGCCGTATCTTTGACATGACTGGTCTAACAGTATTAAACGCGGTATTATAAAATTCCTTTTCATTTTTTCAAAAAATATTTTATGTATAAAATCTGCATATTAAAACAAATTATTTGTTTTTCCCAAGATTTGTAGTAGAGTATGAATAGATTTTAAATCTGACATTGATTAAGAAAGTTTTACCCTGAAAAATACTAAGCACCATCCTCTTAGTAAGTGGTAAATAATTGCTGGACCTTTCCAGTCGGGCTTCGGTGGTAAGGGGAAAATGAGAGGAAACTTGCACATTTGCTATCTTAACAACTTTTCCAGGCTGAATAAATTATTTGATTCGAGCAACTTTTTTATTTTGGACTATCAACAGAAATATATAACTATTTCAAATGTTCCAATAATTCTGTTGATTTTCATTCTGAATCGGAAGTTAGAGAAAACTTTTAAAAATTACAAGAATTTTACTTTTCTTTTTTTTGAAAAAAACCCCTTCTTTTTATGGTATATTTATTTCAATTCGTGAGTAATTTCCTATTTTGTGCAATTTTTTTTCTTTTGTTTCCTAGAAACAAATTTTTTTTATTTTTTTATAGCACTAATTTGTAAAAAAAATTTTTTTTAACCTGTAACCATTTGTAATTTGTAACCATGTTGTTAAAAAACAACATTTTGTAATGATTTGAAAAAAGTATCTTGATGAAAAAAGTGGTTAGGAATTAACGCTTAAACTATATTCATAATTTTTACTAAATCATATTTATAGTACCATATTTTTACTGTGTACCATATTTTAATACGATATTAGTTTTAAAATAGTATTACAGTTTTATAATTTCAGAACAAATTATCGATAATTATAGTGTTAATAAATGATGTTGAACATGCATGCCTTGTTTCTCCATTATAAATATTAAGAATAAAATAATTAAGTTACTGACATTTTACTTTTAAAAAAAAATTACATGGGTAGTTTAACCTTGATGAATACGTCTTTAAAAATGAGCTAAAATAAACTAGGTTGTCTTGTAATGATTTATTTGCGATTGCTAATTTATTTTTGCAATTTGAGTCTCGTTTTTACTTCATTAAATTCATCGTCATTTTCTAGGAGAAATGTATTGATTCACTCTAAATTTGAAGCATAACCCACTAGTGTGCTCCGCTTAAAAATGTGGTATCAAATATCAAGCAGATATTTTTCTGTTACCTACCACATTATTTTTTTAAAAAATTACTAGTGTTATATCAAATCCCAGTAAATATTATATTTTTAATGTGTCATGCACAGGAAAGAAATTTGTATAAATTATCATTCTGTATGGTAATGATATATCTGGTTAAGGAAACTGTAACTTCGTTCAATGATACACTATATAAATCATTCATTCGGTAAATTTTTCGTACATGGTAAAGGTTTACCAAAAATACTGGTTTTCTAACTTATATTTCTTATTACCACGCATTTAGTTAAAAATACAAAACTGAAAAGTAAACTTAATCGAATAAATTATTTTTATGCTATGCTCATAGGTATTATGATAAAATTACCAAATTTTACTACGTTTACGAAATTAAAAAACCATATTTTATTGTAAAGTTTACCAAAACGATTCGGTAAAAATTACCCATCTTTTTGGTGTTCCCAGAAAGTCAGAAACACGATACATTTTACTGTATTCTGGTAGTTTTGACCATAATTCTTCTTAATGTAGTAGACAGAGCTATCTTATTTTTTAAAAAGTCTAAAACTATCTTATTTATTAAAAGGTGAAAGCTTGTGCTACGCCTTTTTTTAGGAAAACAAATTTTTCTGTTAACCTTTTTATGGACGGGCGAATCATAAATATATTCGTATGGAATCAGAAACAGGATGGGGGGAAGCTTAAAAGTAGTAGCTTTTTTGGCATGGCTAATTCGACAACCTTAGTTTTGCTTTCACTTTAAATCTAATACACCCAATCTATGATTCTTAAAAATGCAACTATATAATTTTTAATTTGAACTAAGTCTTGGTAATATTAATAAAGAGAATTTTTATTACCCCGTTCACAAATAAACTGCAATAAAAATAGTTAGGCTACTAGTTTTATCTTTTTTTGCCGGGATTGTCGCCACCCTGAAAATGCATGTTTGACTCTCCCGTCTCGAAGAGATTAAAAAGAAGCAAGGCATAAATAGGTTAATGCAATCGTTGTTCTTCATTTTTACATAAAAACAATAACGAAGTAAATAAAACATAATTAAATGAACAGTAGCACGAAATGGTAAGCTGTTTTAAATGAAAGATTTTGCTACGCATACTGATTTTGACGTAATAAAAATAATCCTATTATCTAATTTAGGTCCTATAATTTCAGCCTTATTTTTTCATTTTATGACTGTCCAGTGGTATAAATATTCCATACAACTAGAAAAGGAAATAAACATTTAAATAATTTTCGAAAATATACATTTATTTTTAGAAATTTTGGCAATGGTTAGAGTAATAAACAAGAACCTAACTGTAGCTTTTATCATAAAAGCTTCTAATTCGAATTATCCCAGAAATATAAGGTGGGTTACTATGTATGAAATAAAAAGGATTGAAAAGGTACAGTATATTGATATGAGAAAAATTGCTTATTATCATCAGACGTTATTTTTTGTTCGGCACGGAATTCCGTTCCATGCCACGATCTGAAACTTTTAATTTAGAATTTTGCGTGTTTCCCTTGCGTAGCTGGTACTAAAAGCGACAATAAAGAAATTGTTTTTACACACCAAAAATATTTATTTTTCTTTGTCGCTCCATCAAGCATAGCTTTGTTCGCAAATAAAAATAGCACCCAAAATTAGTTGATGCATTATAAACTAGCACGGTGCTTGAACGTGTATTCCATTTTCAATCGTTAATTTTGCAACGGCACGATCTTCAAATTACGTCACAAAATGAGCGTGTGCTTTATTTAGTGAATGCATAATAATAATTTCGAAATATACCCGGGCAATCTCGTTTGAATCAAGCAGTTTTGGTTCGCGTGCTATTCTTTGAATAGATTAATTGCTCTTTTATTTACCCGCTTTTTCTACTCGTGTTTTGTTCTAAAAATAACTAACTAATTAATTCTCAGTAAAATCCCTGGATTGATTTGACAAAAATGTTTTGGATTCGATTTCTAACTAGTACCGAGTTATTCTCTGTTTAAGTTGCTTTGTTTTTTTATGAATAGAAAGAATTTTCGAATTATATCTTCTGACTAGACAAAATTCGGCGTGTAAAAATATTGCACTAGAAATTATATGTAACATAAAAACATTTTGCAACAGTTGGAGCATTAGCTGTTTTCGAGTTTAATTTTAAAAAAATAATATAGTACAATGTATAAATTCTATATAATTTATAAATATTATACGATATATAATGAGATATTCTGTAAAATTTTCCGGTCCATATTACGGTAAAAGTACAGGCACGCAGTTTGCCGTTACTTTTTACCGTAAAATCCATTTTTTGGAACATGGAACACAAAATCTGATATACTGTAATTTTCACAGTAGTAATTAACTCAAAATCACTGAATCACTTGAATTAAGTAAATATTACTGTAAAATTACGGTATATTTTATTACGGGAAAAATGAATTTGTGGTGAAATGGATTTAAGGGTAAATTGGAATTTACGGATGTAATTTGATCCGGAATTTCTTACAGTGCAAGCAAAAATTTGCATTACAGTATTCTGCTTTAAAGTTTAGCCCAGATCAATCAGTAAGGGAATAACAGTTTTAATGATTGCCTCTTATTAGTTTAATTATGATCAATCAACCCTATAATAAACTTATAAGACGAAAATAAATTTCATAAAGGTACTGCATTATATCGTGAATGTTGGTAAATATCACTCACATTTAACTGATGCTACTGAGAAAATATACTTATTAAAGTTATGATTTTTATTATTTAAAAATTTTATGTGTAGGTATTGTATTTGCTATTGATTGAAATTTTAAAAATTTTAAATGTTTCAAGCAGAAAACGTGGGAACTCTTTCCGGTGCAGTGTTCCTAGTCTGGCAACACTTAATCTAAAAATTTTACAAATCATTAGAAATGTGAAACTATTTGCTTCTAAACGTACGTCGATTTTTAGCTACTACTATTTTTTTAGCAACATAGCCTCTCTGTTGTTTAAGTTTGCCTCTTCAATTAAAATACACTAACTGAGGTCGAAGTTGCTAATGAGTTGTCTGACAGAAATTTAAAGCTGAACTCTACTGTTCCACAAAGGTTAATGAAAATATTTTTTTAACATTGTTTTTTTCTTATAATTTAAAAAAAATTTTTTATTTAAATTTCGTAAATTTTTACAAAAAATAAAATTGCCTTGGCAAGTAAAAGGCTACAAAACCAGTGATAATAATAATTGAATTTTTTATATAATTCAATAGGTAAATAACAAATAAATTTCGCGGGAAATTAAAATTTTCGTAAAGTTTGCCGGCGATTTGTTGGTTTTTTAAATCAACAAATCCCTGACAAACTTCATTTAAAAATTTCCTACGACATCTATTTGTTATTTTTATAAAAGTTATGTCCTACCATACTTTTAAAAACGTTACGATCTGAAAGTGTAAAGATTAATTTAATGAAATATAAAAGTTTTAAAAATGTTTTGAGGAAAATTAATAGTTTTATAAATTTCAAAGTTGTACTTTTCGATATGCAATTAATTTGCCACAACAATTAATTTTCCTAATCAGCTTTTTTTCTATTATCCTTTCAGAATCTTTCATTTATCTTAAATAATCTTTAAGTCACTTAGCGGGATAAAAAAGGATTAAAATTTTGTGAAAAGAAAAGGATTTAAAAAAAAAGCACCTGGCACTTAGGACCTTCATCGTATCCAAGTGCAAAACTCTTTTGTTACTCAAACATGCGCGTGAGGAGGTCTTTTGATTAATGATGATGAGGAAATAATGCTCATCAGAGAGGTCCACTCCAAACTTTTGTTGCATGGATAATTGCGCCAGTGTTTTTCGAGAAGCGATACTAAATTGATATTAATTTTAGGCAACTATGAGATTAAAATCTTGCCCTCATTGTGTAATTAGTATTTTTGACGTGTTTTTGTTTTAAGAATGCACAAGCATATATTTATGTTTTTTTGTTCCGTTTTCTAAAAAACATCGTTATAGTAAAATAAAACTAGGTTATTTCTTAATGGATTTGATATTTTTCTTCATTAGATAGGACTCATCTTTTATTTCTGTTTTCCATCATTTGTATTTAGTTTGAATTTTAAAAAATAAATTTTTTATTTTATATTATAAGCGTCATTGAACAGCCGACCCAATTTTTGGGTTTACGACTACTAATGTTCAAATCCGTAGCATTGTAATTTTGAACGCAATCCAGAAGACAAGGGAACTCCTGGATGAAGTATTGGGAGAAATTTGCCTTCGTGGAGGACTTTTTGATGGAACTAACTCGCATTTGCGTTACATGGAGAGGAAAACCACGAGAACCTCCCAAGGTTAGCCTAACGGCAAGGGGACTCTAACCCATGATCCGTCTACCACTGAGGATATTTCACGTCAGCACTGTGGTCGGTGCAAGCCGGATGCGGAATTCGTATCGACCAGCTATCGCCGGGATCGAGCCCCGGTTCACCTCATTGGAAGGCAAACGCTCTATCCCCTGAGCCATCGCGGCCTTTTCAAAAAAAAAAAAATTTATTTTATATTTTATAACCGTCGTTGAACAGCCGACACAATTTTGGGTTAACGACTACTAATGTTCAACTCCGTAATGTAAGCCTTATAATTTTGAACCAGACAAGGAAACCTCTGGATCTGTACCCCCAGAGGTATGATTTAAAAATAAATTGAAAAAATCTGTATATTTTTACTAAAAATGGGATTTTTTAGTTTCTTACTATTTTAAGGTCTCGCCAACTGTACACCGAGGATATCTTTATTTATTTTTTTTTTTAATGTTTTACTCATTGGTATGTATTCACTGAAATATACAACTTTGTGATTGAATGTTGGTGCAGATAAATTTTGGCTGTCGAAATTTAAGAAAATAGCCTTATTTCGAAGATTTTTCAATGATTTTTGTAATATCTACTGACCTTTTGATAAGATCTACTGAAAGTATTTATGTCTTAATAGTCAGTGTGGAAGTAGTAGAATACAAATAATACAAAATAATAGCCAGTTCAATGGTTTACTCATTTCATTGAAATACTTACTGTATGTAAATAGATATTAAATAAATATATTTTTCTCAAAACTCCAGGGGATCTTCAGATTTGACTTGCCAAACCTTAAGAAAAAAGAAATTTAGAAAAAAAACGTGGTTTTGAATAAACGAACTTTTAATTGTGTACAAAAAATGTTAAGTAATTTAAAAAAATTCTCGAGATACGATGAAATACTCAAAAAATAAAATTAACATTAAGGTTTCCAAACTTCGAACCACTCCTGACCAAACTGCAACCATATTTGCCAGACTATGTCTACCCCTATATTTTGGGGGTCAAAAATTCGAAACCGTTGGAAAAAAAACACGATTATTCAGGGAAAGTACGTTTATGTGTCTGATCTTGCGACTAAAAATATCGTCTGCTTTAGTTAATTAGCATGTTGGAGGTCACCCCCTCAAATCATTAGGATTGAGTCCTAAAACGTGAAGATTCAATCATTAAATCAAAAGCTACCCAGAGTTGCCCGTTCATTTATTTATTAAATTTTTTTCTTCTTTTTTGCGCACTGCATTACATATAATAAATAGGAATTATTATTACTCGGTTATCGTACAATGTACGGCGAACAGGTTAGCATCTATAATATATTAATTTCGTATACTCTTTTTAAATATTGCACCGGTTTAGATAATGCTTTCTTGCAACTATTTTATTAGCATTAATCATTCTTTTTTACAGGTTCATAGACGGAATCTCAATCCCACTTTTAATGAGACATTCGTATTTGGAGTTCCCTATGAACAGCTCAGATCGAGGACGATCCAGTTCTCAGTGTATGATTTCGATCGATTCTCCAGGCACGATCTCATCGGGCAGGTTCTAGTTCGCGGACTTCCTGAGCTCTGCGATATCAACCACGATGTAGAGTACACTATGGACATTTTGGGTGTTCCACAGGTTTGTCTTACTAAATATCTTTGAACCAAGATAACTTAACGAAACTTTTCAGAACTAGGAACAAGAGCAAAATATTATGTCAACTAATTTTTTTTCAATAAATTTGGGTCTGCGTAATTTTTAAAAAAATTCTCTAAAAATTCGATTGTGAAGGTCAGATAATGTGATAAATTACTTTTGACTCAACCTAATAAAAAATTCTCTATATTAGTCAATAAAAATTCTATTTATTATTAAAAGTTCATGGTGGCTACTCCCCCCAGAAACAGAAAAAAAACCTGGAGTTTTTAAAGAGTTTGAGAAAATCCCAGGAGCATTCACTATCAACTCTTGGAAATTTTTAGAGTTTAGATAGCATAATCACGCACTATAATCCCACATTAGTACCTAAAGCAGTATAATCGAACATGATTTCTCCTTATAAAATTTTTTTAGTTATACTATAATTTAATTTTCTCCACAGCGGTGTTATTTTTATTTAAAAAAAATTCTAATAAATTATTTTATTATTTCCACTACCATTTAAATGAGTGTTTCTTATTTTTAAATTAAATTTCGTAAAAAATATATATATATATATTTTTGAAAATCTTTTTTTTTTCTATCTCGAACTTTTAATGAAATTAACAAAGAATTTATTTAATAGGCACTATTTTTATTTATTCAATTATTTGTTTAGATATTTGACTATTTATTATTTTTAATGTCATGAAATTGTTAGGCATTGAAAAATAAACAATAATAAATTTAAAAAATAAACATATTTAATTTTAAAGAAATTTCTGCTTTTATGCATCGATTCTTATTCCATATTTTAAATATACAGTTGCCCCCCCCCCTTTATACGAGAGCAAGGGCACCTCGGATGACAAAAATAGGCACTATTTTTATTTATTCAATTGTTTATGTGTTTATTAATTTATTTATTTTGCTTAATATTTTAAAAATTTTAGGCATTAAAAAGAACAATGATAGATTTAAGAAATAAATATAGCTTTAAAGAAATTTCTGCTTTTGTACTTAGAATCCATATTACATATCCATATTACATATAGTAGAGGTCCTCATGGGACCTCTACTGTACCACGGAATAGGGATGCAAGGACATCTCGGATAATAAAAATAGGCACTATTTTTATTTATTCAATTGTTTATTTATTTTGTTAAGTTATTTATTTTGTTGATTTATTTACTTTGTTTATTTACATATTTATTTACTTTGAACAATTATAGTTTCAAAAAAAGAGCAAATTTTAAAGAAATTTCTGCTTCTATACATAATTCATTCCATAATTCTTAATCCATATCATTTTTAATGTTCTGTAGAGCCCCGGAAACAAGGGTGGCAAGGGCACCTCGGATGACAAAAATCGCAGGTAATCCAAAGAAAAGTAAAATAGTAATTAATGGGAGCAAAAGCATAATTTCAAACATGCGTATATGATTTAAACGTACTACAGAAATCTTTATTCTTTGTGTAAATAGCTGAAACATGGAATGGTAAATAAAAAATACTAGATGCATACTTTATTAAGTGTTTATACATAAAAGTACATAGATCAAGAAGTTAAGAAACACACGTAAATATTTGAAAAAAATCGGTCACATGTTTTTGGTTTAAAAGCATCTTTTCTTATTGTGCTTTCTTTAACATGAGCAATGATCGAACACGAATGAAACTCGCGGATAATCTGTATCTATTGTATTTAAATTTTAACATTGTAGTTAAATTTTAACATTTCGTTAATTGTGTTAACATTAACACAATTAACGTGTTAATTGTGTTAATGTTAACACAATTAACGAAAATCAGAAATTTCTTAAATTTAACTCTGGAAATCTCAGGAAATTTATCAGGAGTGCCTCTCTAAAATGCCAAACCATTTTATAAAAAAAAAACTTTTTTTGTTTTTTAACTAAAGCAATTTCTTTATTGTTATTCTTATTAAATTAAAAAGAATTTCCTTACTGTTATTCCTGACATCAATTTTCTTTTTAAATCCTAACAAAGTTAATTGTTGAGTTATTAAGTAATTCGATTTATTTCTTATCAAATTAAAAAAAGTAAGTTAATTAATTAAAAGAATATCACTTTTTGTTGCTCTTTTTAAATTAAAAAAAAATTCCTTACTGTTAACCTTTCTTAACGTCAATTTTATTTTTAAATTATTTTATTTATTCGAAATTTATGTATTTATTTAGAAAATATTAAAAAAAAGCAATACTCAATTTCTCCCAATATCCAAAGGCACGTAAACCATTTCATTTCAATTTGATGACGTACCATCATAAGAAACTACGTAAGCATTCTTCGTTTGAATTGCAGTTGTGGTTTGAAATGAGGGGAATATTATCATCCAACGGGTGCATGAAATTATTCCAGAGCATGAGAAGGGCTAAGGACGAAGAGGAAAGAGAATTTACATTTATTCCTTTCAAATATATATAAGTATTCAGTTTGGCTGCTTGTCGAGCAAGCTCACTTTCAGAACTTTTCATTGCTTTTTCAAGGATTTAAATATTATCATAAATTCCCCATTGCATTCAGTTACTAGATCAAAAACATGCCTAGTCTTCACACAAGATTATGAGTAGACTTTGGTAATATTTGTCGTTGTTTTTAAACTTAGATGCACTGTTACTTTTTTTTTCTTAATTCATTTTTTAATTAAAAGTATTTCAATTTTTTATTTATTAAAAGTCTTAATTTCATATTACACGGTTAGAATTTTCATTCTAAAATTATGGTAAAATAATCGGAAGCAGTCTTTCCATCCAATTAACCGTTAAGTTTAAGGTGAAGAACATTTTTTTACCTTGATGGTTTTTAAACAGCTTACAACTAGTGTGGTTAAAAAACCCTGAATACAAAACTATACGGTTTTTCAACCATTAAACCATGGTTTAAAATTAACCGTTAAGTTTAAGGTTAAGAACATTTTTGTACCTTGATAGTTTTTAAACAGTGTTAAAAGAACCTGACTACAAAACTGTTATTATTCAACCATTAAACCTGGTTAAAATTAAAACCATGGATACAAAACTATATGGTTTTTCAACCAGTTACAATTAGCATGATTTCAAAAGCGTACTGAAAGAAATTTAACTAAGCATAGGAGATAGCTTAGCAACTTTATAGTGCTGCCATCTATGATTGAATGAGAGTATTTTAATCTAATAGCCTAGAGTCACGAACTGTTGAAGAGACTGGAGGAAGTAATGTCGTTCCAACGCTGGGATTCGAACCCCGGTTCTCGTGCTAATGAGATTGACAGATTAGCTCTCTTGGCCATAATATGTACCCAGCTGCAAGGAAATAGGTGATTTCATTAGGTGGGTCTAGTTGGTTC
Source organism: Parasteatoda tepidariorum (assembly GCF_043381705.1). Taxonomy (NCBI): domain Eukaryota; kingdom Metazoa; phylum Arthropoda; class Arachnida; order Araneae; family Theridiidae; genus Parasteatoda; species Parasteatoda tepidariorum. Next base: position 62,240,510 of record NC_092213.1, read on the forward strand.
AATCAAATTCTGATGCTTTAACCATATTATATGAAAGCAGGTAATAAACGGTTTTTCTCACAGTTAACAGTTTGAATACAGTTTATGGTTATATGACTGTTTTGTTTGAATATGGTCAAATAGCAATTAAAAAAATTCTTATTTAAAAAAAAATTTTGAGAAGTTTCTAACACTGTACAAGGGATGTTTTTCTGAAAAAGCAGAAAATGTGGATAGCCATAAGATGAGGCATGAAGTTCTTAAACAGCTTTTATTAAGTACAAAACCATCTCGATACAGCAAAGTAATTAAATAAAATGCAATGTGAAATTAGAAACGTGACATTTTGCATCAGAGAATCAGCTCGGACATAACGGCAACTACTGTCTAACATGCAACAAGTCTAATATGCAAATGCAGGTCTAATATGCAACAAGTTTACTGAGTACATACACATAAAATGACGTCACTCGCCTAACTAGAAGATATACTCGTTGGCGTTGCCCACACACTACCGAAACTTAGTTTTGTAGTTAATACCCTCGGTGGAGTACAGCGATGCCAACTTGCACCAGACAGCAGATAAATATTTTCGTGTTGGTAGTCTTTTTAATGTATGATTCTTGATTCAGTCAATTCCATTTATATGGTTTTTACTGAAAAATTCAAAGGCTTATGTGACACGCCACTTTGTTTTAGTCAAGCCGTGTTTCTCCTTTTGAAATATTGGCAAAATTAACTTAAAATTTGCAGGTTTTAGTTCGTAGTTCTCTACCGTTTTTGAAAATATTTTGCTGAATCCGGACCAGTTTTCATCTCTGGAAGCAAAATATCACTACAACATTTTACTTTTCTAAAATTTAAAAAAATAGCAAGAATTGCAGATTTCTAAAGTTGAAAGAATGACAGGGATTGAAGATTTTTAAAATTTAAAGAATGGCAAGGAGTAATCGAAATGAACTTTTCGTATTGCATTACGATTTAAAAATCTTCGATTATAGTGAAATCAAATTTTGTAAGTTTATTGAAATTTAAAATGATACGGTTAACGTAATGCTGACTCGAAAGTATCTTACCTCCTCACAATATCTTAAGTAATATCGAAATTAAAATTAATTTAATCTTAAATTGTATAATTTTGAAAGAAGTTAAAGATTTCAATATTCGATTATCAGGCCTTAAATATTTCTTTCATTTGCTTATAAGTATTGGTGGTCAAAATCATTTTAAATCAAATTTTGATGGTAAATCTTAAAATATACTAACATTTTAAATATTCAAGGAAGGGCTCCTGTTGTGCTTTTAGCTCTCATAGAAAATTTAAGAACGTCACAAACAAACCTTATGAAAATTGACTTTCGATCGAATCGTTTGAAACTTATTTATTCCATCTCCATCAAAAGACTTCATGGGCAGGAAAACTAAAAAAAAAGGAGTGTCTTCGACATGGAGTTAATATTTTAAATCCTTTTATGCGTACAAAACCTAATTTATCCATATCGTTTTAAATAGCCTTTTATGAACTGTTTATCAAAATACAATTAATTAATACAATTAATGAAATCTCTTACCAACAGAGATATTGATATTTTATACGTATAATATTACCAAAACGTTATCTAAACATGGTCATTTAATAATATGAACGATGGCCAATATAACTCAAGAATAATGTTAGAATCATAAAACTATTTAGGTTATTTATAGAATTTTTTGGAAATTAAAACGTTTATCAAGAGCTTTTTATTATGATATGTAAATTATGATTTGTAAATTTTGCTCCCCTCATGCAAATGGAACTTCAGCACGATCGCTGTTGATCTCGCACTAGTGTGTGATAATCATTAGAGTTTGTCTCGCTGGCCCGAGATCTAACCGATCGTGTTAACCCTTTGATTCAGAATTTTTATTTAAACATATTTTTCATACTTTTTTCATTATTTTGTATTGTATAGGTTAAAATAAGTGGAAAATATATATTTAGAATTTTAATAATTTATGATAATGAAATACAACGTGAAACACCGGTGTCTTTTTCTGCATTAAAGGTAAAATCTTAGAAACTTGACTCATTATAACAATAATTTTTTCAATTCGTACTTATTAGATCAAAGAGAAACAGATAATCATCATTGAAATTTCTTTAATTTAGAAAATAACTATTGATAAATATTTGAAAATGAATGGAAAAAAAATACTTCTTTTTTGGGGGGGTTTATATTTTAGTACAAATATAATTCCTACAATCTAAGATATTTTTTTATAAATAACGAAAAAATACCAAAATGTATTTCTCATCTGCATCAGAATGTTAAAATGGATGTATATCAAAAACCGTCCATTTTTTAGTTTCATGTCTGTGATAAAGACTACTTATCATTATTGAATAAACTATAACATACATAGCCTCCATCAACTTTTCGTTATTTCAGAAAATATATTATTTGGTAGCAGTAAAAATAATACATTCATATTTTAATATATTGGAATTAAATAAATATTGCCCACCACAACCTGTAAATAATTTGAGCAGTTGTATGAAAAGTCTGACAGATAAATAGTTATTTGAAAGGACAGTAAGGCTTCAGACGCCCAATTCCATTACGACGAACGAAATAGTTATTTCCTTAAGTTCTGGTACAAGTTAAATTATGATTCTATATGTTTGAAAATTTACGGTTTAATTCAGTACCAGAGAAGCCAACTTGTTCCAGATAGCGGATGCAAATTTTCGAGTGGTAGTCTCTTAATGTATGATTCTTGGTTTAGTAAATACGCTCTGTAGAGTTTCCACTCACCACTACCTCTAAATAATTCAAAGACTTACGTGATGCACCACTTCGGTACAGTTTAGTCTCTACAACAATATTTTTAAAGCAGGATTGCTAATTGAAGATTCCAAAATCAGATGCCTAGCCCACTTTTCCACCACTACCGATGCAGATGATTTCAGATAAAGTCAATTAATTCTTCACTATTTTTAATCTTTTATTGATACTTATAGTTTAATTTATAAATTTAAATTATAATACTGCAAGAGATTGGAGGTGCAGTCTTTTCTCTGATTGTTCATAACTCCGATTTCTTATAGGTGCTGCGATTCAGCACCAATAGCTGTTACATCACTACGTTGCAATTGCAGCAAACAGTTCAAAATTATTTTTCCTTTTATTTTTCTTTCTGTTTTCAAAACTCCTGATGAAAGTTACTTCACAAATCAAGGTGAAAAGGTAAAAGTTTTTATCTACAATATGACTATGACTACTTCTAAAAAGTTGGCGAAATTAACCGAAAATCTGCAAATTTTCGTCTCTACCGTTTCGTAAAATTCTTTTTCGAATAAGTAACAGTTGGCATCTCTGCAGTACTAATTAAAATAATGTTTCGCAGAAACTACAAACGGTTGAGAACATGTGAACATATAAAATTTTAGACTATTTGACAAGTGGGGTTCTTTGTATGTACTATGGTATGCATTGTTTGCTAAGGAAACATAACGCATTTTCTTTTTGCTACATTTAAAATTAACCAAATTAACCATAATCTTAATCACCTGTTGTTATTATAAAAGAAGAACTCGTATATATATATATATATATATATATATATTTTTAAATATTTTTTATTTATTTTTTTAAACTTTTTTNNNNATATATATTAATGAACGGATTGCTTCAAAATCTTCTTCTCTCTTTAAAAGCATTCATTCTGCAAATTTATAAATCATATGTTTCAAAATAATAAAAACAAAAACCTTTTTCTTGTCCGAAATCGTAAGTTTGAAAAAAAGTCCGATTAGTACGAAAGATGCATTGCTTTTTTTATACATAAGTATCATTCAAATGATAGAAACATCGAATATTTAAATCGATAAGTATGTGTTTTTTTTAACTTCATGATTTTTATATACATATGTATAAAATCTTTCAAAACATCTGAACCGTTTTGGAATTCCGAAATATATTTGGGATTTGGTCTTCTTTCGCATTGGTGCACTTTTTTGAGTCATCTCCATACGCTTCCACTTAAAATACAGAAGCAACCAAAAAAAAAAAACTATTCGTAGAGATTCTTTAAAACTAAAATCTAAATGTAAATCCGTCAAGTAAAATCAGATGTCGTTCGCAAATGATTCATCCGTCGCTATAGTGACTAAGAAAAAAAAAGGTCATATGATTTTATTTTAGAAAATGTTTTTTAGCAAAAGTACTTTGCGAAATGAAAAGGTGTTTTCATACTCAAAGTTATTTGTCAAAATTACGCAAAATGTTTGACCTAAAAGTAGTTCTCCTTATCTTCGTCGTGGGATCATTCATCACGAATGAATGTTACGATTGAACAAATGTCGCTTCAACTTTGTGCTTTTATAAATATCGAACATTTTCTTCAATTTAAAATTTTTTTAAACATCTGAATGAATTAAAAAAAGGCTATTTTTAATCCTACAAGTTATGAGCTGGAGCTCATAACTTGTAATGTATAGTACACGAAAAAGAAAAAAGGGTCCTTAATTACTTTTTATCTGATGATCGGATTTTCACTTTCTAGGACCCAGGCTTAATGGTTCTTCTTATCTTCGTCGTGGGATCATTCATCACAAATGAATGTTACGATTGAACAAATGTCGTTTCAACTTTGTGCTTTTATAAATACCAGACGTTTTCTTCAATTTTAAAGTTTTTTAAAAAAAATATATGATTGAATTAAAAGAGACTATTTTTTATCCTACAAGTTATGAGCTGGAGCTTATGTACAGTACAAGAAAAGAAAAACGGCGCTTAATAACTTTTGATCTGATGAGCGGATTTTCACTTTTTAGGACTTAGGCTTAATGGGTCGTGGGGGTGACCTAAAATATATAAATAAAAAATATATCTAATATTCAAAATTCGATTTATTAGGAGCTAATCTACCAATTTCGTTCAAATTTTGTATTTTACTTCACTATCTAAACTATTATTATTTAAAATCATGTAAAAATTTGTACACTTGCAATTCAAAATTTTCAATTGTTTTTTAAAAAAATAATAAATAATTAAAAATTATATTTTGGAATTATTTTTGGATAAACAAAATTTATAATTTTGTGCAAAAAAAAAAATTATTTTAAATTTTGAAGATCAGAAATCAGTCCAAAAAAAAAGAATTAATTTAAAAAAAGTACGTTTTTCCGTCTGATATCGTAAGTTAATACAGTCTTAACTAATTAATTATCATGTTTGAAGTTCCCTGCCCCGTGAACTAGTACGTTTCAGTCCTAGTAAGTGAAGTAATTCAAGTTCTAGTAAGTGTTACGCTTTTTTGCATTATACTATAATTGCATTTTAAAAGATTTCATGTAAATTATTTAATACCCCGAATTTATGATAGCTCACATTTTTCTTTTTCATATTTTAAGACATTAATACAATTTAATTTATATAATTGCAGTTCATTTCTTTCAGAAAAATTTCATTTTAGTAAAAACGTTTAAATTATAATGCGGCAAGATATTAATATCCGAAAGTAAACTTTCAAAAATCTAACTGCCAAAATAACTAAGTAAAAAGCCAGAAGAAGTAAGCCAGACATGTTTTTAATTTTGCCAGAGCTTACAAATATTGGGTTTAAAAAAAGTGTTATCTACTATTCCCTACTACTCGCAACCGAGTTTTTAAAAAATGCAGACAATATATACAGCATAACCATAATATCTATGCAGACCATAATGTACAGCATAAATAATCTAAAAGCTTAAATAAATAAAAAAAATTAAAATACGCATAAAATTTCAAAAATCTATTCTAAAAACTTAATTATTTAGAATAGAAGCAATGTTTTTTAAAATATCAGAGCAATTGTCACTTTAGAAATTATTGACTTAGCTGAAGTGCCGATTCCGTGGCACTTTTTTCAAAAAGATACACTTTTTCCGTTACTGCCAAGTTTTGCACAAACGCAACATGAGCTGGGGAACCCTTTTTTTGTTCGCATATTTTATTTATTTGCAAAAAAAATGCAACTATGCAAATTTGTGTGCTTTGATTCTTTACGAAATTAAGTTTCATTTTAACCCATTTGTGCCTAGGGTTCTTTTAACCGTTTACTTGCTGAGATGCCAACTTGCTCCCCTTTGTAAAAAAAATATTATCTAGCTGTTACGAAATTTAAGTTTAGTATTTTTCGTCTTAAGTAATTTTTCCACCACTACATATCGAAAATTCATAGTATGATATGAAATGCAACTTTTAAAAAGGCCAAACCCAGACTACGCCCGTGTTGGCGCCAATTAATTCTTAACTGTTTATCTCATTTATATGCAAAACGCCTGCACGCCCCCTGACCCCCTTTCCTCCCTTATTGTTTTCTCACTATTCGATGAAAGTGTAGATAGCCCTGCGGGCTAGGAGCACTGAAATTTAAATTTTAAATCGGTAAATCGGTAAAAAAGGCCATTTATTTTATAGTTACCCCAAAGTTGCTAAATTCAATGTTTTTACCTCAATGTAGTTAATTTCATGATGTGTGGGATAAGGGCAGCTGCGAGGCCCAGGTGCCCAATTTTTCTAAATAAAGCAAGCAAGCTAAGTCATTTCGTGGTGATATTTTTAAAAAAAATAGGCGTAATTCTAAAAGGTATACTATTTTATTCGCTACCAGTTTCTCGTGACTTTTGAAAATATCAGAGCATTTGGCATCCCTGTACTTGTTGTTTACCAGCAATGGGAAAAGTGTCTTTAATAAGTTCACGCCGGGGTGACCCACCGGTGGGTCACGCTAGATTGTGTCATCAGGTGGCGCACCGAAGTAAAAACTGGTAACAAATAAATTTCATTTTTTAGTTTTTTCCCGGGAATAATAAAAATTCATAACTACCAATTGTTTTTAACGGATACAATTTTTAGATTGAATTGCTTCGCCGTGATAAATTTCCTTATAGTGAATTGTTATTGTTGAGAATAGATTTAACTCCTCCCGAATATTATCTAATATGGAAATAGTTCTTCTACCAGTATTTTCTCTTTTTCGTCCCGCTTTCAGGCGCAACACACGGCGTTAACGTGTTAAAAAATGTGGTAGGAGGTTTGTGCATACATTAAATGGAAATTTTGTACTAATTTGATTAAATAACATAATAATTACTCTATTTCAGAAAAAATTATTTTATTAATATATTTCAGTTCGACACATATGTTCAACTATTGCAAGATTTGAGTCACCAGTCTTTTACAGTTCAAAAAAGAAAAACATATTTTTAAAGAAANCGCGCCAATTTTGAAATAAACTAGTGGGATGTATGCCTTATGAGGAATAATTTTAGGGGGCAACATTCGTTTCGGCCCATAGAAGGTCTTGTGAGAGATAAAAAATAATTCAATATATGGAAAAATCAGTATTTTATTACTTCAATGCAGACTATTAGTTATTGTAATTGTCTCATACTCCAATTACTTTGTAATTAATTGGATAATTAATTGCTTTCACGTACTATATAATGCATATTTATTGTTAAAATTGATTTTGAAAATTTTATGTATCTGTAGTTTTTCAAAAAAACCTGTTAGGTTAATTTGAAAAAAAAAATTGACATCAAATTTTTTTACTTTTTTTTTTTCAAAAAACTTTCCAAATTAATTGGAGTATGTAATTGCAAATCAATTAATTAATTAATAATTTCTGATTAATTTATTAATTAAAAAATTAATTAATTATCCAATTAATTACAAATTAATTGGATTATGAGACAATTACAATAACTAATAGTCTGCATTGAACTAATAAAATACCGATTTTTCCATATATTGAATTATTTTTTATCTCTCACAAGACCTTCTATGGGCCGAAACGAATGTTGCCCCCTAAAATTATTCCTCATAAGGCATACATCCCACTAGTTTATTTCAAAATTGGCGAGTCACACTTCCCTAGTTTCCCTTGTAAGTAAAAAGCCAGTAGAAGTAAGAAGTAAGCCAGACATGTTTTTAATTTTGCCAGAGCTTACGAATATTGGGTTTAAAAAAAGTGTTATCTACTATTCCCTACTACTTGCAACCGAGATTTTAAAAAATACAGACCTCTAATAAAGAGTATATTTTTCTAAACTATGCAGCCCATAATATACTGCATAAATAATCCAAAAGCTTAAATAAATAAAATAAATTAAAATGCTCATAAAATTTTAAAAATCTATTCTAAAAACTTGATTATTTAGAATGCAAGCAATGTTTTTTTAAATATCAAAGCAATTGTCACTTTAGAAATTATTGACTTAGCTGAAGTGCCGATTCCGAGCCACTTTTTTCAAAAAGATACACTTTTTGCGTTACTGCCAAGTTTTGCACAAACGCAACATCAGCTGGGGAACCCTTTTTTTGTTCGCATATTTTATTTATTTGCAAAAAAATGCAACTATGCAAATTTCTGTGCTTTGATTCTTTACGAAATTAAGCTTCAACTTAACCCATTTGTGCCTTGGGTTCTTTTAACCGTTTACTTGCTGAGATGCCAACTTGCTCCCCTTTGTAAAAAAAATATTTTCTTGCGGTTACGAAATTTAAGTTTAGTATTTTTCATCTTAAGTAATTTTTCTACCACTACATATCGAAAATTCAAAGTGTGATATGAAATGCAACTTTTATAAATTTACTCAATTCGCGGTGATACTTTTAAAAAATAGGCGTAATTATCCTAATTCTAAAAGTTCTATTTTATTCGCCGCCAATTTCTCGTGACTTTTGAAAATATCAGAGCATTTGGCATCCCTGTACTTGTTGTTAACCAGCAATGGGAAAAGTGTCTTTAAAAAATGTGGTGGGAGCTTTGTGCATACATTAAATGGAAATTTTGTACTAATTTGATTAAATAACATAATAATTGCTCTATTTCAGAAAAAATTATTGTATTAATATATTTCAGTTGACACATATGTTCAACTATTCCAATCGATAAGGCTAAGAATGAAAGATTTGAGTCACCAGTCTTTTACAGTTCGAAATAGAAACATATTTTTAAAGAAGACAATGGTTCTTAAAAGCTTAATTCTTTTTATATATCTTTTTCACTTAAAAAAAAAGGTGGTAACAAAAATGTTTCGCTATTCTGATTTTTTTTCCGAACACATGCTAGTCCTGTCTACCATAATTATCCTTGCAAAAAATTAGCAGACCTATATTAGGATATTACTACTTTTCATGATTTTCAAATTTAAATCAGAAAGTTTTATGGAAATTCCTATTTTTTTTTTCCTTTTCCCTTTAAAATAAACCATAAACTACACACGGAAAACAAAACAAAAAAGGAGTTAGCTTCATTTGCTAAAAGAATACTTTTATTCTAGCTTAAAACAAGAATTTTTCCAACAACTTCTTGGAATTCCTTGAGAGTGCCCACTAACTCGAGATTGAATTTTAAATTTTCCTTTAAAGCAGATACAGAAAGTAATAGGAGATGCAACTCAGAAATCTGAAGAGAAAGGTTGTAAAGTTTGTGTCACGTAGATATCTTGTTTCTATTTTTAGGAAAAAGTCGATCTTGGAGAAGTGATGCTGTCTCTGTGCTACTTACCGACCGCTGGTCGTTTGACTGTGACTATCATTAAAGCTAGGAATCTTAAAGTCATGGATATCACGGGATCGTCAGGTAAACAATCCATATAACTCAAAAATTGTTAATGATATTTTTAGCAAATGAGTTTTTAAACTTTTCTCAATCTGGAATTTGTTATCTTTGATTCGATTTTTTAATGGAATAAGCAGTCTATAAAACAGAAATGTTAGGCGAGATGATAAATTTCGGTAATAAAAAACTCGCCAGAAAATGTATACTACACCTGAGAAAAAATGGAATGTGTTGATAAATTTTTCGCAAGACTACAACAAATTTTGCAAATTTAACACTTTTAATGTCTTCTATTACTAAGCAAAATAATGAAAAGCCATGTTTTTCAAACTGCTTAAGAATAAAATTTGTAAAGTTTAAAGAAGTTTGATGTTCAAAAATTGCTCACCAACAATTGTACAAAATTTCTTTAATAAAACAAAAATGTGTTGAACGATAATGTACTATAATTTACATTTAAATACTCACATACGTGAATATTTATCGATCAATAAAAAACCATATTTATGTCCATTTCAAGTAAGTACGCCTGAATTAATTATTTAAAACATTTTCAATTTAAAACAGTGTGGTAGATTGAAGCACATGAAACAGGAGATTTTCACTTCAAAAAATATTTTTTGTAAAGCAATCCTACCTTGCTCCCTCGTTTAAAAAAATAAACAAAAAGTGCTCCAAGTCAAGTTTGCAGGTAGCAAGAATCCCCGGCCGCATATAAACACTGCTCGAACAACTTTTGTTGGTTTTGCCNAGCGTTCGATGACGTATACTATCCAACTCACAAATGGACCAATCAGAGGTTAGCGCTGATTTCCAGCTGACGGCGTCCTGTCCGCATATAAACACTGTTTACACACATAGTATCCCCAAGAAATTTTGAGCGCGCTGATTGGCTTTCTCGGCAACGCCATCTGTGACGTATGGCTATTTCATTCTGCCATGCTTGTTATTTTCAGCATAGAGCGTTTTCTATACTCCAGCTTTTGTATACAAACTTGAAATGTCAGTTTTTTCAACAGAGAAACTGCCCTCTTCATTTAAAAATGAAGTAGAAAATATTTAATCAAATACCATTACCCTTAGAAGCAATGTTCTAAATTTAGACGATTGCAACAAGTGGGTAATGGAATTTGGGGAACTTACCAAAACGAAATGGAATTCTAGAACTTCCAAACCTCATGGACAAAGATTTGTTTGTAGGTTAGTAACTAGTTTAGATATTTTAAGAAAAATTTTGTATTTAATTTTTATGGGAAATGCTATTTTTGTTAAATTTATGATTATTAGATGCATGAATTCTTATGAAGCTAATATCCCTCTAATTTATTGAATAACATTGAAATTGGAGTTTAATTGCCTTGCTTAATTCTTATACTCACTGTAAAATGAAAATTGAATCGTTTTCCCTTGATATTTATTTAATTAAATTAATGTTCATCGAATTAAATTAATATTTAATTTTTTTCTTGTGGATTATTAAAATTACATCATAAAATTTTAAAATCTAAAATTTATTAGTGGCGCCATCTATTATTATAAATTAAAACTAAAAGATCTGCATTATGTCTACCTATTTAAAACTTATTTTTAATGTTTTTTCTTTACTTGTTAAATGTTTTATAATACCGAAAAANATTCATCTGAGTGGAAATAAATAATAAATCGCCGAAGCGCAACTGAGAGGTGAAAGTTGGGGTTCAGTATCTTTTACTGAGAGAAAATTAAAATGCAGTAGTGAGATTGAACAAACAAGTTTGAGAGAGAGAGAAGAGGTTTTGTGGCAGACTGCCTCGCCTCCCTTCGAGGTATTACCCCGAGCTTCACAGGTGCACAGTAGCCACATAGCCCCAGGGAAAAGGGGAAATACATAATAAATGCGCAAAATTATTTACAAGTATTTACAGCTATTTACAAAATTTACGGGACAAAACTCCGTCGGATAGGAAAAAGGCGGTTGCCGGGCTATATTTTATGTTGTCTTTGATGAGCTCAAAATCAAAATTTTTGAAGTAATTGCACGTATGACAAGAGAGTGCATCTCTGAAGAAACTTGCACATAGTTCAGCTATGTGCTCATCTATTTTGTTGATTTTTAACTCTCGAATTCGAGTAAGTATGCATGAATTAATTATTTAAAATATTTTTAATTTAAAACAGTCTGGTAGATTGAAGCACATGAAACAGGAGATTTTCACTTCAAAAAATATTTTTTGTAAAGCAATCCTACCTTGCTCTCTCGTTTAAAAAAATAAACAAAAAGTGCTCCAAGTCAAGTTTGCAGGTAGCAAGAATCCCCGGTCGTGGCGCTGTTGAATTAGATTATGTGACTGAACAAACTGAGTACGCAAAACTGTATCAGTTAATTTTTGGAGAGGCTTTCCATAATTTCGTTTACGATTTTTCAGTGTAATATTAGCTGGTTGACCAACCTTGAGAAACTAGTCTTAGTTGTAGTCTTGATAAATTTTCTGAATGTAGAAAATAGCTTTCTAGAACTTAATGCAAAAAAAGATTGTTATTGCAAGAATATGATAAGACAGAAATTAATTATATTGTTAACTTAACAAGTTTAAGAAAAAGATTCATCATGTGGTAAATCCGCGTCCTGAAATGCATCCTCCACTAGTCATCAAAGTTATCAAGTAACCCTATAATCAGACAATTTGCATTTGCAGCCTAATTGTATTTGGCTATCATGTTTTTGATGAAAGATACTGTGATTTAGTAGTAGTAAACAATGAAATATTTCTGTATATTTTTTTGCTATCTTGTGAAACTTCTGAAATACCTAAATTAAAATAATGCGAAGGAATAGTTTTATGTCAAAAATTTTCCTTTTGGAAAAGGTGTGACTTATCACTATATTACTCCAATGATTAGTGTCAAAAATCGTTTTTCAAATTTTGATAGCTTTTTCTTTGAATTTCCAGTAATTTTTTATCCTTCGTAAGAGAACCATTGGTGAGAGGATGATTAGAAATGGTCGTTGCAAACAAATATTTCAGTTTTTTCTGGATCGTACGAGCTTTGGTACGAATAGCATATAATATAATATATTTGAAGTTACTGAAAGAATATGTCACTTATGTGTTCATTAACCTTTCATTTCCAAAATTTATCGCCTTAACTATGTCTTTTTTTTATGAATCTTACGTTATAATTGTATTCTGTTTATAATTTAATTAATTTTTGTTTTTATAAAACCAATTAAAAATTAATTAAATTCTAAAACCAATTAAGAGAGTTTTGAAATATAGTGGTGGCTGAAATTTTATTTGCATTAAATATGAATTCCTCCACGTTTCAATTTTTTATTTGGCGTTACGATCATTGCAGCTGGGCTAAAAATTTTAATTATTTTTATAAAAGTTTTAATTACCCACAGTGGCAATAGCTAATATCAATCAAAATAATCTGATAATATATATATATATTCTTAAATAAATGCATTGTATACTTGAACAATTCAGTATGAAATTAAACTCGTTGAAAATATTTTTATTAAATTCAAGAAACAATGAATAAATGTATTCTAAAACTCCAGAGCTCTAGAAGCATTTTTATTTGAAATCAAGATAAAAGATATTAAATTTTCTTTAAATCCCCTATTTTATTTTTCCTCTTTAACAAAGTTAGGGATTTTATTTTGCAACATAAGAGCAATAATAACAATGTGCCGCTTCAAAATCGGTCTAAGTAAAAACCCACAGTGGCATAACAAATAAATTTTGACTGCGATACAGCTAAAAATAGATACTTTTTTGTCCTGCTCTCGAGTTCTATCAAATAAGCATCCTGTTTCGAAGATTTTCATTTTATTTTCCTCCCCACCATTCAATTTTTCGTTTCGACAATTGAAGCAAGCATTTATAGAAAACGTAAAGCAGCAGCTCTATTTATTCCTTTAAGCGTATATATTTTCCGCCCACACAAGTATTTTAGGCAGATTTACATCTTGCCAACTTCCGTATCGTCTAAGAGTTTGTATTTCTTCTGCATACCTTATGTCAATCGAAGATTCACTGCACGCGTTTATAAAGAGAGTGAGAAAAAAATATATTTAATGTACATTTTGTCAAGCATATTTTTTTTTTTGTGCTTTTCAGTGGCTTAAATTCATTGTTAAAAATTACTTTATTTTTCTGAAAATAGGTTTTTCATTTTATCAAGTTTAAATTTAAATGTGTTTTGAACAAAATGGGTAGTCGACGAAATTAAAATTTATTTGAAAGACTTGACGAGATAACAAAATAAGTCCAGATTTACAAATTGTTAGTGAGATGCAAGGGAATTTTAAAAAGTGAATTGGTTCATATAATTTTTCTCCGCTCTGTTAACCACAGGGTAAAGAACCGATAAAGAAGATTAATTTCCGGTTATTGCACTAATCCACAGCTATATTATCCACCGTCAAAAATGCAATAAAATTAAAAAAAAAATTATTTAATTCGTTATTGCTCCAAGCGCCTCATTTACTCGCGATTATTTTTTTTTAATTGCAAGTGGCAATTGTTGTTTATGGAACACAAAATGGAATCAGAGAGAGATTCTCTGAGGCCCAGTATATATCAAGATTAAGAAACAGCTGAGATGAACATAAAGGGAAAATGTTGAGAGAAACTTTTCAGTGCATATGCGTATAGTATTAGATAACTTGATACATTTGAGATAAACATAGAATTAAACAATTGAGAAAATATCTTTTCGAAATGCTATTTACAGTATATTTTCTATTTACATCGACAAACTATCTAATCCATTCTCCCACCCGTTATCCAGCAACGTCTCAGTAAAATTCATCAACAAAATTGATGGACTTTATGAGGCGTCACTGCAGAATTGCAATTGATTGGGCTTAAAATCATCTTTTAGGTTTACCTATTTAGAAACTTCGTTAAAGTTTGCGCATAGCACTTAGAAACTATATCAAACAATTTAACTTCAAGTTTGTTTAGTGATGAAATTCATTTATACTGAAGTCGTTTATGGATATCCTTTCTATGGTATTTATGGCGTCCTCTAGTTAGTTTTCTGAGTATATTGTTTTGGAGAACATATAGTTTATTAAGTTGATATAGTTTATCAAGTTGATATAGTTTATCAAGTTTATATAGGTTATTAAGTTGATATAGTTTATAAAGTTAAGAACTATATCAATTTGATATAGTTTGTAAAGTTAAAAAACTATATCAACTTGATATAGCTTATAAAGTTAAAAAACTATATCAACTTGATATAGTTTATTAAGTTGATGACATTGCAACATACTGATAATGCAAATGTTGAAATCAGCCTAATCATTGTTAAATAAAGTATGCCTCGCCTCTTAATAGTTCAAAACATTTATTTATGTATTATTTATTTATAATTGAAATAGACGCAATAATAATATAAAAATCGGGTAATTGAAGTTGTTAAGAGTATCACAAGGAAAACAGAATTGCTTAATGATCAAAGCACCAAAAAATGAGAAGAAAGAGGCATAATGAATGGTTTGGGAACTATTCCTTCAGCTCATTAAGAAGAAAATTTTCGTTCTTACAGTAACAATCAAGATAACTAAAACAGAGGTATAGAGAAAATTATAGCAAAGGCAAGAAAATTTATTTTCTCTTGTTAGTTAATAGTTCTAAGTACTTCCTTGTTAGTGAGGACTTTATTTATTTTACATATATAATATAAATTGTTTCAGAACTTGACGAAGTCTCATAGTGCAACATTAATGGTGATTATTATTGAAATAAAAAGTATGAATAATAATGTGTGTTCAATATTTCATCTGATTCTAAATAAATTACTAATCAGTGAACCGAAACTCATTTCATTATTTCAAAAAGAAAAAAATTATACAATTTTACACATCTATAGAAAAATTACAATTATGACCTCTATGTAAAAACTTTTCTCCCCTTACTTAGTATGCCAGACATGATTTATAACGTTGTTTTATTCCCCTTACCTTAAGTACCGAGTATTGTTTAAGTTGGGTGCGATGAGGCCGATTCTAAGTCTTATACCATTAAACTCTAGATTCAACTCATCTCAATTAGAAAATACTATAGCTCTTACAAATACGAGGCGTGTTCAGAAAGTAAGTACTGCTTCGTTTTTCGCTGTTACACGCATGCAAACACATGTCTGTGGTCTTTCCAGACATTACAGTCCGATAGTGGTTGCACTTTTGTTAAGGCTGTTTTTGAAAGGCTTTGCAGTTGCATGAAATTATGCATTTTTGAGAATAATGTCTTTTTTTTTTCGTAATTTGCAACAGTTATTCATGACCATTTGGTCAAGTTTAGCCATCTTTAGCCAGCTCCCTCTATGCTTATTCTGAAAATGGCGCAAAACGTAAATACGGAGAAAAGTCACTGTTTTAAGAAAATGAAAAGCGTTGGTCGTCTAATTTCTTTTAATATTTAGAAACTTACTCCAATGCTGCATTATGTGGACTCAAAAAAATTTGCTAAAAATTAGAATAAGGCATTGATTTTGATAATTTTCATCTGGGTGGAAAAATGCCGCCAAAGTTGGCAATTTTTTTTAAGAAAGTTAAAGAACTTTTTTTTAAAACATTTCAGTTATTTGTCCTTTCTATTGTTCTTTACAGCAAGATAGCACATACAGTTTAAAATTATAGCTTTGCTTCAAGTGTAAGGCACTTAAACTGTGGCTTTTTTTATTTTCCTTGTCTTCTTAAACGCGAAGAATATTAAGCCATTTGCAATTTATCGTCAACTTACGGAGATTTAATGTGACTATGTTATAAGTTGTGGAAAGGTGAAAAACTGTGTTTGACAACTGAATCACGAAAGCGCCAATGTGCACACAGAGTAGGTAGCGTAAGGAGAAATGTTTGGTGCTTGGTTTGAGCGAATGTTGGTCTGGATGCAAAAGTGAGGGAGAAAATTCGTGTAACCTAAACGGTTCACATTAAATTTGCTTTGTTGTGAATTTTCACTAATTTCAAAAACTTTTTCGTGAGATTGTTAAAAAAAACTGCGGTTAGAAATGGCAGCCTCCGCTGGTGGCAACTTTCTTTGAAGAAGGTGTAGACTAGTTGTTTTACCCGCTATGACAAATGTTTGAACAACGCTGGTCAGTATGTAAAAATGATAGTTTCTAAAATGTTCTTTCAAGTAAAAATAAATCGTGTTGTGAAAACAGAAGCATTTTTATGCTAGTTTTATTTTTTCAGAACGGTAGTTACTTTCCGGCCACACCTCGTATGTAGAATGAAATTTTGTTATCTTTTACATTAGATAACTTTAAGTATGTATTTAAAAATGAACAAAGTTCAGGTTTCAGAAAATAGTAATAGCTTGAAATGCGTGGATGAAGAAATGGACATAATTCGAAATGAGTGACTGTGAAAATAAGCAATGCTATTTTAGCATTGTGCAACGCATTATGCTATTATGCAATGCATTTGATTCTTATTCTGAAACAACTGTTATGTATTTTTATTTATATTTTACTTTATAAGAAATAATAAATGAGTAATGATTATTTTTCATATTCAATAAGTGTTTAGTGCTAAAAAGAACACAACTTAATCCTTTCATTTGACAGAAAATCCTTAACTAGCCTCTTGCGCCTTGCCATCAGTCACCTAAAATGTCTTCATTTCCTGGGGCTAACAAAACCTTTACTCAAAATGTCAACACAAAACTTCTGCTGAACCATGTTATGGATTGTTCGGGTCTCCTCTGGGAGAATTCTAGTAAAATACTCATATCAAAGGACTCTAAAATCTGATCTAACACCGTCAGACTAGATTGTAGATAAGAAAGAAGAAAAAATGAAGAAATTTTTAAGCGTTTTTTTTTCGAAAGTGACGTATGTATTAAAAATGTGAGCTCTTTGTCTAACATAAGAAAGTTATTGTGCCAAAAGTTTCCATAGCACGCAGTTTTAGTCATGTCCTTTTTTTCGAACCCGAAATTCATCTATGTCCCTTTTTTACAAAAAAAAAATACTGATTTGTTATTAACACGCTTTTCAAGCTGTGTCCATTTTCGTAAACGAGCATTTTGAGCTGATCTCAAGTAAAAGTTCCCCGTTAATCTGCATTTTTTTATTATTTATTTCTAAGAATACTCCACCTACAAATACAGGCTTAAAACCATTTTAAACAAGCTTATTCGAGTGTAGAATTCCATGAAAACGTTTAAAATGTTGTGACGTCACGGCATTATGCATAACACGAATTGCGTGTTTATACTTGCGTGCCGGTGATAGCCTCAAGAAAGCTGTGAAAAGTTTTAAATTTTTGTAGACATATTTATAGCTCCAATTTTGTCCAAACTTGGTATTTTCTTCATTTACTATTTCTTCCTCTTGTAAATGAAGTAAAAGCAGTTTAAAATTAACTATTAATTAAAAATTTTTCGTATATATATATATATATATATATAAAAAGGTTATTTTTAAGGCTGGTAAACGTGTTACAACGAATTAAATTTATTTTTAATTCACAAGACATAATATAGTTTAGGATACTATATATATTTCTTACAAAATCATTAGAGTTTTGTTTAAAATAAAAAGAAATATTCTTTTCTATTGAAAAACGTTGGTTAAATAGTTCCAGTTGAACAAAAATCCAAAATTAAGATATTTTTAATAACTATTATGGCTCCCAAATCACTCAATATATTAGAGTTCGGAATTCTAAATCATTCGAAAAGTTTTATTTTATTATTTGTACCCTCTCACTTCTAGTGTGTATTATTAAGCAATGTATCGTTGAAATTAAATTTTGTTCAACAGTGTCTGGATTGAGAGGTTCATCCTTTTCACGTTGATAAAAGAAAATGATAAATAAATAAAACAAAACTAAAATCACTGATTTGATTTTTGCAATTTTCTTATTTTCGCCTAATGAGTCTTGTTTTTCTGATTCGTATTTATTAATCACGTAAACTAAATTAAATAAAACAAAACTTAAAAAAAGGGTACAAAAAATTGAGGAAAATGGCGAAACGTGAGAAATGCTACAACAAACTAAGGCTCCTATACTATCAGAACTGACCTATCAAGCAATATTGGAGCAAACAAGTTCGCAAGTTAACGTTATGTTAGTATTGTGCCTATGTTAGCTCTTTGCTCCTAAAATAGATAATAAGTCGGCCTAATTACAACAAACCAGCGAGATACTGTATACCCAACCTATTACAAAGCACGTTAATTATGATTTTCTTTTATAGAAAATAGAATTATCAAGATTATGGACTTAGAAATAAAAGAATTTTCGCTGTTCGTATTAAAGCAGTGAAAAAAAACTAAATACGATGATATAACAGTTTAAAGATATAAAATAGTTTAATCACGTTCTCATCGTGACATTTCAAATTAAAAATTTTTAAAAAATAGAGAAATTTACTATATTTGTTTCATAATTCATTAGTCAGTTTTTATTAGTCACTATAAATACTTTAAAAATTATTTTAAAATTTGTTAACAGGTAACAAACTCAATGGAATGTGGTTTAAGTAAAACTAAAATATTAATACCTTTAAAAAATAATTTTTAATGATATTTTTAATTCGATATTGCAAACAAACATTGCATTAAAATTACTAATGTATGATTCATGAAGTAGCTGGCTATTACTACTATTATAATGAATAATCAAATGAAACTATAATGAAATAAAGAAGCTTCAACGTTGTGTCAATAATTTAGTTTTTCAAAAATTAAATAACTTGAACGCATATAAACTACGTTTAATTCCCATCGAATTCCTTCGACGACACATTATATTTCTCACGTATGTAAAAATGCTTTCGTGAGATTTAAATGAATGCTGTGTTGCACCGCCATCTAGGAGCAATACTTCTAGTTGTTCGGACAAATCCAATTTTTCTTAGAGAAGAAAACAAACTTTAGCAATGATGAGATTTTGTACGCGCAGGAAAAATCAGTGGCGTGCAGACGTCCTTGTAGATGTGTTGAAGTTCTGGAAAAGAAAAGTGTAATAATGAGGTCTCTGGAGTGAATAAAATATTAAAACTAAATAAAAACATTGCAATGACTTATATAAATATATAAGTTCAAAATGAAGATAAAACAAAAGAAAATTACAGACATATGAAAAAAAAGGGGGGAAGACAAATAATAATAAAAAAATAACAATCAACTGGGGAAAAGGGGGGGATTTTTAAAAATCCGTAAAATAAAAGATATAATCTTTTCATCAGCCCACACGATTATATCCGCAAAAAAGAGTGCTTTCTGATATTGTATCAAAATAGCCAAAGCAAAATATGTTAATACAATAGTGTGAGGAGCACTCAAAAATTTTTTTACAAAAATTACAACAAAGAAAATAGAACACAATAAGTAAAAATAACACGTAAAAACAGAAAAGAAAAGAAAAGAAAAAGAAAAAACGGAATAAAATATAATCTATAAAGCGAGTAGCGAATTCAAATGTACTTACATGAACGGGAAATTTTTCAAGAATGATTTAAAAAATATTTTCGTAACAAGATTGCCAGATTGCATAATATTAATGCGCAATAAATTAAACTTATTGTTTTTCTCTTAATTTTCTTCGTGTTTTTTTATATTTATTTACTTTGTTGTATATAACTTAATACATATAACTTATGTAATATATAACTTAAATACATATTTAAAATTTATCTTTATGTAAAATCTATAATCTATGTGGAAATTGTTTTTTAGTAAATTTTATTGTTTACGTTAAAAAAAATTTCTCTCTTTTGAATTTAAATTCTCTTAAACGGAAAAAAATTTAATTTAGTGACCTAAAATTTTTTTTTTTTTTGAATATCACATAAAAGCTTAAGGAAAAATTTTTATTTCTTGATAAAAATAATACTAGCAAAATAGCAACCAATTTTTTGATTTATTAATCGATGATTTGATTTATGTATCCAAAAAACTTAACATTAAATATTACTTTATTTGTAATATTGTATGACGATAACTGTCCCGTATGTCCTACCTATGTCCTACTGTAAAATTTTTTATAATTACCAAATTGCTTTTTACACGTAACTTCATGATGAATGGAAAAGGGCCGAAAGCAACCCGAGTTGCCCGATTAATAAATTCAGTTCAAACAATCATGCTCAACCTGTTCACCACATATTACTTATGTGATCTACTCACCATACAAACTGTACCTATTGTTCATAAGTTCCATCTTCATTTCGTGTTATCAATGTTCAACTTATTCTCCTATGTTCTAAATAACCAGTGGGCCTCCTGCTTCAACCAAATCGATTTGTATTCCAGTATCACATTGTTCTAACTAATCCACTTTTACTCCATGCATAAGAAATGACTAAATTATTTAAATTTATAAATACTTATGATACTGTCATCACCCAGCATCATTGGATTACGATTGATTTTAAAAAGATTTAAAAAATGGCTGCTCCAATTATGTCATTACTAATTTTATCCTTTGACAAACAAACTGTGGCGTACTGGCATATTAGTACCATAAAGCTTCTTTTAACTATGTGATATTTAAGAAATGAGAGCTCTAAAGATTATTTTATAGCAGTAATCTGGGAAAAGTAATTTTTTAAAACCTAAGTTAAAACTAATGGGAGAAAAATAAGTATTTAATTTTTAAACATAAACATTCCACTCTCTTCAAATTATTACTTTTCTCATGATTGCTATATTAAAAATCGGGAATAAATTATTTGAAATTTTAAAATCGTGAAATATATAATCAAATTAATAAGAATAATTATTTTCTTGTTGCCCTAATAACATTTAAATTTATAATTATTGCCTCTTTTTGTTTTATTTGTCTTTTCTCTTCCACTTAGCAGTTCAGATAAGAATTACCAGTAATTCATCTTTTTTACTATCACTGACGATCCTCTTGACAAATATGAATAGTTCAAGTTTAGCAAAACTAACACATTCATGTCCTACATCATATATTATTACTGCTATAATTGTCTCTATATAGATCTGAAATTATTAGCTCTTTAAATAATCACTTTATTTATGTCTTAAACAAAGACAAGTTTGATATATATCTATGTGACATCTGAAATAATAGCTAAACAGAATCAAAGAAGCTAAAAACGAAACTGAAAAATAATTATATTTTAACAGTATAGAAGCTTTATTAACAGACGAGAACTTTTTATCTATCTATTTCTCATGATTAAAGTACGACTTCGTCTATAAATCATCTTAAATTAGTTAGAAATATAATCTTTATAAAATGAATCCATATTGCGCAGTAAAATGACTTTTGGAAACCGAAATACCATCTTCTTAGGACGTTAACCTTAACAAAGGAGTCTGGATATTATAGATCACATGAATAAATAAAGCCATTAAAGCCATAGAATAAAGCCATTTGGTAGTTAAAACAGTGGGCATTCGTCTTTAGAAAACGAAGATATTAAGTTAGCTGAAGGGGCTTCAGCTCCCTGTATATTTTGTAAATATTTTAATTTATTTTGTGCTTTTCTTAATAAACTTTCAGTAAAAATGATATGGAATCTTCATTCTACAGAAAGAATATTAAAATTGACTTCAGTACAAATTGGATCGATTAAAATTGTATTTGAACTCATTATTTAAATTATGGAAAATTAAGGTAAAACGGATCCACTACTGAACATAATGGAATCAATACAAACCGAGACCTCCACTTAAATTTTATCTCGTTTGTTCTATCATTTCCCCCCAAATTCAATAAGTTACAACTTTCAAATTGCTTAAAAATAAAATAAAATAAATGAGTTAAAAGAAAAAATAATTTATTATATAATTACAAGTCGATTAAAAATGCATAACAAAGCCAGTGGAAACTACATCAAGTAATGCTAGCATTGACGGCAAAACAAAGTTTTGAAGTTTAAGCTCCAAAATGATGCATAAAAAGCCACGATTTGCATTATTTGTTCGATATTCTTCCAAATTTATCTCGAATATTACCACTTTCCAACACTAGCATGCATTAAAACCACCTCCCAAATACCTTTAGCAGAAGTTTTCGGGAGAATGAGACGAAAGAGAACCTGGATAGTGATAAATCACCCTCTTCTCCGGATAACACGAGAAGAGACAAAACTTGCCCGGGACTTAGCGGCGCCCCTCTGCCCGAGTTTCCTGTCTTAATGACAGCTTTAAGAACGATTTTCTAGTTGGGAAATCGTCTCCTGCTCCTGGGAATTGATCGAGTGCCCCCTCCTTTGGGGTAATCGGGGCAAGAATTATTCGAACCGGATGGAACGATTCTCCACATCCCAGACAGAAAAGGGGCACTGAATTGACCGCTGCAGTTCCGGAGTAAGTTTAAGGTGTTTGATTTACGCTCCTGGATGCATTGCCATTCAAAACTCACTTTAAAGTTTAAATGAAAGGGTGTTATTTCGTTAAGGTTTGTGCGGTAAACTAATAATTATTTCTAAGAATAGTTTAAATGCGATTCTATTCCGCTGGATGTATATATATTTGAGCATGCATGCATGCATGCTGGTGCTCAAAATTAAGAGAACTTTTAGATTCGGTTTTAATGAAATTCTGTATGAACATTGATTAAGAAGAAAAAAAAATAACAAGTTTACTGTCATAATACACATGCATGATCATGCCTGTTACTTCTCAGATTGAAATAGTATGAAACAGTGGTTAAAGAATCAAGCGCTACAGTAGTGCAGTTGGTAAAGGCTTCACTGGTTTTGCTAAGTTGGAGCTGGTGGTTGTGAGTTCGATCCTGGAAGCCAACTGAACAACCGACGTGTACAGATTTAACACGCAGCAATGTGCATGTTAAATCTGTAGTGACTTAAAGTCCTCTCGCTGGTTGTGGTGTAAAAGTTCGGTGAAAGGGATACCAGCTTTGGTGTTCTTCCACCGTCTGACTAGGGTCAAAATTATGTAGCATTCCTATTATGGCTATTAAAAGATAGAGCCCTGAAAAAACGAAACTAGGTGCTTAGCCATGGTTGCTTGATGTGTAGCCCCATATATAGGTTTGGAGATAAGTGTACCACCAGTAGCTCAGGTGAAGTCTACTTCGTTTGAACGGGGTCGAAATTACGTAGATTCCTACTATGGTTTCTAAAAGATAGATCCATAAAAAAGGTGCAAAGTGGTCAGGGTTGAACAGTTTGTGGTTCTTGCTGTAGATATGCCGACTTGTACGATGCCCCAATGATGCAACAACACTGTTTTCAACCATTTAATGGTCAGTGAATAATTACTAGTAGCAACCCTCTGCATTTGAGCGTCCCTGCACGGTCTAATAATAAAATAATACTGTAAATAAGGCATAAATAAAGTGAAACATAAACAATACCTCAAAAACAATCTTACTATAGCTCTGATTCTGTAATCACGAATCTTCCTCCAAACACAAATTACTTATTCTAAATATATCTGTGTTTGGAGGAAGTTTAAATGAATATGAATAAAAGTTTTAAATTTAGAAAAATTATTCCAATTTGGACGAGATTATTTCAATGAAACGCAATTTAAATACTATTACTTGATAATCAGTTAGCCGTCATTTAGTATATTTGGTGGAACAATGCGAATTTTTTTTTAATATTATTATTCAATATAATGTAATAATTTTCTAACATGATTTATCATCATAGATATTTAAATTAAATTTCCTTTGTTTGTTAATAGAGAGGATAAATTAAGTTTTGCTAGTTTTGAAAGAAACATTGCTTGAAAATTTTGCATAATTAACAAAAAAAGATTATAGATTTAACTGAGAATGAGGAACAAATAAGGAGAATTTTTATTCTAGAATATACCATTTTTTATTATAAAGGTTTTGTAGGTATTATAACTACGATTAGGGTAATCATAATCATGCTCGTAATGTTAAATTAATTTTCTGTTTTATAAAATGCTGAAAACCGAAAATGAATTTCAAACTGTAAGGGAAAAAGTACAATTTTTTCTTCATCTTCAATTTTAGATCCATACGTCAAGGTTTCGTTGATGTGCGAAGGGAAACGAGTAAAAAAGAAGAAAACCTCAGTGAAGAAGTCTACGCTGAACCCAGTTTATAACGAGGCCCTCGTCTTCGATGTGCCAGCAGAGAATATCGAAGACGTCACTCTGGTCGTTAAAGTGATCGATTACGACAGGTAAGTAAGAATTCTGGCTGCTCAATCCCAGGAACGAAAGATTTTTCTTTTAACTCTTTTTCCCGAATGATTTTATGACACCTCATCAAATTAAACCAGGAAAATTCGTAAATTCTTAGTCTTTTTTTCCTTCTTATTTTGGTGAAAAAATGGCTTTTAGAAATCAAATCAATTGACCTAAAAATGAGTTGATGTGTGGCTTGCAACTGTGATTATTGATCGAGAAAAAAAGAAAAAATATTAATAAATAGCCATGCTCAATCACGATATTAAAAGGTTTTTAAAGGAGTTTTAATTTTAAAGTGGTATTGAGTTAAGACACTGTGTTGTCATTGTGAAGGACTGAGGTTTTATTCCCGGTGGTGGCTTAAAGCCCACGCAGATTGATGGGAGGTAGAGACGATCGGTGCACGAAACTGATTGCGTTAGTCTCGATAAAATTTTATCAATGGTATATTAGTCTCTGAATTGTGATTGAAGTGTAACTCCTGATATACCGCGGAAAACAGGCGTTGCCTGTTTTGTATATTTACGGGCTATGATTACATCCAGCGTGTCAATAGAATCGGAATAGCAGCATTTCAGTAAAATTTCTACCTCATGCGCTATTAGAGGATAATTCTATGAATGGATGGTACCTCCTTATTTCCTCCAATTTAAGAAATGTTGATACTGGGAATGCTTATCCTTTTAGTATTTTACATTTATATTGGACAGCAAAAAGGCGTTTAGCTGATTGGTCCAGGCTGGGCTTAGGATAAAAAAATGTCTCGAAATTGTTGAGCCTAAACCACCATGACCCTCTTAGTTCATAACTAGCTGTGGCGGGTTTGCTTAAAAGATATTAATTATTGCAACGCTTGGTGTCGAAAATTTTTTTTTGGAAGAATTTAAAAAAGAAAAAAAATTATAGGTTTTTTTTAAGTCCCATATTGACAACACAGAATAATATATTGAAGTTTCTAATATTATAAAGTAAATACAACAGTGCAATCAGTCATTTAAGAAAGTGAATGTTATTGATTTCGTTGAATAAAGATGAGTTATTCAACGAACTTTATAACCTGTTTTGCACAGTATAAGAAGGTAAGCCCTAGTGGCTCAGGGGATGCAGCGTTCGCCTCCCAGTGAGGTGACCCCGGGTTTGAATCCCAACGATGGCTGGTCGATACGAATTCCCCAACCGGCTCACACCGACCACAGTGCAGACGTAAAATATCCTTAGTGGTAGACGCAACATGGGTTAAAGTCCCCTTGTTGTCAGGCTAAACATGTGAAGTTTTCATGGTTTTCCTCTCCACGTAACGTATATGTGTGTTAGTTCCATCCAAAAGTTCTAAGGAAGGCCAATTTATTACAATACTTAATCCAGGAGTTCCCTTGTATTCTGAATTGGGTTCAAAATTGCAAGGATACGGAGGTGAACATTGGTAGTTACAAACTCAATATTGGGTCGGCTATCCCTACAACGGTTATAATTATTTGTGCTCAAAGTTAAGCTAACCAGTATAGATTCATCACATACTTTTGACCTTCATATAAACTCGGGGTCATTGCCCGAGCACATTATTTCGAAATCAATACATTCTCAAAGGGAAGATTAATGTGCATTATACATCCAAACATTTAGAATCTACGATCGATCTTAAGATGGAAATTAGTCGCGATTTTGTCTTAAGATTGAAATTTTGTCTAATTAGATAAATACTTAAAGATACTTTATTGTTAAATAATAATGATCTATTTAAAGTATTTGTGTTCTCGTGTTGTGGAAATATGTCGTAACTCATTCACTAACTTATTACTTTACAAAGCAGCGATCTCAAAACCCTATTTTAATTTATTAAATTAATCCTCAAGCAACACTGCATAATTAATCGTTGTCAGAAACTAAGCTAAGAGGAAATTTTTTAACGTAAACACCCTAGAAGAATTATTAAAAGAATAAACATTCAGAATTGTTAATTTTTACATTTTTATTTCATTTATTGAGAACAATTTAACCAATTTCATTCAAATTTTGTATTTTAGAACACGAAATCGCACAGATTAAAAAATTTTAAAAATATTTCCAAACTTCTTGTTTATACATTATTAAGTTTACACATTTTGATGGCTGTACATTATAATATTTTCACAAAAGATGGCTCTACGAACTGGAAAAAAATGTAACAAAAATGTTTTCTGAAGAAAACCATTTGCAACATCAACAACTACAACGTACGGAGAAATGAAAAGAATCTTAACACACAACTATTCAAATATTTCAGTAGGAATGATCTAAAGTGCAACAAAAAATAGTGTTTTATATCTTTTCCAGTTAGCAGCTTCATTTGGAAAATTTTGTAACTAATTGTGAAGTTTTAAATGCAAATAAACAACTCTTTTCCATAACAGAACGCTGCAAACCGTAAATTTCTGTTTCCTTTCGTTTTTCTCTCACAGATTTGTTTTAATTGTTTGGTTATGTTTGAGATATTAATTTACTAAACATAAATGCACCATCATTAATACTTACAATGCCTTCAGATAAATTTTGAATTTTGCAGAGTGGGAGCCAACGAAATGATGGGGTGTTTCGCCATCGGAAGCAGCTGCATCGGTCTAGGTCGAGACCACTGGATAGAGATGCTAGACAACCCTCGCAAGCCTGTAGCTCAGTGGTACACTTTACAAGAATCTTTGTCCGGTCTTACTGTTGAGAAACTACCTGTAAAATCATCTCCCATCAAATGCATTAGTATGAGATGACTGTAACTGTGCTTGCCATCTAAAATTGTAATGGCTCCCTTTACTGGACGAAATGGAAGCTGGGACAACCTCTGAAAAGGTTTACTGTCCGTTTTACCATGAGTGGGTCTCCCGAAACCTGCTTGCTGATTAAGCTTGTTAAAATGATTCTCTCATCCCATATGAAGCTGTTCTGTTTTTCATCCCTCGTGTGTTTGTTATCGTGCATCATCATGGATGAAATGGAACTGGAGTATCACCTGAGACACATGTAGATTAATGTATGACAAAACATATTTGATTGTTTCATGCTAGATATTTACTTGAAGTTACATCTTTGTTTCGCTCAGCTCATTTGTGTGTAAAAAGATAACCATTATTTTAATAATTTTAAGCAATCAGTTGACTCGATTCCATTACAGGGTAAGTAACTAAGAATCATTTTTTCTAAAATTGAAGACAGCTTGCAGTTTAATTAAGGTGAACTAACCTTCTGAACAGCATTATTATAATTTTTTACCATGCAACACACTTAACGATGGTGTGACTAATAATGCGGATTTCAAAGTGAACGCTTTGTATTATGCAAAGACAGAACTTCAGCAAAACTCTAACTTGCCTTAATGTGCAGTTAATAAATCTATAGCCCACGATATTCTTGAGTTGAAATATAAACAAAATATTTTTCCGCAGAATGCTAATACAACACTGTTGAAGGAAAAGGATCTGCTACACTAGCATTCTAATTCCCTTTCACTTATATAACGTATCGATATCGATAGCAGCTAGCAATGCTACTCAATTTCAGATTGTGCACACAGTAGTCAGTGACACTGCGTTTCTCTGCTTACATATCTGACTTGAAATGTAATATAAGTTGCATCGTGTCGCGATTGCATTTTTTTTCTGGTTGAACTGCATCTGCGTCAAAACATAGAGAAAACTGACAAATAGCATTTAATTTGCTGTGTACTCAGTAGTTACGCGACACCTCATTTTATGTGCTGCCATCTATGCGGCATGAAATGTAATATAAGCTGTATCGTGTCGAGATTATATTTTTTTCTCGGGTTGAACTGCATCTGTGTCAAAAGATAGAGAAAACTAACAACTAGCGTTTAATTTGCTGCGTACTCAGTAATTACGAGACACCTCATTTTATGTGCTGCCATCTATGCGGCGTGAAATGTAATATAAGCTGTATCGTGTCGAGATATTTTTTTTTCCGGGTTGAACTGCATCTGTGTCAAAAGATAGAGAAAACTTGTTAGCGTTTAATTTGCTGTATCGCTGCTAATCAGGGGCCAATTAAACTGTTTTATGTATCAATTTTTGGCAGCATGATCCGCCATTACTTACCCTGTCTGGATGTTGTGATATTGTATTTGATTGTTACGTGCTTTTTCATGTTTCAAAACTTTACGTTTTCACTGTGTATATACTTGTGCTAAATTTTAAACCATATCAGTTGTTTCATTTAATGTTTCCTCACATTTGTTAAAGGAGTCGTACTTTTCAGGACAATACCCTAATTAACTAATAACAAAAAATATTTCATCATCTGTATCTGTTAACAATAATACATTCGTGATAACTTTTAAAATTTGTAAAGTTATATTGAAAAAAATCTATTTTTCATGAGTTTTTAAAAATAAATTTAAATGTAAAGCAGAAGAATAAAACTAATTACTCCCATTTTAATTTTTACGGGGATATGTCATGAAAAGTTCGGACGCTTGTTTGCTATCTGAGATGGACAATTATAAATTACCTAAAAAAAAAAAGAAAGAAATTTATGATAGCTATGATATAATGATCATAGCTATCTTAATTATATGTATAATTATTATTAAATTCTTTGTTTTCTCTTTAATCGTAAAATTATACTTCAATAGCAATTTCTATATCTTAAATAGTTATTATATCCATATATTCATTGATATATTTTAGAAAGATTTTTATTTTTAAACATTATCTTCCTTAAAAATGTCAAACTTTAAACAGATATGGATTTATTTAAGATAACTTTTGTTTTGTTTTCTTTACCCTTTTAGACCTGAAATTGTTTCTTACAATTTGCTGAAATTTTCTGCGAATGCGAAAGGTTTCTGCTCGTTTATGGCTTTAATTTTCCGTCTTCCTCACCATTTTATTCTTAGCATTTTATCTAGTGGATGAAACACACTTTTGTCCAGTAATAGAACAATTCTTTTAAAATATTTGAATCTAAAATCATGCAACTATATTTAACTATAATTAGGATCTAGAAGAAACGAAGGAACTTAATTTAACGTTTGACTTAATTCGAATGTAAATTACTGCCTCTTTATGTATGGGTTTAATGTCGAATCAGTACAATCATAAAAATGGTGAAGTTAATATCTGCGGCTTATGGAATTAATGGTTAAGCCAATATTTAAGCTATATTCTTTATAAGTTTTAGCTATTTTTTTTATTTCAAAAATTTACGAAAAGAATTATTATACTAGTTTAATTTAAATCGATACAATGTTTTGTGGTCTTTTTGCTTTTATTTTTTATAAGGGTCGCACATATTTTTAAACTAATTAAAAGGATTAATTTTATATCAGTTTTAAGTTCGATAATTTATAAAATTAATGCTTAACTAAATTACAAAATAAGACAACTTCAGAGAATTTCTTTTTTACTAGGTTATTTATGAATGATTATCTGAGAAATTATTTTATGTAAGTTAAGTTTGGTCTGGAAGGGTCAACGTCAATTACATTTTGTACTCCACTCTTAATAATTCCTCAAATTCATATTAGAATACATTATGTTAAAAAATATTCATACAGTTTTTCCCCTTTTTACATTTTCTGAATAACATTTTAATAAATAGTAAATATTATGTATGACATAAATAAAAAATGGAAAATAATTAAAATTTTGACATTAGATACTGACTGCTTGAATATCATCGTATGTGTGAACCAATTCCTATAATAAAAATACATCATTTCTCACTGTAAAAATATACACTTAATCATCCCTCTACAATCTTGTAACATCAAGTAATACAGAATACTACAGGAAAATATTCCATTATTTTTTCCGTTATGTTATTTAATTACTGTCATTTAAAATTATTTATAACTGCTGACTTTTAAAATTTTTGAGGAAATTTTTTTCTATTGATAAAAAATAACTACTAAATTTCTTCTAGCTCGCGAATACCTAAGAATAAATAACCAGGTTCCTTTTATATGTATTATTAGAATTGTTTGCATTATCTGGTGGCTATAATTAATTAAGTCATATTTATTAAATTATGGCTAAAATATTAGCATAAATTTTATTATCAATATAAAACTTCCTCCTTAAAGAAACTTAAAAGTTGGCAGCTATGCGAATTTAAGCATTTCAAGAATAGCATTTTTTTAAAAAATTTGTTTTTACATAATTTTGATAGTATCGATATCGTTAACAGTGTGAACTCTTAAAATAAGCAATATATTAAGATATTAATAAAGCTAAAAATAATTTTAGTGTCATAGAAGGAATTGCCCAATGATAGATTTGGATACTACGGACGAAGTAGTAATATTAATCGGATAACTTGAATAAATAGAATAAGGAACCAGTACCAGCACTAACAGATATTATTCATTAAAAATAAAATATACTTAACAAAAAATACAGCAACAAAATTTACTCATATTCGAAGTAACTATTGGAAATTCTTTATTATTTTTCGGTTCATTAACTGACTTTTTTGTTTCGCTTTCAAGATCTAATTATATAATAATGCTGAATGGAAATATGAAGTATGTTATTATAAATAATAAAATTCATGAACATCAAAATTTCAGAAAGATGTAACTGGCCTCTGACGACAAGACAAGGTTATAGTTACTAATATTGGTAAATCTTTATACATCATAAAAAGATAATTCTTGTATTACTGTATCGAGCATACTCATCTAATAGGAAAGTCTCATGATGTGATTGTTAATAAACAAAAAAACATCAGATATCTTTGGCTGTCATCAGCATTAAATTTAAACATGTTTTAATGATATTTACATGCAAATTACTTATTTCTTATTTAACGGTATTTGCTAGCAGTATATTTTATCATCCCATCTAAATATATTTCATATTTAGTGATATGATTTTCATTTTGATTATTATTCACAATTTATGGCTAGAAATGTTGTTGCTTTATTATAATTATTAAATAATATAATCTTATATTGCAACATTTTGTAATGAAGGCTATTTATTTGCTGTTTTACAATTATTATACTGTAAAATAAATTATATTTACTTTTATATTAAATTTTATGCAAAACTGTGTTCAGCCAAACGCATACAAATTAAAGTAATGAATGCCAAATAATTATTACAAATTCTTAGGGTATAGAAAGAATTAACTTCTCGCACAATAGTTAAATAATATATAAGGCGAAAAGCATTTAAAAAGTTTGTATTATAATGTAAATTTAAATTTGATTTTCATAAAACATGTTCGTGGAAGAATTCGCAATGGTAATCGAGCAAAATCATTAGGTTGAAATTTTATCCTAATTGCATCAGGAACTGAATCTGTGTTGAGAAAATGATTGAATGTTTTAATTGAATTATTTTTTATTTTGATGTCTTAATAGTCAAGAAACAGAAATGATTGCGATGCCATCGGGGGTGGAGATTATTGAATGAGGCAGGTTAGAAGCGAAATTTTGGGCAAAATCAGGGAATTTTTTTATGGGCCAATGTCCAGTTATTGTATTGTTAACAGTTGCAACTTTTTAAAAACATGATACCACTTTTTCAAAAATTTTAAACTATTCAAAAAACTGTCAATATTAGTAACGTAAGGCATTTCTTTTTAAGAATTTCTCAAACTATGGTAAACATTACAGGGTTTACTTCCAAAAGGAAGAAAAAGTTTAAGAAGCTGGCATGAAATAAAATAATTTTCAAAATATTATAAAATATTCATATGAATTCAACAAATCCATATTTATTAAAATAATAAAATGCTCATGAGGATGCATTATCGGCGAAAAAGAAAAAGATGATTTAGTGGCGACTGACAGAAAATTTTTTAATAGTCATTTGTTGCATTTAGTCGTCCTGTAGCCAGCGGTAACCGTTAATTTTGCCCAAAAGAGCGAAGCCTCTCATTAGTAATAGAAAAGTTTGCTATTTAAAGTTACCCCATCAAAATTATTTATTATAAATTAATTTCTTATTAAAGTATTCATTCAACAGTAATTAAATTTTATCCATTACTGAATCCGAGAGTACCTTCCATAATTAATAAGTCCTTTTTATTAATATCCTTAACGCTAAGAAAGAGACCTAACGGGGATCTTTAATTCCTTATTTACTTGAGAGAATCAAATATACTATGTACCAGTAAAAGCTTATAATGAGAGCGACTACGTTATAGGGATATATTTGTACTATGTGTTATCGCACAAAACTCTCGATGTTTTTCTAAAAAAAAAAAAACCTGCACTTCTCCTTTATTGTAGGTTGTTGGCAATATTGTTTCACATTTCCCCGCGTTCAAGTACGCATGTTCTGAAGAAACTGAATCTGCAGTTTTTCAGAATTTGGTCGCATGCAGTTTATTTCGAATTCAGAGAACATATATGCGTGAATTAGGAGGGGGATGTGAAATGGTATTGCTAAATCTCTCTATTGTGTCGGTGTTCTCCGCATGTGACATGTATAGGTTATTTCAGACAAGTTGGCACTGCCGTGCCAATTTAATTATTTTTTAACTTTTCTAGAAAGAACAGTGCCTGAGAAAATATTGAGTGTAATGAACTTGATTATCGTCGAATATGAACTAAAATTCTACAAGTAATATTTTCATTATATACATTCCTTCGACATGCATTCGGCTATTTAGCTAAATTTTTCGGAAAAATTGTCTTTGCTAAACGTCATTAAGAAAATAAGAACCACTTTATTATTCAACTTAGCTAAATAGCAATAATTGGTTTTATCAAAATAATGTCTTCTTTCTACCCAATATAAATAAATAAAGAAATAAAAAAATGATCTTCCTGATTGTTCGCGAAAACTATAGATTACATAACCTTTTGACGCACCTGTCTCTCTGACGCTCTAATTACAAGTATAATTATATTTTGGCATTTTTTAAATACAAAATATTGTCAAATTAATCACTAAAAAAATCTATTAGATTATCGGAATTATATTTGTACTAACATATAAAATCCTAAAAAAAGAAGTTAGAAATTTTTTTCAATCCATAGTTAAAAAATTATCAATAATTAATTTTGTAAATTAAAGAAATTGCAATGATGAATAACTGTTTCACTTATATATAAATAACTTCAAATTTAAAAAAAATATTGTTTGGTAGTATAATTTAAAAAAATTATTGTTTCTGTTGACGTGTTTAGAAAATTTTACCTTTTACTTAGAAAAAAACACTAATGTTTCATGCTGTGATTCAAAACCATAAATTATCAAAATGCTATAGCTGATAGACCTAAGTTAATGCAAAAAAAGAAAAGAATATGGAAAATAAGTTAATTAAAAATCCTGCGTCAAAGGGAAGAATAAAAATTTTAGGAGACTTCAATTACGCTTTTACCTTGAGCACTAAACCAACTGAAAAAAATAGTGTGCTGTTATTTCTATCTAAGTATTCGTTTATAAATTTTTGAATTATAGTCATATTAAATGGTATTATCCTATTATTTCCCAGAACTGTTACTTACAAATTAAAATAAATTCAAAAAATTACATAAAACCAGAAAAATTCCAAAACCAAAAAGTTTGAGTTACACTTTTCCTGTGTAAAGACTTGTTTCATAAAAAATAAATGGTAGTCTTATTTTTATTTGAGTATTTTTGTTACATTTTAGAACATTAGATATAGGTGTTAATAGAATTGCTAGGACTAGAGAGCCTCACAGATAGATTAACTAGATGACGTCTAATATAGTTTTTGTGTTAACTGCTTCAATAATTTTGCATCATAAAGTAGCCAGAAGCAAACTTTGTTTAGGTGAGCTGGATAAACTGTTGTAAATATTACGTTCGTAAAATAAATTCTGTAAAAACCATTTCGATATTTGATGAAGCTCAATTTTATTCTTATTGAAATATTTCGAGCGTCATTGAAGAGTTTAATCACTTTTGGGATATTTGGATATACAGTGCCAGTTATTTTTGCTAGAATCGATTACGGTTTTGAAGTTCTGCGAGATTATATTCATTTTGTAACATTTATATTCGAGTATACATATATATATCTATATTATATACATACATATTGCTATGCTATTTGTTTCTGATAAGAGCATGATGATATGTTTGGTGTGATCAGATAACATATTTCTTTTACGAAAAGCGAATATGTATATGAAAAAAAATAGATATTCTTATGCTAAATGTAGTCTGTTTTTTCCTTACATATAAATGCATTTAATTGTTTTGCACTTTCTTAGAAATAAACTGATATAGTTGGACATATTAGGTAAGATGCTTACAAGATTTAGCTGATGTTTATGTGTCATTTATGTAAACCTTATCAGACAAGAACAAACATGTCATTCCTTCATTGTGAGATTCCTAGTGTAGATTATCAGTGTGTGTCCATTTATGTTTACAAAAATCTTTCTTGGTGTCTTTCTAAGCCAAAAAGATTTAAATTCCTAAATTTTCTTATTATTTTTATAATGCTGCCGTTTACACTACACACTAATGCCTGTTGTATTCAAACGTTTCTTGTTAAATAAAGGCTATCAATTAAATGCCATATCAGTATTTTGTTTCGTTTAATTTCTCTGATAATAATTAAGTATTTTAATTTAAGTCAGCAAGAATAATTATGCAATATTTGAACAATTATATCCTGAACGATAATTTACGCTGCACTTTTGTCCATCTGTCTTATTTGTCTGATAATAGAAGAGAAAGTTTGAAATTTTTTTTAAATACATGTGTCTAAGCAGGGACCGATCAAGATTAATTCATACCCAAGGCCAACCAAATTATCTGGCCCCTTACGCAATATTTAGGAATTAAATTGCTGAAGAGTAGTCCTACCAATAAAAAAGAATATACTAAACTTCATGATTCAAGAGAAACATTCAAAGAAATTTTGAAAGCAGACAATTGAAGATTATTTTTCTAGGATAAAGTTTACGCATCTATCAAACGCATTAATCTATTACGCATCAAAGCAAAATATAAAACAATATTATGTCAAAGTAGAAATAATTTGGTGACCACAAACAATTGAAATCAGTGTTTTTGCTAAAAGTAACTGATTAGCTGAATTACTTTTTATTGTAAGCCGTAATTAATTTTTATTTAGTACTTATAACAAAACAGAGCTAGCCCACCTTTCATTAGATTTAACTATAAGTTTAACATGTATGCTAAGCATATATGGCAGTACTTTTACTTTCGTTACTTGTACCGCCGGCGCCGGAACAAGTAAAAAGTACGTTCTTTTACTTGTACTTCGTTACTTTTTAAATTTAGTACTTTTACTTGTACTTTCGTTACTTTTTTAGGGAAAAAGTACAAGTATTTGTAACGGAAATATCGAATGAAATCGTTACTTTTTTCTAAAACTCGGTAAGCTTTCTAAAAAAAAAAAAAAAATTAAATTAAAAAAAAAAATGCTTATGTTTTTTTAGTTTATAAAATTAATGTGCAATATATATGCATTCACAGCTAACTTCGTGTTTAAATACCTTCTGTTTCAACTTATACTGCACATTCAATTATTTTTTACTAGCTCAAAGATCACAAAGCTATCTGAAACCCCGTGTTTGCTTTGTTTATGTTTGTGCTTTTAAAACGCGTTTCTAAAGAGTAAAACAATTTTAAATCAATGGTAATTTAAATAAATAAAAATAATAAACTAAAAATTAAAATCAATAGATAAAATTTCTTTTTCGTGCAAATCCATAAAAAGTTTGATATTAAAATTATATTTGATTTTAAAATTATATTATACGATTATATTATAAAATTATATTATAATATTCTTCCGAATTTAAAAATAAATTAATATCCATAACTTTCAAAATTAAAAATAATTAAATAAATAACAACAATTTTGCAAAAACATTAAAGAACATAAGAATATTATTCAATAAAATTTTAGGTTACTTTGAATTTTCGATTTCCTAGAAATGTACTTTTAAATCGTTACTTTTTTTGCTTAGTACTTGTACTTTTACTTGTACTTTTTACTCGTTACTTTTTAAAATATGAACTTTTTACTTTTTACTTGTACTTTTTTTAAAAATACTTGTACTTTTACTCGTTACTTTTTAAAAGTAACGTTGCCATATATGATGCCAAGATATTAAGGTTATTAATAGTAATTTTTATTAAAAAATACATATCAACACAGAAAAGATATCCAAAAAGAACTAAAATTATCTCTACTAATGGAAAATTAAAAACACGTTTAAATAATAATTTATTTATATATAACACATTCCAAAAAATTAACATTCGTATTCATAGAAAAAGTTATATTCAAAATATTGCTACATTTAAAACTCACAATGAATTCAATTAAAAGTCTTATACAAAAAGTTTAGTCAAATGAGAGCAGCTTCATCAGAAACAGATGGTTCTAATTTATCAACAGAAAAATATTTTGATAAAGAATTTCTCATTTTTTTTCTCTTCTTTTTGTTGTTGTCTTCATCATTTAAAGCTTTTTCTTTAATTTTGCTCAACCAGATTGATAATTAGGTTTCATCAATACAAAACTATCAGGAAAATCAAAATTTTAATATTGTAGAAGTATGTAAATCTGTTTAAAACATTCGTTAAAGTCGTTTGCTTAAAAATTGCCCCAATTAAAATTCAGCTGAACTTTCGAATTTGATTAATACAATGTTTCCTTGAATTTGGTTGTATCACGATATAAAAAAAATTGAAATAAAATTAATGCATTTTTTGAGAAAAACTGTTTTTTTTTCTTTCACTATTTAAAAGAAACAGTAGAATTAAGGACTTTTTAATAATTTTTGATTTGATTTGTTCATTTACGTCGCACTAGAGCTGCACAATGGGCTATTGGCGACGGTCTGGGAAACATCCCTGAGGATGATCCGAAGACATGCCATCACAATTTTGATCCTCTGCAGAGGGGATGGCACCCCCGCTTCGGTAGCCCGACGACCTGCACGCGAAGTCGAGCACTTTACGGTAGAACAGTTTAACGAGGACCAATACCGCACACCCTCGGTCCCTACGCAAACTGATCCAAGTGGTCACCCACCCGCACACTGACCGCAGCCAGTGATGCTTGACTTCGGTGATCTGCTGGGAACCGTGTCTTAACGATCAGTCCACTGCGGGACTAATAATTTTTGAGGCCCCTTAGAAATTGAGTTCTCTAGGCCCATGCCTATTTGGCCTAGGTGATAATCAGGACCTGTGTCTAAGCTGACGTCTCTTCACTTACCTGTCCAACGGAAATCCATCAATGATCTGTCAGTTACAGATGTAACCAGGGACTAATATTTTATCTATGGATGTAACCAATAGGAATACTTTTCTACTGGGACTGAAATACGAATCGTCCAACAGGAATATTGCAAACGAAAATTTTTTGAATGATAGTGGAACACTAATCTAGTTCAGTCTCTTACTTGCACATCTCTAAGTATGACTATTAAATAAAATAAAGGAATTA
This sequence comes from Parasteatoda tepidariorum, assembly GCF_043381705.1. NCBI lineage: Eukaryota > Metazoa > Arthropoda > Arachnida > Araneae > Theridiidae > Parasteatoda > Parasteatoda tepidariorum. The sequence goes on from NC_092213.1 coordinate 62,278,613, forward strand.
ATTTTCATAATAAAATTGCCAACTTTAAAATGTATTCTTAAACAGGATGTGAACTTAAGTATAAGGCCAATGGATGTAGATTGGGATTTTTGTTTCTTTTACTAATAAAACAATAATCATTAGTGATTGTTACTCCTTTCTTTAAAAATAAACGTGTGATCAAAATTATAATTAAAATCAAAAAATTGAAACTTATTAAATTCCCAGCTATAACCAAAACACTTAAGCGTGTTAGTGAAAAAATTTAATTTTGTAAAATTGTCCGATTTGTTGCTTCTTAATGTATATTTTAGATTATGATGACTTCTAAAAGTCACCGAGGTCAAAATTTGTATTCTATCTAGACACTAACTATTCTACTTTTACTACTTTATTTAAGCCACACTAAAGCTGCACAATGTGCTATGTGTAACGGTCTTTGAAACATCACAATTTCGATCCTCTGCGCAAGGGATGGTTCCCTTTCTCTGGCATTCCGACGACCTGCGCACGTAGTCAAAGCATCGTACTGTAGAATGGTTAAATATAACTGTGAATCACCAACATTGATAAATTTAAATTTATTGTAAAACTACTTTAGTTTCAGAAATGCCTCCAGTTCGAAAGTCACTGCAAAATTGAGTATTACTGCGACGAATTCGCACGTACGATCAGCCGTGACTGCGATGTGCGCATATGCGCTAGCAGCTCACCTGAAGGGCCACTCTCACTGGATAGTGATTTTTTGGCAACGAGAACGTGATTAGTGAATTTTTCACGGGTCAATAACTTTTTTCTTGGAGAAATCACATTGAGAAAGAATGACCCATTACAAACATGTAGTTCTTCAACATTCACACGTGTAAGGGATCATTCTTACTATCAATGATTTTTTTTCGAGTATCTATTGAAGAGAATAATCATTATAATTATCAGAAACAACCTGTTATAAATTATAAAAGACTCTTATAAATGGTAAATTTACACTTAAATTTAAATCCAAATGATAATAACAAAACTTTCTAGAATATTAAATATGTTCACACATCCCCTCGTAAGCATAGCATAAATGGACGAATGCACCGGCATTTTTCTAAATTATTTCCAATTTTAAGAAGCTTGCTATTGCTTACATGCAGCAAACCATCCACTGAAACCTTTTATTCATCTGAGTAACAAATAATGATCTTGGCATTCTGAATTTATGTTTGTTGCAAGAAAGAACTCCAAATTAAGGTAAACCTAGGAGTTAGTTTCTGTTGCCACCGCAAATAAGGTATTTAATTTCCTCTTATTGGATTCTATTAACTACGTCATTCACAATTTTGATTATTTTATTTTAAACTAAAGGAAATGGCAACAGCCCTTCATCATTCGTTTTCGAATATAGACAACAAACGTGCTAACGTGAAAATTTAATGTTCTTCAATTTTTTTGTTGTAAAGTATTGGACTTATTTAGTATTTATAAAAAAATTACGTAACGAGTGAAAAAAGGTAATCAGTCCGGCATTTCATATATATTACATGGTAAACGTAAAACGTTCCAAATGAAATTTCTTCTTTGAATAAATTCAAGCAATGGTCATGTCCGGAGATTAGAATTTTTACTATTATATTAGTAAATGTAATATTTTTTAATGATTTAGATTATTAATGCTTACCTTCAATTTACATATGAGTAATGTTTAACTCAAAAGAATGCTACACATTATATTTGCATATTAGTGTGAAGAAAATATTTCCTCAAGGGGTTTACTTATTTAAAGTAAATACGGGACTCCACGCTCCCGAGGTGCCCTAGTGATGTGTAGTAGAAAAGGTAAACTTAAGTAATAAAAGTAAATTTTTTCAGTGAGAAAATAAGTTAATCTGATTTTAACTTCAAATTGTTGGAACCTCTTATTATTAATTTTTTTAAAAAAAATTGACGTATTTATTTTAAAAGCTCATTTAGAAATCATCTATATTTTATAGTATATATATTTCATACTAATCCAATATGTAAAGAAAATTATAAGTAAAAGTGTTTCTAGTAATTTAGTAAATTTTCCTCAAGTGCTTTACTTCTTTTGAAGTGAACACTGGAATTTTTAACTTTAAATTTTTTTTCTTAGATTATGAGAAAGTAATTTTGGTGTTTTAAGTTTGAGATTAAACACTAATTTTAAGTTTCATCTGTAGAATAATTTCCACATTGTTCTGTTGATCATATTTTTTATTGTCCTCTGATCTGATTTCATGGTCTATAGAAAAAAGGTTCCAAGAGATAGTAGGGGAGATTAGGGTGACTTGATCCCCTTGACATTTTTTTTGCAATTTTTATTTTGAAAAACCAAGTTTTAGTCAAACGTGTTCAGCCTCAACAATTTGCTACTCTGTGATATTTTATTTTACTTTTATAAAATCATTTTTAAATTAATAATTTATTTTAGAAAAAACATTGAAAAAAAAGGATAACAGGGTGACTTGATCCCTGAAATATTGGTGCATTTAAATGTCAGAAATTGTTTTATATCAAATTTATTGTCACATGATTTGTAAATGAGAATAAAAGTCGGAAAAACTCCTGAAGAAAAATCTACATTTAATGAAAATTATTGCTTTCTATATGGATGATAAGCAATTATTCTAATTAAGAAATTTATTCTAATTAAGAAATAATTAAGTAATATTATCAAAGAAAGAAAAGTCAAACATAAATGCTAAAACTGTAGCAGTTTGAAGAGTTCCACCAAGCATAGTTGGTTTTGGTAATTTTTTCACAATATTTTCATCATCCACAACACTAATGTCAATCTTTTCAGGATAAATAAATTTGTTTGAAGTAAGTCCTCGTCTTCTTAGGAAGTTAACCTCAGATTCAGATGGTGAAATTTTCTTTTCAATTTTTCCTATAAAATGAGATTTTCTTCTTTCCTTGAAATTGAACAATAACAAAATCATTTGCATCAAATGAAACAATTAGTGGATCTTCATTGGTTCCATCAGGCCATCCACTAAATGATTCCGATTCTGTCGAATCATGAATACTGTAACTCTCATAACTTTCTGAAGATTCAGAGTTTTCTTTTTTAGTAGTCTTACTTGATTTAAAAATTTTTTTTCTTGATTTTGATTTTTTATTCTGCTGACGACCTTGTATTTCTTCTTCAATCTGTCTTTTAATTGGTGTACTTGTCAAAATTTTTGAATAGCCTTTTTTTCTTCCTTGCGATTGTCTCATACTATGAACCGAAACTTTAGGAAATAGTTGTATATGGGCAATTATCTGGGAAGATGTGATTTTGCACTTCTAATTTTTCAACTTGGCACAAAGGGTGCAGTTTGGCATTTTTTAACAAGACAATATATGTATTTTTCTAAAAATACTAAAATCTATGAAACATCTTCATTTATTTTGGCAAATATGAGGTTTAAATATGTAAATTTGTCGGAAAGTGTCATTACCATCCTATGTTGAAAATGATGTAAAAATTCCATAAATACAGTTTTTGTAAATTTGTTGAAGTTTTATAATCGAACATTAGCAATAATCTGAGGAAAAACACCAAAATAGATCATTCTAGATTCTATTTTTTTTAAATAAAATTTTAAAAGGTTAGCATATTCTAATTTTTTTGTATTATAGAGTGCTTACTGTTTATTTTTGACAAGTTAAGTTTTTTAGCCAAATTATATTTTCAACTTAAATTACCATTAAATCTAAGTACCTTAAAAACATATATTTAAATATTCAAACAGAAATAATTTAAGGACAAGCAATTCTTTGGCAAGGATGGTAATGACTGAGGAAGGTGGAGGAAAGTGGTGGTAAAATCAATGTTTTTTTGGAAAAAGCCTTATAACAGTAAGTTTTAAGCTCTAGATATCAGGTTTTTAGTAGATATTATATACATTAGACTTATATAGGTTAGAAATATTGTGTTTATATAAAGTTGTGCAAGAAAATTTCTTGTAGATTCATTTTAAAATAAGCATGTTTTGATACCACCACTTTCCCCCATGGTGGGGTAAAGTGGTGGTATAATATGTTTTTATTTAATATTTTTTCAAAATTTAACTGAAATAAAGGAAACATTATGAGATTTGCATTCAAGTCTATTTTCAAAGTATCAAATTTACATAAAATTTCTTACATAGTTTTTATTATAATTACTGATTTAAAAAATAATGTCCACGACTGTCAAAACTTGGTTCATCTAAAAGGCGAATAATGCTGCTAACTTCCACATTATCTTCATCATCTAATTCTGGGAAAATATAATAATTTCCCAATTTAGACTTAGTAAGATATTTAACATGATATAGATCACCATTTTTCTCAACAACTTGCCCGATAAATGAACACATCATATTTCTTTTGGAATTGTATTTTACCTCAAGCCATGAACCTTGATTGATTTTTCTGGTATCGAGAGGGGTAGTAGGACTGGGGACTTTTTTTATTTTTATATCAGACCTTTTTTGGTCTTTTAGTTTAGGAATCTGGCCTAAATTGCATTTTTTCTTTCTGTCTTCTCCCATTGCTAATCTTTTTAAAACATTCTCTTGAGTTAAAATTTCCCCAGAAAGTTTTTGACGAAATCGATAAAAAAACTTCATCCACGTTTCAAACAAAAAGTCCTGCATCCAACCAGACTCTGTGCACCCGTAAAGAGTTCCTTGTGGCCCTTCAGTCATCCAGGATTGATATAAGTTCTGTCCTTTGTAGACAACAAAAGGAGGTAAATATTCACCAGCAGCAGATATGCAAAATAATACTGTATACATGGCCTTACCACAGTCGGCAGACTTTAAGTAAGCTGTTAGACTTTCATTCTGGACAAAAATCTTGCTTGATCTGGGATCAGTAGACAACTCTGTTTCATCCAAATTGAAAATCCTTCCTGGCTCCTTAAGCAAACCATTGCTAAGCAGTACATTTTCATATACGTTAAAGAAAGCATTTGCTGTTTCTTCGCACATATCTTTAGCTCTGAAGTTCTGGCTTTCTTTTCCCAATTTCTCCTGTCCATCTCTTTTCAAATCCTCTCACCCATTCGATTCCTGGCTTTCCATTAGGAAAGAGATTGCTGAGCTCCTTATTGCTCAGCAAGTATGTTTCAACAACATTAAGAATATCTTTTCTGTCGAATGTAAATCCACATTTTGACAGAAATTTCACAGCTTCAACAATGCATTTCTCTTCTTCCTGATTAAGAAAAGGCGATCGGCCAGGTCCTTGATGTGATGGACTTTTAACAATCCACCTCTTTAGATCAGGAATACCATTTTTATTGGATGCAGAATAAATCGATGCTCCATTTTTAACTTCTGCTATAGCCATCTGAAGATCATTTTGTGTATACTTTGGACCACTAGTCTTTTTTATGTAGTTTCTAGGCATACATGTCAGTGAACAGTCACACATTAAAATTATCTAAATTGAAAAAGAAAAAAAAAGAATAAAATTTATTCTAATGATATTAAAAAATATTGTAAATCATGATTACATATGTAAGAAATAATTTTTAATTTAATTGTTTTTATCATATTAAGATTAAAATTTATAAATAAAGCCTATTTTTTTAGATTATTACTTTTATTACAGCCCATTTTTAAAAATTAATCACATCTACAGTCTAAAATTGAATCATCATACAGCATTGAGCTTAGCCTAACTATACCTCCACTTTCCCCCACCTCTGAAAAAAAATCATTAACAATTGAAGTAATAAAATAATTCTTACCTTGATGCATGAATGTGTTTTTAAGTAGTTCTTCTACTGAAATGTATCAAAATATACTAATTTTTTCAAGTGAGAAAGGATCAAGGAAAGGATTTATCAATACCATGTGTTAAGAATAAACTGCATATATATGTAAACAAGAAGATGAACAACAGTAAACTTGTTGCCAGATTTAAAAATTTTAATTGGAGTTTGTGACAAATATTTCTATTATGTATTAATTGAAAAAAAAGTAAAAATATGTACATTTATTGTGAGAAAAGTGCATTTTTTAAGATTACCACGACTTTCCCCCATCTGACGCTATACATTTTTTACAAAATGCTGTAAAAATCTTACAAAATTAACACTATTCATCCAGCCTGTTACATGTGACACTCCTGTTGTTCCTGGTGGAGCACCTTGTGTCATTCGGTCTTGCCACTTAACTCCGGGAAATATCATATATCGTGGTATGTGATTCCCAGCTGCGTTTACAGCTACACAAACTGTTACTAATTCTCCTCGTTCTCCTGAAGTAACAGTTCCAACTTGTTTTTCCCCTTTTATTATACTATTTTACTATAATATAGCTAATATTTTTGGAGGTTTGTGAACAGTTGTAAAGCCAGTTTCCTCAATATTCCACACACATTGTGGGTCCAGTTTTTCTTCGTATATTTTTTGCAAATTTGAAAAAAAATATATTAACAGTATGTTTATTGAAACTAATTGCACGATTAAGACTAGTTGCCTCAGGTGTGCAAAGTGCTAATGTTTTATTACGATCCATAAAGCCTCGATACCAGTCGTATCCAGCACACTTTTCTGGTTTCCAGGATTCTGGAATTTTCTTATCAATATTTATGGCATATTGAAATGCTAATTTTCTCAACTGCATGGGAGTAAGTCCATGGTGTAATTTACTCGATGTTTTTACATACTCACACAAAAGGTCTTCCCTATCAGAAAATATTTGGGAGTGTTTGTAGTTAGATTCGTAGGAAATGTCACATTGTTGAGCTTTTTGTTTTCTTACATAACGTTTTAGTCATCACATTTATATTATGTGCTTTTGCAGCACCTTTCAAACTGGCTCCATCTAATACAGCATTTACTACTGCCTGCAAATCTCCAGCATTGATATTTTTTCTGGGTTGAGCACCCTCTTTACGAATATAAATATGTGGCATATCTGTAGAGAGAAAATATGAACATAAAAAGAATAAAATAATATCCCAAATTAAATTCTATTACATTAAAAAACCTTTTAAATTTAACTTAATCATTGAAAAAGTATTTAAAACTGTTTATACTATTTTACATTAATCCTGGGGACACATGATCCCTAGGATCAAGTCTCCCCATACTATGGGGATCAAGTGTCCCTATATGCATATGTTTTCTAAAAATTAATTCTTAAACCAAAAGTAAACAAACTATTTTGGTTTTAAATAGCATCAACTGAGCAGTAAACTATGATAGTCTATTACATCAGTAAGATTATTATCTGAACCACAACCTAACAATCAGAATAAAAATGGCTGAATGAAATCTTGTTGCTAGATTTGTTAATAAAGAATTACTTTATGAGTGTTGATAGTTTAAAAAATTTAATTGCATATCAGTTTTGATTTGAGACCTGGGGATCAAGTCACCCTAATCTCCCCTATTAACTAGAACAACAATAAATAATTTTAGCTAGATCACTTAATAATTAAGTCCAAAATACAATTATAAACAATAGCTCAGTTTTTTTCCCACTCCTCTCTTGACGGACTAAAAAATGGAATGATTGTTAATGTACATATAAAAATTAAATAACAGTAAATCCTAAAAAAATCAAACAACCCTGATGTGAAAAGTCTGAAGCATTGACAGCTTAGCACTACAAAAGAAATACCAATAAGTCTTACTGAATTTATTTTATGAATTTTTTATGTATTTGTGCATGATTTGATGAAAACCATCGATTCTATTTTCATTTTAATAAATGTGTAATTGAATTTTCATCTGAGAGAAGGCATATTGCCTTTGCATAAAATCAACTGCGAACTAGCTAAAAAAAACATCAAAGATTTTTTTTAATTGATTGAAAAGATTCAGTCACGCATTTGTAACGCCATATGCTGGGGTAAAAGTTAAATAATTTCAGGCACACACGCGTTGCGGCCGCCTTGAATTTTCAACCAAACCTTATTCTCATTGTTAGAAACCTTTGCCTGTTTAACACTAAATGCATGTGGCAGCTTGGCTATTAAACTGACTTTAAAGACCTTCGTGATTGTAACTACCTTTAATTACAAACTCAAGTTTTTTTTCTCTATACATGGAAATAAAAGGTGTTTATCTTGTCAAAAAGACGTACTCATGTTAGCTGAGCATAAAGTTAGTTGCACTGGATTAGTAGAATCCAGATGTTGGGGATCTGAAGACACCGAGCTAAGGAATGAAAATATCCAGCCTTGTATTGCTGTTAAAAAATTAAGGTAGATGAGATCCAAATTCATAGTCTTAGCAAAGGTAACTTTATTTCCAGACAAGAATTTTGTCATGGTTATACTTTTTATGCTTTCGACCTGTCACCAGACTTATGTGACGGGGATCATTTTAATTTAATAAAACACAGTAATTTACGAGTAGAGATGAAATTTGAGAAACCATTAGAAAAAACAGTGTGTATCATTGTGTTTGCCGAATTTAAAAACGTCATAGAAATTAATAAATCAAGAGACATTATATACGATTTTGGAAATTAAGCAATGGATGGACAAAAGATTTATAAAATTTTATCAGAAGATCCTACAACAGTATTTAGATTTAGAGGTGTTTATTCGAGAGACATGATACCCTCATTGCAAGAAAATGAAGCACTTATCGTCAACACTGATGAATCAACTCGACCCGGATCGCATTGGTTAGCTCTATATATGTCTGAAGGAAAAACATTGGAATTTTTCGACTCTTATGGAGCCTCTTGTTTCACCCTCCTCTTATTTGCATCTCTAACTATTTTGGAAGGATTATGGAGTCGAATTGCAGTTCTATCATCTAAACTATTGACCAGACTAATTATTGAATCAAAATTCAGTGTTATGCTGTTTTTGAAATTCAAACTGAATCTTCTTACTTTCCAAACACTTTTGCCACTGTCCGTCACATAGGCATAATTTTTTGGCCCACCTGAAATAATTAAAACAATAAAAAATACTGCAGCCTAGGAAAATCAAGCATATTAAACAAATGGAGCAGATATCATATCTAACGTGTGTCTTACCAGAAACAAACTTCATTATTGTATCTCCTCCAAGCTCGTCACTGAACACCCCAAGGTAGTTTCCCAATGGTGGTGACCATTCGATGAATAGATTATTGAGTCTGTATCAAAATACAGAACCTGTTCACCGATCTTGTCTAACTCATTTTAGAGTTTTAATCTAGCGTGACATGTAGTGAAGGATTAATTGATGAATAATTTCAGTTTCCTAAAAAATTAATCAATTGATTTACTTTTCACTTACCACTTTGGTGTTGTCAACAAGCAAGTTGTTGAAATCCTCTAAACAGTCGACGAAGGTTAGCATCATCTTTATAAGACTCATGCCCGATCTACCCCAGAAGCTATTAAGGGTTAACTTTGACAGTGCTCTTTGACCTGGATTGTAGTTTATTTTCTCCTTGTCCAACACAATTCCTTCCTTTTGGAAATAATTCCTCACGTATTCATCCTTCTGCTCGTCCGTAACACATCCTTCTGGCCATCCACTAGCTTCCTGTTTTAGTTTAAGAAATAAGTCAATGTATGACAGAAATAGCTCTGATGAGGACTCTTCAAAAATCGGGAAGAAAAAATGAACTGTAACTTGAAGCGTTTAATAGAAAATAAAGCATCATTATTTTATTACATAATAATCACATTCAATATTCTATATCCTTTCTCAACTGCTTTCTTTAATTCCTCAGACACCCAGGTTCCAGTAAGTGCTCTCTGCTCGGCATGATGTAAACAAGGGGCTTGTTGGGCTGACTCGCAGCAGGTTTTACCTTTCCTTGACTGCGAAAGGGCAAAACTGGATGAAGTAACTTTCTCGGGGGTAGAACCTTACATTTCACAAATCCGATATAATTACTAACATCGCCGAAGTCCTCAGTTATGACGGTGGGGTGGCCAATGGGATATCTGCAAAAATTATATTCAAATGAAAATCACAAGCATAAAAAAAAGAGGGAGAAAAGCCATACCTGCAGTATTTGTTGCACCATGGGTACAAACTTGTAAAATCTATGTATTTCCCTCTTCCTTCGTGGATTAGTTTTATAACGTAAGTTCTTTCACCGAAAAACGCATCGCGAGGCTTTAATCGATCCACTATTTCGTGATTATTTAAAATTCCTTTCAACTCAGAATTTTTAGATTTCATCTCAACAAACTCATGCTCCCATAACTCCACCTAAGAGTTTCCCTTTTCTCTCAATTTATCAGATATTGAAGAGGTTTGTCTCCTCAACTTCTCCATTGTTTCTCCAGATATCGGGTTCACAGCATCAGGTTCAAAACATCGCTCACATCCATGAAAGAAGCAACCCTGTTCTCAAAAAAAATCATTCATTTATTTTATTCCAAGAGAAATAAATATTGAAATCAAACATTACTTACGTGATATTGAGAGATCGTTTTAGTTTCGTGACAATACCCATCCACCTTGAAACCTTCAACATTCACTTCCCCTCTTCCTTTCAAAGCATGACGAATAGTGTGTCCTTCCGAAAATGAAACAAAATCCAACCATCTGATGCTATAATTTCCACGTGCTTACCCATGGACTGGTACTTTGGCAATTATTTTTGGAGTGATGTGAGCAAGCCATACAAGAAGCGGCTATTGTCACGTAGTTAAATGAAAAAAATTCATGCATAAAATAGTCATGTAATGGAAATAGTTATCAAAAGGAAAAAAAAAGGAATAGTTAACAAAATTTTATAAGTAATGTTAAATTACCAAAAGGGATCAACACCCGCTGGTTGAACGAATTGCTTCCTGAACTCAAGACAACATTATCGTAATATATCCGCATCTGATCTAAAGTTTAAAAAAAAATCAGTCATAAAAATAAGATACATTCATTAACATTTTGAAATACGTGAATTGTAATAAATATCAGAAATAGTTATTTAAACTAAAAATAACTTACAAGCAATATTTCTCCATTCTTCGAAAATCAAAAACATCATCTTTGTGTTCTTCGTACCACGTTAGAACTTCTGGTGTGCTTCACTAGACATAATTTCTGGACAATAAAACGATTGGTTGGGCATACCACCCACGTAATTTTGACTTTCGCTAGTGTTGAAGAGATGAGGAAAGAATCCTTCTGCCAATTCCTCCTTTCCAGAAGTTTTCGGAAGCTTGGCTAAGGCCATTGGAAAAAAGCTAAAAGAATCAATAAAACGGATACTTAAAGCAGTTGTGCTGATTTGCTTTGATCCCTGTGGGATCACTTTCGGTTGGCAGCCATCTTAAAATTAAATGCCCGTCAAAGCCATTTAAATTGTGGGCAATTAAAGTGTAGCCTTTATGAGCAGGGGAAAAAACGTAGTGACAAAACTCCGTGAGAGTGTCCTCTCCCTCAAATTTCTTGGTCGTGCCATCAACGTATTGCATAATTCACCTTATGCTCTCCAGTTTCTTGGATAGTTTCGAAATCAAAAAACATAATTTTGCCATTAGGTGACTTAGGCTGAACTTTAGCGAGGTAGCACAGATGATCGGGGGGGGGGGATGTTTCTTACAAGACTTGCATCTGCTTTCCCCACATTTATGTAAATTTTTCAGGCATTTCTTCCTCTCAAGGACCTTGGCGCACTTCCTACATTGATATATCTAGAAAACAAAAGAAGTAATATGCAAAAAATTAATAACATACGCATAAAAACATTCATAAATAAATATATATCAAAAGATGAATATACCGAAGTACAAATCCCCTTTTCTAGGTGAGCATTGAAGCCTGCAGCAGAGCTGCATAGCCTGTCACATGCGTCTCATCTTTTCGAATCTGGTTCCTTTGTGCAGTTGGTCCGTCTGCATACGTGACACAACTCGCTCACGATGAACTGAAACACGACTCGCAAAAGTTATTAGATCCATCGAAAGTATAGAATAGCCTTGAGAGCCGCGGTGCATGCTGCTTGGATCCCCTGTGTCGTCTCAAAATGCTTGCCTTTTCAGGCGAGGAAACAAAAAAAAAGTCCAGTGGGGGCACATCTGGGTTGTAGGGCGGACAAACCCTGTATTCTTACCGTCATTGTTTAATATAAACATATCGGTAATCCTTTGGTAAAATACAAGTTATGAGCACATATTTGTCAACATATTGAACACATATATGCCAAATTGAACTATGTGTTATTTTAAATATAATAAAAAATAATTCCAAAACTTTACGGTCATTTCATACGCTTTAAAGTTTTTTTCTCCCTACAATTGCAATTTTTTGTTTATGCGCAACTTTCCTTCATAGCAATAAACTGAGGAATCTTAGATTTATTGAAAGATTTTATAAAATGGTCAGCAACGATTAACAATGAGTAAGCCGCACAAGCACACCGCAGGGATGAAACGCACAGGGATGCGCCTTTCTTCAAACTTCTACACAACGACAAATAAGAGGACTTTCAGCTCCAGCAGATTTAAAGAGAATCTAACAGCATATACACGCCAGTTGTTTTGTTTTCTGTCAAGATCGGACTTACCGCCTCCCGTTTTCTACCAGAATGTCATTTTCCATTTGCATTGTCCAGCAGCCTATCTCAAAAGTGAAAAAACTGATTTATAAATCGAAATCAGACTTAATTGCTTGTTTTAAAATAACCACATTTTTTACTTATGTAAATTAGTTTTCTTATTTTTTTGCATTTGCTATACATATTTGATCTTTAGACAGGATTCGGTCACTGAAAATTAATAATTTAAAATGTGGCACAACAGCACTAAACACTTAAAAATATTATAGGTTTAAAAAACAAAATTTGCCCTTCTGATATATACTCGCTTTGTAATATAGAAGGTGTGAAGGCAGAGGAATAAACAAAAAGTAGCTATGAATATTTTATTAGAACTTGTGACGCAAATTGGCACAATCTTGGGTCTCCAGGTTCAAAGAATTCGTAACGTCGTTTATCTTTGGTTTTCGTCCCTCCCAATCAGTGACTGTAGCCAAGACCTTTCAAAATTTTTCTGCAAGCTCTTGGCGATTGTCCTCAATTGGTCTTAGAACTGTAGCTGGAAGCAAAACATGGAGTAATATTAATAACATTTAAAAAAATGAAAACTGTAAGACAATCTAACAAAACACAATTTATTAATGAGTATATATTTTCTTAAAATATTTCCGTATTCCAAAATATAAAAAAATACCCCTTAGGTTTTTTTTATATTGGTCTTCCGACAAGTTTTTAAGCAAAGTTCGGCTATCGCGGGGCAATTGAGAAGGATGATCTCTTAAAATTGTCAGCAAAGCTGCCAGGCCATTGTGCTTTATATTAAAGCGAACAGCACAAGCTCTGAGTTTATCAGTTATTCTCTGAAGTAGCAGGAACATCTTCGATTTGCTCTAAAGGTTCTTGCCCTGAAAGAAAAATGAGAGAGCTTCCATCATTACAGGACAAATTGAATGCTGACTCTAAATAACATTGCTCAGATTGGTTATGATTAACATAGCTTCCGTCATTTAACTCTGGTATAGGAATATTTTCCAATTGGTCATCGTACACATGTACTACAGACCTGTACATCGGTCTACATGTACTTCTCGTCACTAAGTACGGGATTCGTAATGTTCACCAACCCACATATAGTAATCAGGATATCATCAATTACATCCATCATGTGCCAAGGAAGTGTATCTTTTTATAATATGAAATTTTTTAGCCTTTGGTTAAGTCGTTCGATGTGCTCTGTCGCAGAAGCAATTACTTCTGTCATCGAAACTTGACTTTCTTCAAGTTTAAAAATGGAGGCATAAGAAGAGTTACATGACTTTCTTTACATACTTCTTCAATTTTAAATCCTTTGTCCTCCATCACAGCATCCACCAGAGGCTCTAACATTTGAAATACGTGTGCTTTGACGAATGATGTAGATGTCACTAGTTCGCCCACCATATGCCCGGCTCATGTAGCAGAATACGCTTCCGTGTGAACAGCCAACTAAAAGCTTAACAGTATGATCTTAATAATTGGAATAAGTCCTAACCCTACAATTCAAACAGCTAGGTTTATCGACGACAATCTCCGTGCAATCAAAGACCACTCGTACATTTTGAAAAAGCTTGAAACAGTTTGGCATGTTCTCTATAGCATGCTCTTTCGTTGGCCAAAGTATAAAGTTCTGAAAATGGTCAGCTAAAGCAGTGATAACCTGTTAGGGATAAAAGATAACAAATTTGAAAATACAATAAACAGTCCATGTATATGAAAAGCCATAAATTGATCCACGTCTTACCTCCTTAAAAATAATTTTGACCAAATTCGGTGTACAACCAAACAGAATAGCAGCATAGCTGTAAGATTGGTTCTGCTTGATAATTTGAAAAGCTGAAAATATCTGTGTGGCATCGATCTTTCTTTTAGTCAATCGAGGTCACACGTCAGCAACAATCTGATGAAGTAGTTGAAATGAGGTTAAACCCGTAGCAGTATTTAGTTGCTTCACTGTTAAACTCGAAACATTGACTAAAATAGAAGCGAAATCTCCACTGTATACTTGCACACTTTTATCAAACTTCAAAGGTGGTACATCAATCGGTAGCAAGCTACTGTCAGCCTCACCTTCCAGTTTACCACCAGCAATTCAAACAGCTAGGTTTATCGACGACAATCTCCGTGCAATCTAAGACCACTCGTACATTTTGAAAATGCTTGAAACAGTTTGGCATGTTCTCCATAACATGCTCTTTGCTTGGCCAAACCAAAGAATATATAGGGGAGAAGAAGGAAAGCTCTCATAGACCTAATGTAAAACCAGTTCCCTCTGCTGTGGGATGTTCGAGCACTGCAGGAAAAGCAACCGTAAGGGAACAGAACTTGTTCCAGGGTGATAAGAACTTGTTTTGAGGGGAGTAGGACAATCTGCTGCTAGAGAATGTTTATATTTGTTTAAGCTGTTTTCTAAAAAAAATTTCTTTTACTGTTTATTTAAATCCTCAGCATTATGAGTTTTTAATATGGGCAATACTACAAACTTAACTAATTATTTTGTTTTTAAATGTCTTTTTTATGTAGCTTCTACATTTTGCATTATATTATAAATAAATGTGGGAAATAACACATATCATAAGTTATTATTTAATCAAAATTTTTTGTTTTAAGAATTATTTTTATCAAGAATTGAGAATATTAGTTAATATGAATTATGTTGAAGCACTGCAATGAAAGCAAATTTTATAGCACAAGAAGTTTATTTATAAGTTTAGTTACATACACAATATATATACAACAAACATAAATGCGTAGTACATATATGCGTAGTACATATATTTTTTTTAATTAAAAATTTCTCATGAACAATCAATAACATTTAATAGATTTCATATAATATATATGGTAAATTACTATTTTAAAAAGAATAATTTTGCAGGAAACTGTGATAGCAATTGAAAACTGAATATTAATAAAATATATATAGAAAAACATTCAGGATCAGAAATTTATGACAATTGTTTTTATAAATAAAAATTTTAATTGATCTAAATTAAACAAAAGTTACTCACCCACTACAAATTAAACAAGAAAGTTATATTTTTAAAGAAATGGATGTAGATGAAAATTTCATAAATTATAAATACAAATATTACTAGGTAAAAATGCATCAAACCAAATTTTAGAAATGCATGTTAATTTTAATCAATTAAACTTTAAACAGTGTTAATTAGCAAATTAAATACTACTGAAAAAATCATTAAATTAAACTGTAAAAAAACTTTAATAATGATTAGGATACATAACAAAAATAAATATCTTATTTCATAATAAGAAATAATTTAATTAAAAGAAAAAAAAATATATATAATTAGTTCATCCTTTATTTATTTACAATTATCTATACATAGTTGCCAACATGGGTAGGACAAAATCCAGTAGGTTTTACAAAATATAAATTTACTGATAAATAATGCATAATACACTAAATATTCTACATATAGAGATTTTAATTTTAATCAACAAATAAAACTTTTATTGTTGTAAACATTATAAGTGGTCTACACTATTTTCCATTTATGAATGACATTTAATGCACTTAAATTTTAAATGATCAAGCAAACAGTCAGTGATCAAACGTTTTGTTCAATGACGAGTCAAAATTTGACTACATGATAAATCAATGTTTACTACCAACTGTTTTGCCACTGACAAAGTTGGAGAAGAATAGAGAGGTTTATTGATATTTGTCAAAATACAATTAATTTGCAGTTTTTCACATAAAAAAACCTTGTTATTCTTTAAAAATTCAAGAGTGAGTCTGAACTTTTGATCAGTATTGTATATACAATGGGAATTAAGTACATATGTTAAGTGAAATACTAAAGAAAGAACCTCTGAGTGAACCAGAGAGCGACTTACGTCAAAACGACAGTGTGCTGAGAGCGACTTACCATCAAAAGAGAAACAGGGAATATCACCCGATTCCCCTTCACAGTAAGTGAACTCTGCAATATCAGAGTTACCAGCTACCTCTGAAACACCATCATTGATCTCAGTAAGCAGTTGTGTAGTTGTGTAAGAACTGTGTCATGATCAGGTTCACAATTCGTCATTCCACAACTGCTAAAAATATTTTGTGCAATTAACATTCGAGCCCTCTGTTGAAAGTCACATGCAGTAGGATGGTCATTGTTACCTCCTCTGCGTCCGACAACAGAAAAAAAGTGTTCTCAATTGCATCCTGATGAAATCTGCACATTAGTATGAATGGAACCTCATCAAGTAAAAGAGGAACCAGTTTCATAGCAGCAGATAAGGTGATTTGCCATCCCCATAAACAGGGAAAATTAATTTTCCCCCCTTGGTCTGAAATTCAATTGACTTAATGAAGTCACAGAATTCAGCCCTTCTATTTATATGGGATGAAGTTTTTGTAATACCTGATTTCAGACTATTAGTTTTATCAATTAATGTGCGACTGTTTAAGCTGTCAAATAATTTATTGACAGTTGAACAGAAGTCAGCTGTATGCTTAACACTAGGAGGTAGATAGCCAAAAGTACTAAGAGTGCAAATACCCGCTGCAACAGATTGACTTAAAACCTGTACAGCGAGCTTCACATTCACCTCAATGTGCTTTTGCGTCAATTTGGGAACACTCCTATGATCCTGTTTGGAATCAAATTCATACAGAGAGGCCACATGAGACCAAACTGCAGATTTGAAACCATTAAAATGAACCGGATACTTTTTAAAGTTGTTCCGTAAACTTTTCAACAAGTGAGGCACATCAAAAAAAGTATATACGTTAACATTATCTACAGTAAAATCAGGACAGTCAACTGTCACACCCCATTCTTTGGCATACAGTTTAAGATTGTTGGCTCCCTGGTCACATACAGCAGCAATTGGGGTCATGCCACACTGAATGAGTTCACGTAACAGATTAGTCAGTAAAATCTTCAGTGTGGCAGCCGGGGCTGTTTGTGTTGAGAAGAAGAAACCAACAATCTGTTTCCATTTTTTACAAAGCCCATGCACCATAAAAGATAGAGCGTGTGTTGCAAGCTTGGAGGAGAAAGATTGAATTTGGGATCCGTAATCTTCAAATCCCACAATTTTATCTTTCTTTTTATTGTAAACCAAGCCACATTTTAATGACATTTCATCAAAAGATATAATACAATACTTGTCATGTGGCTTTAACTTACTGGCTATAAGTTTAATTGAATTGAGCACAGCAGTTGAGAAACCTGGTTCCATTTTTATGCCAGAAACAATTTTTAAAAGAGTAGGTTTACTAGGCAAATTCAAAAATCGTTTCAGGGTGTTATATGCTTTAGGACTAGATGGGTATAACTGTAAGCAGAGATTTTTATCGCTTAAGGACCATCTATGTCCATTCTTAGATACTGAACTTGAAATTAATTGAGATCTAATAAAACTAAAAATAACTGGACTCACCAGAGGTTCAATCGAGCTTATAACTTGTTTTAAGTTTTTTACACGCTCAACTTTTGTTTGAGCATATTTCCTTTTAAGGAAATACAGTTTCGTGGCTAGGGACTTAGTCTACTGACGCCTAAGTCTAAGAAAATTAAGTCTCTGCAGTCCTCTTCTTGGTGTTACGTTGTAATCATCTACCACCAATTCAGACGCTTCATCCTGAGTAGAATCCAATTTCCCTTTCAGTGATGAAGCCATTGCAGAAATCTGCGGGGAAACTGGAAGCTGATCGGGCACCGCATTTTTAGACAAATGGATTCGCCGGGAGGTGGCGTATGCCTTTGCTCCAAAGTGACTGGAGCAAACTCGGAACCTGGCATAGAGGGCATTCGGCGAATGTGATGCCAGGTCCACCTTCCTTGTCCACTCTCTACAATTATTGAAAACAAAGAAAAAAAGAATACTTAAAACAGTTTAAATTATTTATATGTGCACAAGTACAATAAATATGTACCAAACATTTATAACAAAAAGCACAATTGATCAAAAATAGGGGAAAGCAAACTATTTTTTAGCCTCCTTAAACTAATTGTATGTCAACCAAATGGCACATATAAATAAGTGCCCAACTTGCAAGCAATAGGTCAATAATGTTTATTCTATTGCAAAAGATTTGCATTTGGGGGATTTTGTTGACAGATTTACAAAGCTGAAGGAAAATATCATAATTTTTTTTAAAACTGTTCCATGAAAACTGATTCTTAATTTATACATATTTTTTAAATAAACACATGTATTAGCTAAGATCTCTGATTCTGACACTAATGTAGTAAAAAAAAAAAAAAATCACATTGAATTCAGAAATAATTCACGATTTAGTAATATTAATATACACTCTAAAGTCAAGTGACAAAATAATTTAATGAACAGAAAAGTTATACAAGTAACAAACTAAAATTACATTTAGAATAGCTTCAGAAAAATAATATAGATCAGTTTTAAACCATTGACCATAGTACAAATTCAAGTATGAAGAACATTCATATGGATACTTTTGATTGTAAGAAAATATTTCAAATATAGGATAAACTTTTTTTTTTCAAAAATATTTAAATTGACCCTTTGTATCCCAGTGTTGTGTTTTTAATAATTTAACAACATTTATTATTAATTATGTTATTTACAATTTAACAACATTAACAAACAAAATTATAAAAATATGAATTAGTATTTTGATATTCAGATTGAAATTCATAAAATTTTTGTATTAAAAATTAGAGAAATATGAAAATGAAATTTCTGACCAGTTTTCTTTAAACATTAAGTAAAAAAAAATCATATAAGATTAAGGCTAAAAAAATTTTAAGCTTGAAAACACAATTACATTGCAAAACAAACTGACTGAACTGATAACAAACTGATATCTTACCGCGCAGGATCCCTGGGAAATCTGAAGTATCTCCTGTCTGGATGAGTGAGTGTTGTGGCTCGGCAAACACAACACTTATGCCACACCGAACTCCTCTATAAATCATGACAAAGAAAAGAGTTATAATATATTATCATACAACGTATAGAAATGTCTTATAGTTAAGTCACCAATAATTTGCTTTTAAAAAGAAAAGGCACAACAACACGAAAGAGTTTTAAAACTACATGACTGTTAAAAAAATACTATTAAATAAAGTCTTATAAACTAAGATGAAGTGTTGTCTTTTTATAAAATAGTATTACTTCCTTACAAACTTTGAACAATAATCAATAAAACTTTAGAATAAACATTGAATAAATGATAAAAACCATTATAGTCAGTAGAGAATTTAGGATCTAAATCATAACCCTTGAAATTAATAATCAGCAAGTGCAGGATCAAGAAACCTGCATATTTATTTACATCTGATTATATTCAAATAACTTTTATAAAATTTATTGAAGTATTAAACACATTACGGAAAAATTAAAATTATTTTTGAAAAATCATTAAAATTAGAACTCAGCTAGTAAGAATCTAAGATACCTATGTGTTTATTTATATCCGATTATAAACATTTACTTGACATAACAAAATTGTTTATAAATTGCTTAGCAAGTATAAAACATATTAAGTAAAAATTAATGTTATTATATAATATTAACAAAAATTACAACTCAGCAATGGATAATTTTCAAAAACATGTGCTAGTTTACATCTTATTATATTTATATCACTATGCATAAAATAGTTCATTAAATTATCTCATAAGTATAAAAAATATTAAATAAAAATCAAAGTAACTTTAATAATTAATATTGGAAATCAGCAAGTACAACTGTTTGTTTACATGATTATGATAAGATTACTTTACATTCCATTTAATTATGCTAACATTCCATTTAATTCAACAAATAGTTAAAACTCAATTTTTTCTATGATATGAGTTAGCTTAAATCTTATTATATTTATATCTTTTTTACATAATATTGTCCATAAAATTTCTCATCAGTACAAAAATATGAAATAAAATTAACTTAAAAAATTATCATTAAAATTAGAAACCAGCAAGTACAACTGTTTGTTTACATGTGTTTATAATCATATTATTCCATTTAAATAGGCAAATACTTTCAACCAAATAATCAATACATTACTTATATTGAATGTTATTTTATTATATGATAGAAAAATTTCTACATCTGCAAGTAAACGAACAAAAGCATCAGTTTGTTTACATCACATTTGCACTAAGATAGGGATTAGTAAAGATCTTCGTTTAGGCTTAGAATATTAAACATTCTGCGCTTGCTAATTCTAATTCCATGGAAGAATGTGTTAAAATAAACAATTATAAAAGTATTACTTACTTAGAACTCAATTTCCTTTCGATGTCATCCATCTTCTACAATGTAAACTTAAAAGGCTCAATTACTAAAAAAAAAAATTAAATACGAAAGAACGCTCTAATAAACACGAAGAAAATTCGACGCGTTTGAAATTCGTGTTAGGAAGGTGAGTGAATTCTCAAACTGAGCATGCGCAATTTTGTGTGGGATGTTGCTGCTTTCCTAGCAATGCTTCGACATCCCAGAGACGGAGTTACGATTTCTCCCTAGCTTTACTTCTTCTCCCCTATATATTCTTTGATTGGACGGCTGTGTTTAAACGTGCCAATAGAATTATGGTGCATTGCAAGGTTATACTTGCACTAAGAATCTGAACCTTGCGGACAAAACATATGAATAGGCTCGTCATCAGAGCTTCGAATGTGAGCCCATACAGCTTTTCGCATTTCCGTGACAGACTTGGAATGCTTTCTAATAGCATTACCATAGTATGTAGTTAATTTTAAAATGAGAGCATCAGTGAGTCGTCTTTTCCCTCCAATGGTTTTGCCATTGGTGAACACCATGTTTCGATTCGGAGCGTTTAAAAATACGCTCCATGCCGACTACTTCCAGTGTGATTTTTCTTACACATAGGTTTATGTCGTATCATCCATTTATCGTAAGCTGGACCAAATTTAGGGCCCCGAAAAGTATCACAGCCCTTGCAAAATGAAGCCATAACTTCTGTGTCTAGTACTTTGCCAGTTTCAGCTCCAATCACCGTGCAGACACCAACGAGCGAGGTATGGCCTCTCGTCTTCCAAGTGCCGTCACCACTGACAGTATACTTATCCTCGCTAGATGTTAAAAGTTGCTCACTCTTAGCAACCTCATTCATGCTTAATTCAGAGACCTCCTGAGAAACTTCTGCAATTTTGTCATTGATAGCATCATAAGATTTTTTGTTGAATCGGAGATGGTAAGGACATAAAGTATCAAAATGTTTGAAGGTCATTTAGGCCATGACCTATGCACCGCATAGCCAAAACTGATCTGCGATTAATTTCATATGCATTTTTTTTTATTACCAACCATTTCACAACTTGTAAATGTCACAATAACATGCTAAAAGCAGAGATTCACATTATTATCATATCAGGCATATTTTGGGGATCAGAAAATACTTAAATCTTTTAATTAATAAAATAAAGTTGAATATCAGAATTGTTTTATTATGTCAATTTTACCACATTAAAATTATTTTTATTTTCAAAACTGATTTGGTGAGGGAAAAAAAAATACCATCTTAATAAATATATAAAAATATTCATTTTGAAATTGTATTCGTAGGCATTAAAAGAGTTTTTAAATCATTATCCGAACCATGTGGAGATGATAATAATAAGTGTTTCTCAACATCATAGCTGTCGTCTACCATTAACAAATGTTCATCATCAGTATTATCATCCAAAACAAGGGAATTAGTAACGTTTACAGAGTTTATCAGTGAACAAACTAAATGAACATACTTACACATATTCCACCCTATACTATTATCCAAGCAGGTACAGATAAAATTGTGAATGCGAAACCCACAAACATCACATTTTAATGGGCATTTTTTATGCAATCTTTAACCTTTTTTACAGAATATATTTCGAATTTTCCGATAAAGAAGGAACAGACCAGGCGTTTTCACTGTCATTCTCGATCACAATACCAGGATTAAGGACAGAGCTTAATTTATGTCTATTTCGAATATTGCTCATTTTTGTAGTAACTTTGCCTCTCTCTTTCACAATCATTCTATCGAAAGTCTTATCTCTGACTTATTTCATTTAGTAATAAATTGTGCGATCAAATCTCTTTACTTTTTTTCCTTTTAGGTATATGTATTTTATCACTTCGTGCATACTTTCAATATATGCATTTGTGTTTATACCCGCCCAAAGTCTATAGCAATAAGGCCGTTTCATATAATACTTTTCAAAGTAAAGCCCAAAAGCCGTAGTTGCGTCTTTGCTTTTTAACAGCTGAAGAAAAGCTGGCAGTAAAGCAAGTTTCTTTTAACTTTTTTCTCCAACTATGGTCTACATGCCAAGAGCACAAAAGCCTGTTTCTAAGCATTATAAAATGATGGGTCATCATCTAATATAAAGACTCGAGGGTTTATTTCACCCGATTCACTTTTTTTCTTTATGCCTTGTAAAGCTATTTCGAGTAGGTGACTATCATGACGGTTACTAAAAATGAATGCGCAAGGGAAACCCTAATGCTTCTCGTCAACTACTAAGACAGTAGCAAGATCAAAATTGTAGGCATTCATACCATGGGTAAAATCCATGCAAATAATATTTTGCCCAAATATTTCCAGCATTCTTTGTTGTCATTCATTCTTAGCACCAACCAAAAATCTTCCTCAAAAAGAGTAGGAAAACAAGAATTTTTTTCACCTTGTTGTTTAAAAAGAACAATAGGAGTTTCTGTGCAGTTTTTAAATTACTCAACCCACTTAAGCACACTAGTCTTGTCATCCAGATCTAGCACACCTTCTGGAACTAGCTGATATGACATCTTTCCTGTCATATCAGCATGTCATCATTTTGAATGTCTTTTCTTGTTAGTAAATGAAGTCTACTTATTTCAGAAGACAGTGATTCCCTAATGTCATTTAAAATACATTCCATTGGGATATTCATCTTCAGTTGTTCACTTATTTTCTCTTTTTCTTCCTCTGTAAGAAGAAGTTTTCCGATGTCATGAGAATGCCCCACATGAGTTTCGGTAAACTCAACACATATTTGATGATTTTCAACAACTATCATAATTGCAGGACAATTTGAGCCTCTATTATTACTGCCCTTCAGTTTTAAAAAGTTTCTTTCCTTTACCTTTTGCACACAAATACACCACTTCTGTGACAATAAAAAAAGACTTACAGTTTTATTGTTGTGTCTTTTCGCATCAGAATTTCTATAGTGTTTTCAGATTTTTAGAGACAGAATTTCTCCATAAATATGAGTTGCATTTTATAAAAAAGAAACAATAACAAACAAGCACCACTATTTATATTGATTTAGCGGATTTTAAGAACCTTTCTGTTGAGAGGTTTGTTGAAAACATTTAATCTCGTAATGTTGACATTTGCTAAGTTTCTCAACATAATGCGAAAAAATTTATTAAGAATGTGATTAGTTAGTTTAATTTTATGGTCTTGAATTTGACAGGTAAGAAGTTTACTTTTTAACATATGTGGCAAAGCATGCTTCTTTAAATTCTCGCAAACATTATTTAAGCGTAACACTTTAATAACGTTTTCAACGAACTTCTGTAATGTTGCTAACCAGAATACAAAAGATGCAGAAGGTTTCTTTAATGCTCCCCTGTCTTGATTTTTAATGAGCTGAATTAAAGGGGTGTTACATTCAGGTCCAACAAATGGTTGTAAGCAATCACCACAATCAAAATAAGCCTCCATGGTACATAAAATATATCCTGCAACATAAGCCAATGCACTCATTTTAAGCGAGTTTACCTGTACTGATGGTATTTGGTAGAGATTATGTAAAATATTTTCAATTTCGGGAGGTAATAAAATATTCTTCCAATTAGGCACTGATAGTACACTTTTCAGCTTTGGTATCGTTGAAGTTGCACCAAATTGGCCCACATTTGAATAAGGAGAAGAGGTAATGAGTCCAACCTTTAAAATCTTTTCTAACGAGAATATGGTGGACCTCACATCCAACATGTAATTGCCACCATTCATTTGTCTCAGGTTACTGAACAAAGATTCAACAGCATCACTGTTAAAATGAGCGGTCAATATATAGTGGTATCCACTCTCTAATAAATACTTTGTGCAAGACACAGTTGATTTAGTTGTGAGCACAAGTGCCTCATAAGTTTCCTTTATTAGAAATTTCATTGGAGGATTTTGTCTTTCACAAGCTGTCTTGATTGATTTGAGATAGTCGAGAAATTCTGTCTCAAACCATTGCAGTCGATCATCATCCATCGAGAAAAAGGGAAATTTAATGATATTATTGGAACTTTTTGTGTCAATATCATGCAGTTTAAACCATCTAAATGTACTATTTTTCATAAGACATATAGATGCTCCAGCTTGCTTAAATTCTTTGGCTTTCGGGTGCCTAACT
Organism: Parasteatoda tepidariorum; assembly: GCF_043381705.1. NCBI lineage: Eukaryota > Metazoa > Arthropoda > Arachnida > Araneae > Theridiidae > Parasteatoda > Parasteatoda tepidariorum. Next base: position 62,303,411 of record NC_092213.1, read on the forward strand.
TAGTAATATAGTTTTTTTTTACAAATTTTCCAGATATGATTTCTTTACCATCTGAACACTCTTTTCCTAACAAAAGAGATCTTAAATTTTTAATGTGGTTGGGATCGAAGCTGAAGTATAGGAATCTTTCAGAATTACAAGGAAAATGCATTGAGGCTTTAAAGCCATTTCGTCAGCAATTAAGGAACAGAAAACTCAAATGTTTTTTGCCTCTTCGCATAAGCGATCTTTAATTAATGATGTGAATCCCACATCTCCACTAGCTGACCCAATATATTTCCTTAAAGTTGCTTTTGATGGTAGCTTTAATACATTGCGTTCGATGATCCACCTTTATGCTTTAGGCGAAACAGCATGCAAAAGTACACGTTCACGTAGAACACTTTCTGGCCAACGTGGTTTTTGTTTATCAAAGTTTTTTATTTGAGTCAGTAAAAAATCCATATTGTTGCTGCTTAAACCTTCTCCACTCATAACTTGGAGTTTTTCCAACTGTCGAAAAGTAAATGTTATTTTTGAAGTAGTTAACTTTTCTCTCTAGTTGGTTGACTTTCTTATTAAGAAGAATTATTGTATCTTCTCTTTTTTTAGCTATCTTTTTAGCATTTTATTTCTTGAATTCGACTGTCATATGCTGATCCTTCTATCTTTGTTTGGGTATTTGCATCTACACTGAAAGGGGCAGCAAAATTCTCTTGAGCATCAATTAGGGATGAAACGTATTGAAGATTATCAACTAATAATAATAGGAAATATCAATGAAAACAATATATTTATTCTACGATAACGTAACGTACAGTATTCCAAACAAAGGTATTCCTTTTTTTACATAAACAAAAATAAACATTATCCGAAATTCAGTTGTTCTGCAGTTTGCTTATGCGTACCGCAACATCCTCCCCACCCTGGTCAACCTCCAAAGGTATGACCAGTTGGATTGGACAGGTAATATGTTTTCCTTCGACACGAAGAATACAAGTACGAATTTTTCCGTCCCGACCGTTAATTAATTTAACCGCAAGAGCTTTTTTCCACACGTGTCTTGGTCGTACGTCCTCTTGTAGTAACTTTATGTCTAGAACCAAATCTCCTACTCGTGGTGATTGCCGAGCATTTTTTACTTGATGATGTGAACGCAGTTCCAGCAAATACTCTTTAGTCCACCTTTTCCAAAACATATCAAGTACATCTTGTTGTTTTCTGTAAATATTAGTGAGTTTATCACCTTTAAGCTCGGGTCCAGATGGAACAATAGTAAGCTTTCGACCAGTTAGGAAATGAGATGGTGTCAAAGCTTCTTCTGTATCATTCTCACCATGCTCATTAATCAAAGGTCCACTGTTGAGCAAGGCTCCTATTCCCACCAATACTGTAGCTAAGGTTTCCTCATCTAGTAATGCGCGACCAAGTGACTTTCGAAGGCACCGTTTAGTTAACCTATTAGTCATCCCCACCAAGCTGCTCGTGGTGCAATAAACTTCCACTTTATACCATTATGAGCATAGAATTGCTGCACTTCCGCTGAAGTCAATGCATTCCATAGAAAAATTAGTTCCTTGTTTGCAGCATGGAAGGTGGTGGCATTGTCAGTATATATGATGTGTGGAAGTCCTCTTCTACTGACAAATCTTTGTAGGGCCAAAAGAAACTTGTCTGTAGGAAGGTCGGAAACAAGCTCAATGTGCAAGGCTCTAATAGTTGAACATGTAAATAATGCGATGTAGGTTGTTTTTGTAGGTTTGAATGTTTTAACATAAACTGGACCTGCAAAATCTATTCCAGTCGTATCAAAGGGTACACAAGGAGTAAATCTATCTAATGGAAAGGGTGCTTCTATTTCATTTGAGCATATAGCATGGAATAGTTTGCACGTTAAGCATGTATTAATTACCCGCTTTATGGCTTGACGACCTCGGAGTATCCAAAATTTAGAACGTGCTCATTCCGGAGTCACACAGAAAATATAAAGAGAAACATTTTCAAGATTAAAAAAATTTGATTCATGAAGTTATAACACTACCAAATTTTTGGAAGCAATATTCGTTATTGGATTGCAGTATATGGAATATCAGCAGCATGGTCAAATGCAAAATCGTCTACGTTATCACGATCTTGGAGAAAGATCATACCGCTTGATGAACAATCCTCTTCAGATGTTCAAGAAAAATATGATAACAGTATTCTCGAACAAGCAAAAGAAATCTAAGGTTTCGAAATTCTTGATGAAGAAAATTTAGAAGATAGGTTTCAAAGTGATGCATGTGAGCCTGGCTTCCAGTATTTGACTGATGAAGAGAGGGGGTTT